>NC_139805.1:9723916-10323916 GCF_963457635.1 Microchirus variegatus
ATGACAAAAATGTCATACTATACTATGTCGTCCAAAATTTGACAACAACGCTTTACTATACTATGTCCTCCAAGACTTGACAAAAATGCCATACTATACTATGTCGTCCGACATTTGACCATTTTTTTGAAAAAAAACAATTTGGTCCAAAATTTGACAAAAACGTCATACTATACTATGTCGTTTTTTTGGAATTTTTTTTTTCCAAAATTTAAAAAAGAACCTTCATACTATACTATGTAGTCCAAAATTTGACAACAACGCTTTACTATACTATGTCGTCCAACATTTGATCATTTTTGGAAAAAAAAGAATTGGGTCCAAAATTTGACAAAAACGTCATACTATACTATGTCGTTTTTTTTTGTTTTTTTCTTTTCAAAAAAATGCATTTTAACGGGCCGAAATAGCTCAGTTGGGAGAGCGTCAGACTGAAGATCTGAAGGTCCCTGGTTCAATCCCGGGTTTCGGCAGCACATGTAATTGTTGCATCGGTTTATATGCAACATGTGATAAAGTGCTATACTGTACAGAAAAAAAGTGCCAACTCGGACAAAAGTTGTTTAGTGTCGTCCAAAATGTCATACTATACTATGTCGTCCAAAATTTGACAACAACGCTTGACTAAACTATGTCCTCCAAGATTTGACAAAAATGCTATACAATACTATGTCGTCTGACATTTGACCATTTTTTTTAAAAAAAACAATTTGGTCCAAAAATTGACAAAAACGTCATACTATACTATGTCGTTTTTTTGGAAAAAAATGTTTTCCAAAATTAAAAAAAAAAACCTTCATACTATACTATGTAGTCCAAAATTTGACAACAACGCTTTACTATACTATGTCGTCCAACATTTGATCATTTTTGGAAAAAAAAGAATTGGGTCCAAAATTTGACAAAAACGTCATACTATACTATGTCGTTTTTTTTTGTTTTTTTGTTTTCAAAAAAATGCATTTTAACGGGCCGAAATAGCTCAGTTGGGAGAGCGTCAGACTGAAGATCTGAAGGTCCCTGGTTCAATCCCGGGTTTCGGCAGCACATGTAATTGTTGCATCGGTTTATATGCAACATGTGATAAAGTGCTATACTGTACAGAAAAAAAGTGCCAACTCGGACAAAAGTTGCTTAATGTCGTCCAAAATGTCATACTATACTATGTCGTCCAAAATTTTACAACAACGCTTGACTAAACTATGTCCTCCAAGATTTGACAAAAATGCTATACAATACTATGACGTCTGACATTTGACCATTTTTTTGAAAAAAAACAATTTGGTCCAAAAATTGACAAAAACGTCATACTATGTCGTTTTTTTGGAAAAAAATGTTTTCCAAAATTAAAAAAAAAAACCTTCATACTATACTATGTAGTCCAAAATTTGACAACAACGCTTTACTATACTATGTCGTCCAACATTTGTTCATTTTTGGGAAAAAAAGAATTGGGTCCAAAATTTGACAAAAACGTCATACTATACTATGTCGTTTTTTTTTGTTTTTTTGTTTTCAAAAAAATGCATTTTAACGGGCCGAAATAGCTCAGTTGGGAGAGCGTCAGACTGAAGATCTGAAGGTCCCTGGTTCAATCCCGGGTTTCGGCAGCACATGTAATTGTTGCATCGGTTTATATGCAACATGTGATAAAGTGCTATACTGTACAGAAAAAAAGTGCCAACTCGGACAAAAGTTGTTTAGTGTCGTCCAAAATGTCATACTATACTATGTCGTCCAAAATTTGACAACAACGCTTGACTAAACTATGTCCTCCAAGATTTGACAAAAATACTATACAATACTATGTCGTCTGACATTTGACCATTTTTTTGAAAAAAAACAATTTGGTCCAAAAATTGACAAAAACGTCATACTATGTCGTTTTTTTGGAAAAAAATGTTTTCCAAAATTAAAAAAAAAAACCTTCATACTATACTATGTAGTCCAAAATTTGACAACAACGCTTTACTATACTATGTCGTCCAACATTTGATCATTTTTGGAAAAAAAAGAATTGGGTCCAAAATTTGACAAAAACGTCATACTATACTATGTCTTTTTTTTTTTGTTTTTTTTTTTCAAAAAAATGCATTTTAACGGGCCGAAATAGCTCAGTTGGGAGAGCGTCAGACTGAAGATCTGAAGGTCCCTGGTTCAATCCCGGGTTTCGGCAGCACATGTAATTGTTGCATCGGTTTATATGCAACATGTGATAAAGTGCTATACTGTACAGAAAAAAAGTGCCAACTCGGACAAAAGTTGTTTAGTGTCGTCCAAAATGTCATACTATACTATGTCGTCCAAAATTTGACAACAACGCTTGACTAAACTATGTCCTCCAAGATTTGACAAAAATACTATACAATACTATGTCGTCTGACATTTGACCATTTTTTTGAAAACAAACAATTTGGTCCAAAAATTGACAAAAACGTCATACTATGTCGTTTTTTTGGAAAAAAATGTTTTCCAAAATTAAAAAAAAAAACCTTCATACTATACTATGTAGTCCAAAATTTGACAACAACGCTTTACTATACTATGTCGTCCAACATTTGATCATTTTTGGAAAAAAAAGAATTGGGTCCAAAATTTGACAAAAACGTCATACTATACTATGTCGTTTTTTTTTTGTTTTTTTTTTTCAAAAAAATGCATTTTAACGGGCCGAAATAGCTCAGTTGGGAGAGCGTCAGACTGAAGATCTGAAGGTCCCTGGTTCAATCCCGGGTTTCGGCAGCACATGTAATTGTTGCATCGGTTTATATGCAACATGTGATAAAGTGCTATACTGTACAGAAAAAAAGTGCCAACTCGGACAAAAGTTGTTTAGTGTCGTCCAAAATGTCATACTATACTATGTCGTCCAAAATTTGACAACAACGCTTGACTAAACTATGTCCTCCAAGATTTGACAAAAATGCTATACAATACTATGTCGTCTGACATTTGACCATTTTTTTGAAAAAAAACAATTTGGTCCAAAAATTGACAAAAACGTCATACTATGTCGTTTTTTTGGAAAAAAATGTTTTCCAAAATTAAAAAAAAAAACCTTCATACTATACTATGTAGTCCAAAATTTGACAACAACGCTTTACTATACTATGTCGTCCAACATTTGATCATTTTTGGAAAAAAAAGAATTGGGTCCAAAATTTGACAAAAACGTCATACTATACTATGTCGTTTTTTTTTGTTTTTTTGTTTTCAAAAAATGCATTTTAATGGGCAGAAATAGCTCAGTTGGGAGAGCGTCAGACTGAAGATCTGAAGGTCCCTGGTTCAATCCCGGGTTTCGGCAGCACATGTAATTGTTGCATCGGTTTATATGCAACATGTGATAAAGTGCTATACTGTACAGAAAAAAAGTGCCAACTCGGACAAAAGTTGTTTAGTGTCGTCCAAAATGTCATACTATACTATGTCGTCCAAAATTTGACAACAACTCTTGACTTAACTATGTCCTCCAAGATTTGACAAAAATGCTATACAATACTATGTCGTCTGACATTTGACCATTTTTTTGAAAAAAAACAATTTGGTCCAAAAATTGACAAAAACGTCATACTATGTCGTTTTTTTGGAAAAAAATGTTTTCCAAAATTAAAAAAAAAAACCTTCATACTATACTATGTAGTCCAAAATTTGACAACAACGCTTTACTATACTATGTCGTCCAACATTTGATCATTTTTGGAAAAAAAAGAATTGGGTCCAAAATTTGACAAAAACGTCATACTATACTATGTCGTTTTTTTTTGTTTTTTTGTTTTCAAAAAATGCATTTTAATGGGCAGAAATAGCTCAGTTGGGAGAGCGTCAGACTGAAGATCTGAAGGTCCCTGGTTCAATCCCGGGTTTCGGCAGCACATGTAATTGTTGCATCGGTTTATATGCAACATGTGATAAAGTGCTATACTGTACAGAAAAAAAGTGCCAACTCGCCAAAATGTCATACTATACTATGTCGTCCAAAATTTGACAACAACTCTTGACTTAACTATGTCCTCCAAGATTTGACAAAAATGCTATACAATACTATGTCGTCTGACATTTGACCATTTTTTTGAAAAAAAACAATTTGGTCCAAAAATTGACAAAAACGTCATACTATGTCGTTTTTTTGGAAAAAAATGTTTTCCAAAATTAAAAAAAAAAACCTTCATACTATACTATGTAGTCCAAAATTTGACAACAACGCTTTACTATACTATGTCGTTTTTTTGGAAAAAAATGTTTTCCAAAATTAAAAAAAAAAAAACCTTCATACTATACTATGTCGTCCATAATTTGACAACAACGCTTTACTATACTATGTCCTCCAAGACTTGACAAAAATGCCATACTATACTATGTCGTCAGACATTTGACCATTTTTTTGAAAAAAACAATTTGGTCCAAACCTTCATACTATACTATGTCGTCCAAAATTTGACAACAGCGCTTTACTATACTATGTCGTCCAACATTTGATCATTTTTGGAAAAAAAAAATTTGGTCCAAAACTTGACGAAAACGTCATACTATACTATGTCTTTTTTTTTTTTTGTTTTGTTTTTTTTCAAAAAATGCATGCCAAAGGGCCAAAATAGCTCAGTTGGGAGAGCGTCAGACTGAAGATCTGAAGGTCCCTGGTTCAACCCCGGCTTTCGGCAGCACATGTCAAAGGGCACGAGTTGTTGTGTCATACTATATGTCATAAAATTTGACAACAATGCTTTACTATACTATGTCGTCCAACATTTGAGCATTTTTGGAAAAAAAACATTTGGTCCAAAATTTTACAAAAACGTCATACTATACTATGTCGTTTTTTTTTGTTTTTTTCTTTTCAAAAAAATGCATGCTAATGGGCCGAAATAGCTCAGTTGGGAGAGCGTCAGACTGAAGATCTGAAGAAAAAAAGTGCCAACTTGGACAAAAGTTGTTTAATGTCGTCCAAAATATGACATAAATGTCATACTATACTATGTCGTCCAACATTTGATCATTTTTGGGAAAAAAAAACTTTGGTCCAAAATTTGACAAAAACGTCATACTATACTATGTCGTTTTTTTTTGTTTTTTGTTTTCAAAAAAAGTGCATGTTAATGGGCCGAAATAGCTCAGTTGGGAGAGCGTCAGACTGAAGATCTGAAGGTCCCTGGTTCAATCCAGGGTTTAGGCAGCACATGTCTAAGGGCACGTAATCATTACATAGGTTTATATGCAACATGTGATAAAGTGCTACATAACAGAAAAAGAGTGCCATCTCGGACAAATGTTGTTTAATGTCGTCCAAAATATGACAAAAATGTTATACTATGTCGTCCAAAATTTGACAACAACGCTTTACTATGCTATGTCCTCCAAGACTTGACGAAAATGTCATACTGCACTATGTCGTCCAAAATTTGACAACAACGCTTTACTATACTGTCCTCCAAGACTTGACAAAAATGTCATACTACACTATGTCGTCCAAAATTTGACAACAACGCTTTACTATACTATGTCCTCCAAGACTTGACAAAAATGCCACACTATACTATGTCGTCCGACATTTGACCATTTTTTTGAAAAAAAACAATTTGGTCCAAAATTTTACAAAAACGTCATACTATACTATGTCGTTTTTTTGGAAAAAAATGTTTTCCAAAATTAAAAAAAAAAAACCTTCATACTATACTATGTAGTCCAAAATTTGACAACAACGCTTTACTATACTATGTCGTCCAACATTTGAGCATTTTTGGAAAAAAAAAATTTGGTCCAAAATTTGACAAAAACGTCATACGATACTATGTCGTTTTTTTTTGTTTTTCTTTTCAAAAAAATGCATGCTAATGGGCCGAAATAGCTCAGTTGGGAGAGCGTCAGACTGAAGATCTGAAGGTCCCTGGTTCAATCCCGGGTTTCGGCAGCACATGTAATTGTTGCATCGGTTTATATGCAACATGTGATAAAGTGCTATACTGTACAGAAAAAAAGTGCCAACTCGGACAAAAGTTGTTTAGTGTCGTCCAAAATGTCATACTATACTATGTCGTCCAAAATTTGACAACAACGCTTGACTAAACTATGTCCTCCAAGATTTGACAAAAATGCTATACAATACTATGTCGTCTGACATTTGACCATTTTTTTGAAAAAAAACAATTTGGTCCAAAAATTGACAAAAACGTCATACTATGTCGTTTTTTTGGAAAAAAATGTTTTCCAAAATTAAAAAAAAAAAACTTCATACTATACTATGTAGTCCAAAATTTGACAACAACGCTTTACTATACTATGTCGTCCAACATTTGAGCATTTTTGGAAAAAAAAAATTTGGTCCAAAATTTGACAAAAACGTCATACGATACTATGTCGTTTTTTTTTGTTTTTTCTTTTCAAAAAAATGCATGCTAATGGGCCGAAATAGCTCAGTTGGGAGAGCGTCAGACTGAAGATCTGAAGGTCCCTGGTTCAATCCCGGGTTTCGGCAGCACATGTAATTGTTGCATCGGTTTATATGCAACATGTGATAAAGTGCTATACTGTACAGAAAAAAAGTGCCAACTCGGACAAAAGTTGTTTAGTGTCGTCCAAAATGTCATACTATACTATGTCGTCCAAAATTTGACAACAACGCTTGACTAAACTATGTCCTCCAAGATTTGACAAAAATGCTATACAATACTATGTCGTCTGACATTTGACCATTTTTTTGAAAAAAAACAATTTGGTCCAAAAATTGACAAAAACGTCATACTATGTCGTTTTTTTGGAAAAAAATGTTTTCCAAAATTAAAAAAAAAAAACTTCATACTATACTATGTAGTCCAAAATTTGACAACAACGCTTTACTATACTATGTCGTCCAACATTTGATCATTTTTGGAAAAAAAAAATTTGGTCCAAAATTTGACAAAAACGTCATACTATACTATGTCGTTTTTTTTTGTTTTTTTGTTTTCAAAAAAATGCATGTTAACGGGCCGAAATAGCTCAGTTGGGAGAGTGTCAGACTGAAGATCTGAAGGTCGCTGGTTCAATCCCGGGTTTCGGCAGCACATGTAATTGTTGCATCGGTTTATATGCAACATGTGATAAAGTGCTATACTGTACAGAAAAAAAGTGCCAACTCGGACAAAAGTTGTTTAGTGTTGTCCAAAATGTCATACTATACTATGTCGTCAGACATTTGACCATTTTTTTGAAAAAAACAATTTGGTCCAAACCTTCATACTATACTATGTCGTCCAAAATTTGACAACAGCGCTTTACTATACTATGTCGTCCAACATTTGATCATTTTTGGAAAAAAAAAATTTGGTCCAAAACTTGACGAAAACGTCATACTATACTATGTCTTTTTTTTTTTTGTTTTGTTTTTTTTCAAAAAACGCATGCCAAAGGGCCAAAATAGCTCAGTTGGGAGAGCGTCAGACTGAAGATCTGAAGGTCCCTGGTTCAATCCCGGGTTTCGGCAGCACATGTAATTGTTGCATCGTTTATATGCAACATGTGATAAAGTGCTATACTGTACAGAAAAAAAGTGCCAACTCGGACAAAAGTTGTTTAGTGTCGTCCAAAATGTCATACTATACTATGTCGTCCAAAATTTGACAACAACGCTTGACTAAACTATGTCCTCCAAGATTTGACAAAAATGCTATACAATACTATGTCGTCTGACATTTGACCATTTTTTTGAAAAAAAACAATTTGGTCCAAAAATTGACAAAAACGTCATACTATGTCGTTTTTTTGGAAAAAAATGTTTTCCAAAATTAAAAAAAAAAACCTTCATACTATACTATGTAGTCCAAAATTTGACAACAACGCTTTACTATACTATGTCGTTTTTTTGGAAAAAAATGTTTTCCAAAATTAAAAAAAAAAAAACCTTCATACTATACTATGTCGTCCATAATTTGACAACAACGCTTTACTATACTATGTCCTCCAAGACTTGACAAAAATGCCATACTATACTATGTCGTCAGACATTTGACCATTTTTTGAAAAAAACAATTTGGTCCAAACCTTCATACTATACTATGTCGTCCAAAATTTGACAACAGCGCTTTACTATACTATGTCGTCCAACATTTGATCATTTTTGGAAAAAAAAAATTTGGTCCAAAACTTGACGAAAACGTCATACTATACTATGTCGTTTTTTTTTGTTTTTTTGTTTTCAAAAAAATGCATGTTAACGGGCCGAAATAGCTCAGTTGGGAGAGCGTCAGACTGAAGATCTGAAGGTCCCTGGTTCAATCCCGGGTTTCGGCAGCACATGTAATTGTTGCATCGGTTTATATGCAACATGTGATAAAGTGCTATACTGTACAGAAAAAAAGTGCCAACTCGGACAAAAGTTGTTTAGTGTCGTCCAAAATGTCATACTATACTATGTCGTCCAAAATTTGACAACAACGCTTGACTAAACTATGTCCTCCAAGATTTGACAAAAATGCTATACAATACTATGTCGTCTGACATTTGACCATTTTTTTGAAAAAAAACAATTTGGTCCAAAAATTGACAAAAACGTCATACTATGTCGTTTTTTTGGAAAAAAATGTTTTTCCAAAATTAAAAAAAACAACCTTCATACTATACTATGTAGTCCAAAATTTGACAACAACGCTTTACTATACTATGTCGTCCAACATTTGATCATTTTTGGAAATAAAAGAATTGGGTCCAAAATTTGACAAAAACGTCATACTATACTATGTCGTTTTTTTTTGTTTTTTTGTTTTCAAAAAAATGCATTTTAACGGGCTGAAATAGCTCAGTTGGGAGAGCGTCAGACTGAAGATCTGAAGGTCCCTGGTTCAATCCCGGGTTTCAGCAGCACATGTAATTGTTGCATCGGTTTATATGCAACATGTGATAAAGTGCTATACTGTACAGAAAAAAAGTGCCAACTCGGACAAAAGTTGTTTAGTGTCGTCCAAAATGTCATACTATACTATGTCGTCCAAAATTTGACAACAACGCTTGACTAAACTATGTCCTCCAAGATTTGACAAAAATGCTATACAATACTATGTCGTCTGACATTTGACCATTTTTTTGAAAAAAAACAATTTGGTCCAAAAATTGACAAAAACGTCATACTATGTCGTTTTTTTGGAAAAAAATGTTTTCCAAAATTAAAAAAAAAAACCTTCATACTATACTATGTAGTCCAAAATTTGACAACAACGCTTTACTATACTATGTCGTTTTTTTGGAAAAAAATGTTTTCCAAAATTAAAAAAAAAAAAACCTTCATACTATACTATGTCGTCCATAATTTGACAACAACGCTTTACTATACTATGTCCTCCAAGACTTGACAAAAATGCCATACTATACTATGTCGTCAGACATTTGACCATTTTTTTGAAAAAAACAATTTGGTCCAAACCTTCATACTATACTATGTCGTCCAAAATTTGACAACAGCGCTTTACTATACTATGTCGTCCAACATTTGATCATTTTTGGAAAAAAAAAATTTGGTCCAAAACTTGACGAAAACGTCATACTATACTATGTCTTTCTTTTTTTTTTGTTTTGTTTTTTTTTGTTTTTTTTCAAAAAACGCATGCCAAAGGGCCAAAATAGCTCAGTTGGGGGAGCGTCAGACTGAAGATCTGAAGGTCCCTGGTTCAATCCCGGCTTTCGGCAGCACATGTCAAAGGGCACGAATTGTTGTGTCATACTATATGTCATAAAATTTGACAACAATGCTTTACTATACTATGTCGTCCAACATTTGAGCATTTTTGGAAAAAAAACATTTGGTCCAAAATTTTACAAAAACGTCATACTATACTATGTCGTTTTTTTTTGTTTTTTTCTTTTCAAAAAAATGCATGCTCATGGGCCGAAATAGCTCAGTTGGGAGAGCGTCAGACTGAAGATCTGAAGAAAAAAAGTGCCAACTTGGACAAAAGTTGTTTAATGTCGTCCAAAATATGACATAAATGTCATACTATACTATGTCGTCCAACATTTGATCATTTTTGGGAAAAAAAAACTTTGGTCCAAAATTTGACAAAAACGTCATACTATACTATGTCGTTTTTTTTTGTTTTTTGTTTTCAAAAAAAGTGCATGTTAATGGGCCGAAATAGCTCAGTTGGGAGAGCGTCAGACTGAAGATCTGAAGGTCCCTGGTTCAATCCCGGGTTTCGGCAGCACATGTCTAAGGGCATGTAATCATTACATAGGTTTATATGCAACATGTGATAAAGTGCTACATAACAGAAAAAGAGTGCCAACTCGGACAAATGTTGTTTAATGTCGTCCAAAATATGACAAAAATGTTATACTATGTCGTCCAAAATTTGACAACAACGCTTTACTATACTATGTCCTCCAAGACTTGACAAAAATGTCATACTGCACTATGTCGTCCAAAATTTGACAACAACGCTTTACTATACTGTCCTCCAAGACTTGACAAAAATGTCATACTACACTATGTCGTCCAAAATTTGACAACAACGCTTTACTATACTATGTCCTCCAAGACTTGACAAAAATGCCACACTATACTATGTCGTCCGACATTTGACCATTTTTTTGGAAAAAAATGTTTTCCAAAATTAAAAAAAAAAAACCTTCATACTATACTATGTAGTCCAAAATTTGACAACAACGCTTTACTATATTATGTCGTCCAACATTTGATCATTTTTTGAAAAAAAAAATTTGGTCCAAAATTTGACAAAAACGTCATACTATACTATGTCGTTTTTTTTTGTTTTTTTGTTTTCAAAAAAATGCATGCTAATGGGCCGAAATAGCTCAGTTGGGAGAGCGTCAGACTGAAGATCTGAAGGTCCCTGGTTCAATCCGGGGTTTTGGCAGCACATGTCTAAGGGCACGAATCGTTGCATCGGTTTATATGCAACATGTGATGAAGTGCTGTACAGTACAGAAAAAAAAGTGCCAACTCGGACAAAAGTTGTTTAATGTCGTCCAAAATATGACATAAATGTCATACTATACTATGTCATCCAAAATTTGACAACAATGCTTTACTATACTATGTCCTCCAAGACTTGACAAAAATGCCATACTATACTATGTCGTCCGACATTTGACCATTTTTTTGGAAAAAACAATTTGGTCCAAAATTTGACAAAAACGTCATACTATACTATGTCGTTTTTTTGGAAAAAAATGTTTTACAAAATTAAAAAAAAAAAACCTTCATACTATACTATGTAGTCCAAAATTTGAGAACAACGCTTTACTATACTATGTCGTCCAACATTTGATCATTTTTGGAAAAAAAAGAATTTGGTCCAAAATTTGACAAAAACGTCATACTATACGATGTCGTTTTATGTTTCAAAAAAATGCATGCTAACGGGCCGAAATAGCTCAGTTGGGAGAGCGTCAGACTGAAGATCTGAAGGTCCCTGGTTCAATCCCGGCTTTCGGCAGCACATTTCAAAGGGCACACAATAGGTGCGTTGTGTTTATATGCAGCGTGTGTTAAAGTGCTATACAGTATAGAAAAAAAAGTGCCAACTCGGACAAAAGTTGTTTAATGTCGTCCAAAATATGACATGAATGTCATCCAAAATTTGACAAAAACGCTTTAATATACTATGTCCTCCAAGACTTGACAAAAATGCCATACTATGTCGTCCGACATTTGACCATTTTTTTGAAAAAAACAATTTGGTCCAAAAATTGACAAAAATGTCATATGTCGTTTTTTTGGAAAAAAATGTTTTCCAAAATTAAAAAAAAACCTTCATACTATACTATGTCGTCCAACATTTGATCATTTTTTGAAAAAAAAAATTTGGTCCAAAATTTGACAAAAACGTCATACTATACTATGTCGTTTTTTTTTGTTTTTTTGTTTACAAAGGGCTGAAATAGCTCAGTTGGGAGAGCGTCAGACTGAAGATCTGAAGGTCCCTGGGTCAATCCCGGGTTTCGGCAGCACATGTCTAAGAGCACGAATCGTTGCATCGGTTTATATGCAACATGTGATAAAGTGCTATACAGTACAGAAAAAAGTGCCAACTCGGTCAAAAGTTGTTAAATGTCGTCCAAAATATGACAAAAATGTCATACTATACTATGTCGTCCAAAATTTGACAACAACGCTTTACTATACTATGTCGACCGACATTTGACCATTGTTTTGAAAAAAACAATTTGGTCCAAAATTTGTCAAAAACTGTCGTTTTTTTGGAAAAAATTTTTTTCCAAAATTTAAAAAAAAACCTTCGTACTATACTATGTTGTCCAACATTTGATCATTTTTGGAAAAAATAATTTTGGTCCAAAATTTGACAAAAACGTCATACTATACTATGTCGTTTTTTTGGAAAAAAAAATTGTCCAAAATTTCACAAAAACCTCATACTATACTATGTCGTTTTTTGGGGGAAAAAAACCTGTATACTATGTCGTCCAAAATTTGACAACAACGCTTTACTATACTATTTCGTCCAACATTTGATTGGAAATTGGCATTTTTGGAAAATAACAATTTGGTCTGAAATTTGACAAAAACGTCATACTATACTATCTCGTTTGTTTTTTTTCAAATAATACATGCTAAGGAGCCCAAGTAGCTCAGTTGGGAGAGCGTTAGACTGAACCTTTCGGCAGCACATGTCAAAGGGCACACAATCGTTGCATTGTGTTTATATACAACGTAACAAAAACGTTATACTATACTATGTCCTCCAAGATTTGACAAAAACACCATACTATAGTATGTTGTCCAAAATTTTACAAAAAATGTAATTGTATAGCATGTCGTCCAAAATTTGAGAAAAGTCATACTATAGTATGTCGTCCAACATTTGACAAAAATGTCATGCTATACGGTGTTGTAATAAATTTGACAAAAATGTCATACTTACTCCGTCCTTGATTTCTCAACCCTCACCACTTACCCGATGTCCCCCCATGAGATGTAGCACATAAATCCACATGTAGCACATCTCTAACTGATTTGACAAAAAAGTCTCAGTATCGTATGTCGTCCAAAATTTGACAAAAAAGTCTCACTATAGTATGTCGTCCAAAATTTGACAAAAAAGTCATGCTATAGTATGTCGTCCAAAATTTGACAAAAAAGTCATGCTATAGTATGTCGTCCAAAATTTGACAAAAAAGTCATACTATAGCAGGTCTTCCAAAATTTGACAAAAAAGTCATAGTATAGTATGTCGTCCAAAATTTGACAAAAAAGTCATAGTATAGTATGTCGTCCAAAATTTGACAAAAAAGTCATAGTATAGTATGTCGTCCAAAAGTTGACAAAAAAGTCATACTATAGTATGTCGTCCAACATTTGACAAAAATGTCATGCTATACGGTGTTGTAATAAATTTGACAAAAATGTCATACTTACTCCGTCCTTGATTTCTCAACCCTCACCACTTACCCGATGTCCCCCCATGAGATGTAGCACATAAATCCACATGTAGCACATCTCTAACTGATTTGACAAAAAAGTCTCACTATAGTATGTCGTCCAAAATTTGACAAAAAAGTCATGCTATAGTATGTCGTCCAAAATTTGACAAAAAAGTCATGCTATAGTATGTCGTCCAAAATTTGACAAAAAAGTCATGCTATAGTATGTCGTCCAAAATTTGACAAAAAAGTCATACTATAGCAGGTCTTCCAAAATTTGACAAAAAAGTCATAGTATAGTATGTCGTCCAAAATTTGACAAAAAAGTCATGCTATAGTATGTCGTCCTAAAGTTGACAAAAAAGTCATGCTATAGTATGTCGTCCAAAACTTGACAAAAAAGTCATGCTATAGTATGTCGTCCAAAATTTGACAAAAAAGTCATGCTATAGTATGTCGTCCAAAATTTGACAAAAAAGTCATGCTATAGTATGTCGTCCAAAATTTGACAAAAAAGTCATGCTATAGTATGTCGTCCAAAATTTGACAAAAAAGTCATGCTATAGTATGTCGTCCAAAATTTGACAAAAAAGTCATGCTATAGTATGTCGTCCAAAATTTGACAAAAAAGTCACAGTATAGTATGTCGTCCAAAATTTGACAAAAAAGTCATGCTATAGTATGTCGTCCAAAATTTGACAAAAAGTTCATACTATAGTATGTCGTCCAAAATTTGACAAACAAGTCATGCTATAGTATGTCGTCCAAAATTTGACAAAAAAGTCAGTATAGTATGTCGTCCTAAATTTGACAAAAAAGTCATGCTATAGTGTCGTCCAAAATTTGACAAAAAAAGTCATGCTATAGTATGTCGTCCAACATTTGACAAAAATGTCATGCTATAGTATGTCGTCCAAAATTGTCATACTTACTCCGTCCTTGATTTCTCAACCCTCACCACTTACCCGATGTCCCCCCATGAGATGTAGCACATAAATCCACATGTAGCACATCTCTAACTGATTTGACAAAAAAGTCTCACTATAGTATGTCGTCCAAAATTTGACAAAAAAGTCACAGTATAGTATGTCGTCCAAAATTTGACAAAAAAGTCATGCTATAGTATGTCGTCCAAAATTTGACAAAAAGTTCATACTATAGTATGTCGTCCAAAATTTGACAAACAAGTCATGCTATAGTATGTCGTCCAAAATTTGACAAAAAAGTCAGTATAGTATGTCGTCCAAAATTTGACAAAAAAGTCATGCTATAGTGTCGTCCAAAATTTGACAAAAAAAGTCATGCTATAGTATGTCGTCCAACATTTGACAAAAATGTCATGCTATAGTATGTCGTCCAAAATTGTCATACTTACTCCGTCCTCGATTTCTCAACCCTCACCACTTACCCGATGTCCCCCCATGAGATGTAGCACATAAATCCACATGTAGCACATCTCTAACTGATTTGACAAAAAAGTCTCAGTATCGTATGTCGTCCAAAATTTGACAAAAAAGTCTCACTATAGTATGTCGTCCAAAATTTGACAAAAAAGTCACAGTATAGTATGCCGTCCAAAATTTGACAAAAAAGTCATGCTATAGTATGTCGTCCAAAATTTGACAAAAAAGTCATAGTATAGTATGTCGTCCAAAATTTGACAAAAAAGTCATAATAAAGTATGTAGTCCAAAATTTGATAAAAAGTGAGACTATAGTATGTCGTCCAGAAAGTGACCAAAAAGTAATTCTGTGTGGACGTACCCTTAATCATTGATTTAATTATTTGGTATTTTTTCCACCCGACATTGTGGTCTTTGACAACATTTTTTTCCAGCCAAATTCACGTGACAATGGCCAAAAGCTTCGGTTAGTTGTGCAATTAAATATGCTATTACTCTGTGGTTAAAAGGACTCAAAACTCAAACTGCAGAACCTGAGACTTGACTCGAGACTTGTCAGTCTTGACTTTGGACTCGAAGACTTGAGACTTACTTGTGACTTGCAAAACAATGACTTGGTTCCACCTTTGTGTATTAATGATTTCACATGTGTACTTTGACCCATTGGAGTCCTGGAGGCTCTAACCAGCTATTTAATTTATTTATGCCTTGGGTTTTTACTTTGTACATTACAAAGCTCCACCCTGGGAAATAAAGCAGCAAATCTGAAGACAACGTCCACTGTGTGATAATAAATCAGTCCTCGGAGAAATTTCCAAGACTGAGCTTCAAATGCTCTTTGTACATAAACACAGATAATAGATCATAATCATATTTTGCATTTCAAAACGCAAATTTGTTGTTATTGCCAGGCCCTCACACAGAGTGACACTTAGCCATAGTTTCCTCTGGTGTGTGACACCTCTCTGTAAAGGATGTTAACTGAGTCATGTGGCAGAAGTTTTTCAGCGGAGCAGAAAGAACACACACCTGCGGGCAGCAGATCTGCTGAATGACACAGTTTGGGTTGTTTTGATCTCTAATCTCCATAGCACCGCACATCGTCACTGAGGAGTGACATGATAAAAAACACTTGCTGTGCTGATAACACTTATTTCATGGAAAGCATCATAAAACGGATTATATCCTTGTCATACATAAAGCTAGCAGTGCTGATTGTCCAAGTCATGGGGTGGCATGAAAATGAGCCATCTTTGGGACTAAAGAAGGAGTTGACACTGTCAAAATCCTATTTTTGCAAGAAAGACTATGTACTAAGCAGAGTGTGACACAGATTATTTAGACTGTTTCCTCTCAGGTATTTAAGTAAAATAATAATTTGGTGATCAAACTAGCATTGTGATTAATTAGATCAATTAAAAAATTAAAGTATTTTCAGCTATGTATACTTACTTACAGTCTCAAAAATAAATGTACACTTTGCAGCTAAGCTTCTGACTGGCTGCATCATGAGTGCATGTCTAATATGCAGGTGGAGAAAATAAAGCAATGATTTTATAATGAGTACACCTCTTCAGTAAATGTGTTGCTTTTCACTACAGTAGAATACATATCAATGTTAGAATCTGAATTATCCAGGTTTGAATAACATATTCTAGCCATGTGGTTTTGTTCATTATTTGAAGTAACTGCTGCAGCTGTCAAGAGGTCAAGTTGTACTGTTGTACAAATGTGTCCTCTTTTATTGTAGGAAATCCTTCTATGGATAAATATATCATTTTTAAGTCAGTTCGGCAGTTTACACAAATCCAGCGTCACTGCTTTTCATTATAATGCAGTTCTGGGTTGTTGTTTTTTATTTTTATTTTTTTAAATGTTTAATTATTATTTTATGAAATAAATAATTAATATAACATATTTGATGTCCCACTTTGGTCAAATCGGGGTGGAATGAACCTGGAAGACCTGTCTATGATAATAATAATAAGTGTGGTAAATGTCAGGTAAATGGATTTACAGGTTAGTTTTGCTTGAGAGAAAGTTGAAGGGTCGAGTTTTTTCACTATTTTCCAAAGTTGTTGATGTTTTTTTTACATCTGTCAACCAGTCATTTTAAAATAATTGTCAGATCAGTCTTTTACAAGTGTTTGTAGTCTGACTACAGTATCACATCTGACCACGAATAGTGCTAATGAGATGCATTTTGCAATTATCAAGACGCAGTTCAAAATCAATTCCATCATAAGACAGCAGGTGTCAGTCAAACTTAATTTTGGTTCACTGCTACAATACTACTGTGAAAATGTGAGTTATCGTCCTCTCTCAGAGCAATGTTTGTTTTTAAATTATGATTAAACCCCAGAGACAGCTTTACCTCAGTCACTTAGGTTATTGAACAATGGCACATACATTAATCTATATGCTGTGGATTAGTATTATTATTATCATCATCATCATGGATGCTTTTAATATTGCGTTTTGTTGTTGTTGTTTTTTACATACTGCTATGGCTACCTTGCTGTGATTTACTATTGTTGTTTTATTATTGTAAATACTGTAAACATTGGAATACGTGACTCGTCACCCTCGTGTGAAGGATAAATTGATTTATTTATATAGATAATGTATCTCATTGCATTTTATCGTACTCTTTGATGTTAAAACAATAAAACAAACAATAAAATTAAATAATATATATTACTCACGTTCGGGTTTATAGACGGAAGTGACGTACTCGAGCGCGAGCTTCTTCCGCTCTCTTTTCGTTGAGGCTCAGCTATCGGCCGGGTGAGTGGACTTTTTCTCCAGCTTATTTTTGTCGATTTGTACCGATTTCAGAGTCCTCAAATGCCGTTTAAGCACAGCAGTGTTATGTTGGTTTAAGTATCAGCCCCATATTACGTATAATAAAGTCGATTTGGAGGCACAAAACAGAGAAAATAGTGACAAGAGCTCCACGCGCTAACCAGACGCATGTGGCGAGGCCCCGCTCCGAGTCTACCGTGCGGCTAACATTAGCTAGCAACGTTCCGAACACTCAAACGCTCACGATATCACTACAGATACAACCGTTTAAAAACATAAACATCTCAGTGTGATGTCTAAGGTCTTATTTGTGTGTCTTGACTAATTTACCTCCGAATATTAGCCGTTCTAATGGGTAATTTGAAGTAGTGTAGACGGCCAGCTGCTGGCCCGCTGTAGCTAACGTCACTTCTCTCTCTCAGCCTGCAAATATGCAGATCTTCGTGAAGACGTTGACGGGGAAAACCATCACCCTCGAGGTTGAGCCCAGCGACACTATCGAAAATGTCAAGGCTAAGATTCAGGACAAGGAAGGTGAGTCACGTCGGAGACTGAAGTCTGTACCTGTTCTATAACGTTTGTCTTGTATTTGAAAAAAAAAAAAATGTTGTAAACTATTTGGATGAATGTTGGCTGTTTTGTTTTCTTGTCCATCTGTGACAAAACAGATTCGATGTGACTCATGTAGACACAGTTCTGTGTAAGAGAAGGTTCTCATTGATTCAGATCATGGTCTTCTTGAGTAGTTAGCTGATGGTGACTGGACTGGAGCTTGAGTTGAAGACGTTTTACCAAGTGTCTTGGATGAGCGATGAAACCTACAGCTAACTACTGAAGAAGTCTGTGCAATACTGTTATGCTTCATTTAAGAAAATTAACAGGCATTTAAAGTATTTTATTTGACATTCATATCATGGACAGTCTTCTCCAATTGTCATCTCTATAATGTGTATGTAGAAGCTGTTTACTTGGACAAATGCTAAAATGTTTTGTTATGTGTCCTTTTTTGTTGTCTGTAGGAATTCCCCCTGACCAGCAGCGTCTGATCTTTGCTGGCAAACAGTTGGAGGATGGACGCACACTGTCCGACTACAACATCCAGAAAGGTAGCAACTCCTAACTGAGTCAGATGTCCATAGAGCGTCTGTCTAGTTACAAATCAAAGAACAAAGTCTTCCTGTAGGTCTAATTAGAAAATATTGAACTTAATATTAACAAGCTGTCTCTTCTGTCCACCAGAATCCACTCTGCATCTGGTTCTGCGTCTGCGTGGTGGTATCATCGAGCCTTCACTCAGACAGCTGGCCCAGAAATATAACTGCGACAAGATGATCTGCCGCAAGTAAGTCCGGTCCTGCAGAGATACTGTTATGCTATTAGTATTTTTAATTGGACGGTGCTGTTGTGATGTACAGTCAAATGGTTGGTTAGTTTAGAATACTTGTTTATTAGACTGCAGATGGACAGCCAGGGTTTGATAAAACTATGTACATAAATGTTCTGTAATAAATATTAAACCACACAACTGCATTATGAGAATATGAAAAGTTATTTTAGTTACATGATGTTGTGGCTTATATGGTTAATTGACAGTTATATTATAAGAACTGAATATCATAGTTTAGTCCATGATTATTAGTTTAAATGTTAGTTGAGGAGGATTTGAAGTTAATCTCTGACCTGTGTTACAGGTGCTATGCCCGTCTGCACCCACGTGCTGTCAACTGTCGCAAGAAGAAGTGTGGTCACACCAACAACCTTCGCCCCAAGAAGAAGCTGAAGTAGACGCGAGGGCTGATTTGGCTCCTTGTGCCATTTTGTGTTGAAATAAAAATAAGAAAATGATGCTCATTGTCTTGCGTGTATTATTCAAAAGCTCTTACTAGCCCTAAATTTGAATTAATGTCTGCAGTGTGGTCATGGCCCTTTGAAGAGTTATTGGGTGAGGAAAACATTCCAGATAACTGAAGATTAAAGATACTCAAGTGTTTGGTTAATAGTTAACTGGATTTCATTTATTTCAGTAAATTGCTCATCAAAGATGTCCTTGGGTGAACCTGAGCTCCATGCAGGTTGAACCAGGTGATGGTACATGTGGTTGTAAAATAATGCATATTGTGAGTTGGCTCAAATTGAAAGCTTCAGCTGGCAGATGAACACCGGGCCATACAATAGCCTCTCCAGTAAGAAAATTTCATATGGGAGATGTAGTGTTCTGCCTTGTTCACTAACACAGCATTTAATTTCCATTGCATGCAGCTGTTATTTACCCTGAGCAAGTAGATGGGAGCCGCTGTTGTTAATGCTGCCAGTCCGATGAATGGTGAGCTCAAGTCATGGATGACTGACGCAGTAATGTTATTATCAGCTCAGGAAAAATGAAAATTAAAGCTAGAAAGCAAATATTTAATCACATGGAGGTGCAAACAGGAATGCTCAAGAACAGGTTTTTTTTAGGCCCGCAATCACAAAAGAACAGAATTTCTAAGAAAAACAGGTCTGTACAAATAGAAGAAAATCATCTCACAATGTTACGTACCATTCAACACCGTTTAAATACCTTTTAAATCCTGTGAAACAAAAGTGAGTGATCAAGTCAGTAACTGTTAGTCCAACAGTCAGCATTTACCAGTTCTTACATGACGTCAACCAACTGAAATATTCTGAGGTATTTTTGCATCGTTACTGAAAGGTTCGATGTTTTGGGACCGTGTCATTGACAATAATCAAATGGAGATGAAGGTAAATCATTGAACAATAAGTTCTCGGTTTATTCCAGTTAATGAGGCTTCAGAACATGTTGACAATGAAAACACATTCTGTTTGTCACTTATTATAGGAAATAAATAAAATAGCTGTACTGAAATGTATTATCTGATAGACATAAATCAGTGTGGAGAGAAATTCTCACAAACACAAAAATATGTATGATGTAATTCACTACCTATTCTAAAATTGTAATACACCCAATAATGTCATGTATTTGTGATATTACAATTTCAATATCCCAAAACCTATTTTCTAACAATGCTGTAAATAGAAAAGAAATAATTTATTGCTAATACGGTGATAGTTGCATGTAGAATGCAAGAAAAACAAAACCATTCACCTGGTCTTTATGATGATGTTATACTCAAGTCTAATTGGACTGAAGTGGTAATAAAAGCTCTGAGTGAGTGTGATTAGTGCAGTAAGTTTACATCATCCATTGATTGTTTGAAAAAGAAAAAAAAAAGCTGAGATGATCATTTCAACTTAAAGCCAAGAAACCTAAACTATTAAACATGTCTAACAAACACAACACCATGTGAAAATCGAACAACCCTTAGTAATAACCGCTGGATACTGTAATAACACTTTCAACAGATTTCATCATGACCCGTTTAAATCACATTGTGACACGCTAACATGATGCAGACAGCTGCGGCCTCATCAGCTGCACCTTATGTTGTACCTCGATTATTGTCATGAGAAGAAATCCATAACCCACAAGTGGGTGAGAAGCAAAGATATATGGTGTGCATCAAGAGTCCACATCCAAAGCTCGAAGTCAGTTAAGTACCAAATTGCTAAAACTGCAGTTGTGCTTTTTTTTTTGTAACTTAAGCAGTCTGAGGTAACACACACACTCATAATGATCTATATGCTCCACAGCTTCTCTTAGGGATGTTATTATTATTATTATTACTAGGATAATATCTTGTAGTGTTGCCCAAAAGCATAGTACAAGACGTAGAACTAGATTTAGTGAACACAGACAAAAACTTGTAAACATCGACGTAAACAAAATACAACATGGCACAGACGTCGATCAAGTGCATTCTCAGGTTCATCTCAATGTCAGAACGTCGGGGAAAAAAACCTCAGACCTTTTCCATGAAGTGGTTAATGGAGAGGACAAATCTACCAAGCTGCTGCTTAAATACGACGTCCCTTCTTGCCCGCGATTAACTCGGATCAGAGATTGTGAATAGTTAAGTGGTGAGATAAAATAAAGACCTCATGGCACATGAGCATAACAGGGCCGTGTGCTGGCGATCATCACAAACAGAATGTGAGCAGGCTGTTGCGTGTCTGTGTGCATGTTCATGTTCCAGCTGGTCTGAGGCTGCTGATGGTGAATGGAACTGATTTTTTTTTTTATTCAGAGTCTTTGTGTCCACACGTCTTAACCCCTGACCCAACACCTACTGGGTGCATCTCCACAGTCTCCACAGCCCAAAAATGCTCTTTTTGTACAAAACTATATACACTACACTCTTCTCACTGTATTCACTGGACTGTACTACGATGTGATGTGTGGGCCTCAGGGGCGTCTGCTTAAAATAGAACTTTAGGGACATTAGCATAGGTTTCTATAGACAGATGTATGGAATTATGGTAAAATATTGTTGTTTAGGTATAAAAATAAATACTCATAAACTTTTATTTTTCTACCCCAACATCCCTAATGCACTTCCTGCCCTTAGTTTCCCTCCCTGCACAGACGCCGTTGAGTGGTTGGGATATGAAGCACCACTGGATTTTATTATAACACTCTCAGGCCCTTAGAATTTGATTGTTTCATACTTCAGCTCTAAAGTGTTAAATGTTTAAAGTGGTTTGTTTATTTGAATAAATCACATATTTTCTGTGATATGCTCTTTTTTGGAATTAGACTTTCACTGCCTCCACATTCTGATAAATACACTTGATGCAATGGCACCAAAGTAAGGAGGAGGGCGCTGTTTAACCATCCAACAGGGACCAGTGTTGTCTTTCAGAGTAGTCAGTTAAAATCATGGATTGAGGGGCTGAAGGACATGCAGCTGATGTGAATTGTGTTTATTCTGCACTGATCTTAAACTAACAACACAAATCCTTCAAAGTAAACACTTGAGCGTTTTCCTCCACGCTGCTTTGATTTCTCCGTCGGTGAAACACAAATGAGGGCCTCACGACGAAGACGAGCTCCGACTGTGGAGATGCAGCCCGACTGCTGCTGTGGCTAGTTATCTACAAGCTTTGCTAAGCTCTGTCTCAGGTCCTTCAGGTCGCAGATTTTGACGTCCAGCACCTCGATGATGCGCTGGACCTCGACCTCCGCCTGCTCCCGCTCCTCCCGGCTAGAAGCCAGTGTGTTTTCTGCACTCTGAACTCGATCCTCCAGCTCAGCGTTTCGTCTCTCCACGTCCTGCAGACACATTTAATGGTTAGTGGAGTTTTATCGTCACCCCGGTCACAAAATATGCTGTTTGTGTTTCATTCGTACATTTGCCATATTCTGTTTGTGACACCACCACAGGCATCTAGTGTTCTAGCGGCACACCTGGCAGAGAGCTGAGGGCCACGTTTCAAAACAGTAATTCTTGCTCCTTTGGCCACCTCAGCCCATTATAAAGTTTGAACAGTACCCAGTTGTGAATTTGAGCTTTATATTGCAGACTGTGAAGTTTGGTGTTATTCTGCACGTTCAAAGTAGCGGTGAATAGATTAGGGAATTAACACGGAGACAGCAAAGGTCAAAAATTAAAATACACTGCTGCTAAAAAGGGTATTGGACCTAATCAAGGCGATGCATTTCTCCTTGAGGCCCTCATTTCACCTCTGCTGATGTCTGCATCACTGCTGCAGGTCTGAGCAACAATAACCAAAAAGAAAATAAAGAGACCTCTGCTCACACTACACTACTGAAATGTGTATTTTGTTTATCTGCATAATGTTTCCGTCATCGTCATACATGGCTTTATAGTCTTTCAATGTCATATGGCTTTGAATATAATTGTCAGTTTGTAAAGCTGCAGTGCATAACTTTAGGTGATTTTTTGTTGTTCATGATGTTATTGTGCTGCCTCTGTTTGGTCTAAGTCAACAGTAACACAGGCTCTGTCAAGTAATACTACTGAGGGACTGAGGGAGCGTTTTGTCTGTATACAGCGGCAGCATTTATCCCATTAACCTGCTGAACAAGTGGGTTTTCTGAGCAGTAGAATGTACCAGAGGCGGGGGACTCAAGTCACGTGACGACTCGAGTCCGACTTTAAGGTGCATTATGTAATAAATCTAAAGCAACTGGCCATAAAATCCTCCTAATATGTCACAGAGACTCAGGAATAATGTTCATATAACAAACTGAACTCACCAACAACAACAGTACAGACAAAATATTTGCATTAAAAATTATATTTTGCAGACTGCAAATCATGTTTATGTTTTGAAATCATGTTTTGGCATGTGGCGCCACCTACCGCCGTCTACCAATCATTGCAGTCAGTAGAGTCTCAGCTGCCGAGCAACCACGGGTCCTTGGTATTTTGAATTTGAATGTAGTAACCGTTTTTTGGCCACATTCTTACATATGGCACCTTTAAGTCGCACTTGACATAAATTACACAACAAATATTTGGTATTTTCTCAAATGTTTAACGGTTTACGTTACAATTTGTTTTTGAAACACTGAAAACATCTGTTTTTGCGGCCTTGCGTACAAACCTGGCCACCGTGCGACACCAACACCCCTATGTGACACTTAAAATCCCACAAAGGAAGGTCAGACAGGAAGTTGGTTGCTATTTTATTTTAACGTTTGTGAACGTCTTGGTCAAAAGCCGGTTACGATAAGTGTGTGAAACATGACATTTTTTAGCCTAATATTTGAAATACTTTTCCATGGTTGTATGTAGGCCTTATATCAGTATTCTTTACAGTTTAGCCTGTGTAGTTGTATTTATTTTCATTGAAACAATTCAGTTGTATGGGACCATGAAGCTGTCCATTTTTCAGCATATTTAAATATGGAATATCTGGGAAATCACCTTCTATATTCATGTGACGTCCCTTGTAACTTGCTTGACTTAAAGCAGGGACACGACTTGACTTGGTTCTTGCATATTACGTGTGACTTCAGTCAAACTCAAACCTGTTTGCAGAGGTTTTGCTTTACTAGTGAACCGTTGCTAGTCAACACAAGATCTCAACACCGCTTTACTGAGAGTCAAGGTTGATCAGCGTCAGGTGAACTCATTTGACAATGGTTTGACTATAAATTACATTTGTTTATATGTAAGAGTTGCACACTACAGCTTTAAATATGTTCTTTGACCATTGTATGATGATCATCTTCAACTAAAACAAGTCGATTTTTAAAACAACAGAGTTGTTGGCTGTGATGTGTTGAGTTTAAGTACAAATCTAAGGGTGGAGAAAAAAAAACATTAAAGCTGATCAGCTTACCTGGAGCTGCTGCATGGCATCCTCTCTCTCCTTCTCCAACTTGCCGACATTTGCTTTCTTGCTCTGTAAATTGTGAATTTCCTGAAAACACAATGATTCCAAATCAACTCAACAGCACAACCGCCTTCTTTATAACCACAGCGCAGTCATTTATCATGCACAGGACACACAGTTGTTGTGGGGAGAGGTGGGGTGGCTGTTCTGCCTCCAGGGAAACATACCACCACCATCCTGCTGCCAAAAATGGAGCTGGTGTAAAGGATGGGACAGCTATGGTTATGTTAATGAGGCTGAAGGGCACCAGCAAGCTGCCTTCAATGTATATTTCATTTTAATACCCTATCTGTTTTTCCAGTGAAAATGGCTTTTGGCTGAAGTGTACCCAGCATGCATTTGATAAAGAAAATGCATGCTGGGTACAAGATAAATTGACCAGATTATAGTTTTACACTATAGCAATTCACATTAAAGATGAATTAATAAAAAAGGTGACTCAGAACAGTCCTAATTAACATGTAGGTGACAGCTCGAGACATCTGCATCTCAGACTAAGCATTCATTTTGGTGCGTGTGTGCATTCTATCGAGGCTGTCTTCAGGCCAAGAGAATGATGAATGAATGAATGAATCAACAACAAGACAAGTGATAGTGGTTCAAAGACAAACTGTGGTCCAATCGACGAGACGTTGTTCTTGTCAGTGTCTACTTGAATTTTAAAAAGGACATTGAACCTTATTGAACCACGTATGTACAAATAAACCAATTCACTTAGATTCACCTGGTTGTTATCTTTCCGTTTTTCCTCACAGCAGCCTAAATAAATATCCAATATTCATTCCAGTCCCACACAATGCATTATTTATTGTGGGTGCTCTGTTGTGAATACTGGTGTATTTTGTTCTCGCTTTCTACACCGAGCATCCCTCGAGAAGGTGAATAGGTTTAAAAAGTGCACAATAAATGACGTGGACATGGCGCCTTGCCTGTTCTCTGGCACTCAGCAGGGCCTCAAGCTCTTCCAGTGAGCGACTCAGCTCCTCTCTAGCAGTCTGACCAGCAGCAGGATGTCCAAGCTGGGCCTCCAGATCTGCCACCTGGAGCACGCACACACACACACACACACACACACACACACACACACACACACACATAAAGAGTTAATGCGGACACAAACGTGCTCACAGTGACAGTAACATGTCATGATCAGACTGAAGAACACAGCCTGAGCCGCAGTCTATTTAACACTAAACACAAAGTGTAACTGCAGTAGATGGGAACATCATTATTTTTACATCAACCATTATCAACACAAATTGAAACTGTGACCTTGTCATGGCTCTCAATCACCACAAGTAGTGCAATTAATCTCGGAGAGGGATCTTGACATCTGAAGCAAATTACACAGCACTTCATCCAACATCTGTTGTGACTTTTCACTTGACTGTTGTCACTCAAAATGACAAGAAAAATGGAAGAAAAGGAGGTTAGCAGGTCAGGGGATCACTGCGGAGGTGCAGTTCTGCTCTCATTTGAAGTTCTGAGCATACAGACATCACTTTACCAGTTTTTGGCTGCTTTATTTTCACAAATGAATAACCAATTACTCCTCAGTCTAAAGTTGATCAGTCAAGGTATCACGGTAATGTGTCATTTACATTATTTAAGTGAATGGATAGTGAAAAGGCTGTGGTGTAATTCTCTAAATACAAAGGAGCCTTCACTTCCACAGTAAACATGAACATCAGCAAAGGGTTTTTATACAGCAGCAAAATAAAAACTGAAAAGGAAACACATTGCATGTTTGATGATTACTACTGATGGAAATCAGGGTCATCACCTCCCCGCCTACACACACTCACACACACACAGATACAGTCAGAAGTAAGAGCAGCATTCTTCATGCATCACTCTGCTGTGCAATCTGCAAACGATAAATTTCATTTTCCCCGATTAATTTACTCTGTCAGCTCTCATCGAATCCTCACTACACACATGCACACGCAGGTTCTGACATGGTCAAGTTTTTATGCCAGAAAAGGTCGTTAGGTGGTAACAAATACAAGGACGCACACACAAAACCTCAGCTGTAACAACGACTGGCCCGAGCCATAACCTCATCCTAACCGTACAATATGTCTTCACCTTAAAATAGAATAACTTACGTTACAGGGAGTCTCCATAATGTGAGAGTGTAAAACGATTTAGGCCTCAACAACATGAGTAATACCTAGAACACATAAATACACAGGTTTCTGGACTAGTTGATGCCAAACATAACCTTAACCTTACCACAATTCAAATATTAGCCCTAAACTTAACCAGTTCCTCAGAATTTAGCTTCTGCCTCATTAGGACCAGGGCTTTTTGGTCTCCATGAAGACTATGGGTCAGTGTGTATGCTACACAATGTTTGCAGCCTTTATAATGAGGACACTCTCAGACATAATGCATTACCTAGCCCCTTACCCCAACCTTAACCATCACAACTAAATGCCTAACCCCGACCCCTAACCCAAAAACCATGTCTTAACTCTTAAAACGCCTTTTTAAGGGGTGATGGAAAGTGAGGACAAACCAAAGTGTCCTCTCTTTCCCAAAGTGTCCTCACTCCCTATGTGACACACACACACACACACACTTTAGTGACTCTACTGCCCATGGACGCAGTAGTGAAACCTCTTGCTGCTGTGACCTTTTCTAAATTGCTGGAGGAAAGTGACCTTGTGAAAAATCACTAAAAAGTATTTTTCCTGCTCTGAAAACAAAGTAGGTGAGTGATTGTCTGTCTGTACCAGCACAAGCTGTTCAGCCTTTTTAAATCACTCAGTGACATTTAAAGTTTGAAGTGCATTGTGTAACTCTTCAAGACGTTTCACAGCTCTGAGGCTCCCAAACCTCACAGGATTAGTGGCGCAAATCAAAACATGCTACAGGGTTAACCAGATACCAAAAGACTTATTAAAGTTTACACATTTTAAAGCAGGGGGAATTTTATAAACTAAAAAAAGGCTCCGGTGTGACCATAACAGTAAAAAGTGAAGTTAATATATTATAGTCCGTCACTGTTTTTGCCAGATGTTGAAGGTTGAGACCTGACGTACAGTATGATAACAAAAAACTGCTTTCAATGCACTCTGACTCTGGGTTTGACTTTCTGGCACAAAATAAACTTAATTGTATAAACTACCAACCAAACATCTTTTGCAAAACATGCAATAAGGACTGAATCACAGAAACAATATGCTGTATATACAGCTAATATCATCAGTCCACAAAATAGATTGTGCCTACTAAATTGAAGGAAATTAACTATCACCAATGATTTGACAAAAGGATAATTGTTGTTTTTTTTTCATTATACATTTTAAACCAATGCAAAATTATATTTGGCTTTCAAAAAAAAGATATGAAGGGTTTCTTCACTCACTCTGAACAAAGACTTCTCAGTCTGTTTTTCACCTTATTCCACAAAGTTAAATTAGAAACATCTTTCCCACATATTTTTGCTCACTTTGGATTCACAACACAGCTGAATCTAATTATGATGATGTTTCACTTTAAAAATAAAAGCCTTTTTCAAAGGCTGAACGTTATTATTCTTCACTCATCGTTGACCCGACACAGGTGCGTGCGCTGGTTTGTGCATAAAGGGTTTGGTGAGATGAAAACGTACACTGTAAATGAATCATACTGTGGGATCCATCACTTTAAAATAGGCTATATCTGGATGTTTTAGTCCATCGTAAACAGTGCTAGAGGAGATTTGTGCCTCAATCTGGACGAGTAAATTCATGATAATCCATCTATTTGCATTGAAAGAACATTTTGCATATTTTTTCCTCACTAAACTAAACTAAAATGCCATCTATGAACTGTCAGTTCATACACAAGTCCGCAGGAGTTAATGTTGTTCATATTCTGTATATCTGCAAAAGCTGCTTTTCTTTCTACTGCATTACAACTCCCGCTCGTCACATCGGCTCCTCTTCACAGTTCCCCAAAATCCACTCAGAACTTGATAAAAGCGTTTTTTTCCTACGTTGCACCACGGTCATGGAACATTGTGCAAAATTCGCTCCAGTTTCAGCATTTTATTTCCCTGGGCGAATTCAAAACTGTACCGACAAAGAGTTTAACAGAAGAGTGTAATTGCTATTCTTAAAATGTCTGGACTTTTTTTGCTTATTTTAACCATAACCATAAAAGTAAAACCAGAAAATGTCCTGTGAGTTCAGTGATTTTGCCCATTTTTCTAGGACAACTTTCAATATCTGGCAGTTATTTGCTGCATGTTAAAATACTGTTTTAACAATTTAAATGAAAAACAACACTATAGTTGTACATTTTGCGTGTTAAATATGAAATATGAACAGTATAAAACATATTTAAAATAACATTTGTTTGAGTCTTTGTCTCAATGTCCAAAAATAGGCCAAAAAATGCAAATTACAATATGTACAGGCGTTTTTTCCAACTCTCTCCTCTCTGGTGACATAGTCACTGATTCTCCGGCTTCCTGCAACAGTGCGAGTGAAAGTACCGCAATAACCTCATATTGACTTTGACTTGCAACTTCTCAGCTTTTCAGAAACTTTGGAATTTATGGATAGCACAAACCGATGTGTAATTACGGTAATGTAGTCTGCGCTACGCTCGGTGTTAAAGGGTTGGTTTGTTTTTAATCAGTTTGCTCTTTTATAATGTACCGCCGTGCCTCTTGGCCAGGTCTCCCTCGAAAAAGATCTCAAGGGACTTCTTAGTTTAATAAAGGTTAAATTAATGAATTATGTCATAACCATCCATTTATTAAATGCACACATATACCTTTAATGTTAAGTCAAATTAATTACTTAGAAAATACCCAACATGAAGAAGTTAACAGGAAACTTCATGCCATTTCTTTTGAGTCCACACCTTGTAAAGCACTTTGATTTACCATGTTTTTTGAAGGAACTTTAAAATAAGAAATTAAAGCTCACATGGAGTTGTCCTGTTGCACATATATGTTAGTTATGGAGGTCTACTTACATACATGAACTTATTTTTATGGTCAAAAACCTCCTGGTTGCAGTAAACGAGCCGATAGAAATCCTCTTTTCTGAGGCTGTTTCCCAGCCGCGATATTTCAGACTCAACTCTCTCACCCCCAGAAGACAGAGTGTGTTGTGATTGGCCAGCCAGCGTAGAGGCTTCCCAACTGTCTTGTGATTGGCCAGTACCCGGAAGTGACATATTCAGCACACCCACTCTCAGAAGCGCAGCTCCCCCCTCTGGAACGGTGGATGCACTGCTACTCATTATCAAAACATTTGTGTAGTGTTTAAAAATAGCTTCTTCACGACGCAGTCCCTTTTATGACTTTGACCCGGAGTCAGACCCAGAGTCAAAAGACACTGACGCTCTTGAAACACCTCCACAACGGACATTATTCTTCTTCTGCGGTTCAATGTACACAACCGGATGTGCCCGGAGCAGGACGATCTGCTGTTCCGGAGAACTGCCGTTTACGTAACCGGACCGGGTTTTTCCAGAGATCTCGTTGAGCCCGAGATTACAATAAAACACAGCGTTCTCAGCAGTGGCTGAACTGTTTGTTTAGAACCTTCAGGGCTTCTTAAACAAGGTAATGACGCAGATACACACTAAAAAACAGCGTTAATTGGAACTTCCGGTCTAAGTCCGCTTTAAAACAAACTTGTTTATTCTCGGTAACAAACGACAATTCTCATTAAACCCGAGCTGTGGTCGGAGCCAACCCAGGAAGAACCAAAATACACCCGGTGTCTTTCTGTCGCTGATGAACACCAACATGGCTGAAACTGAGCATGTGATGAGGGAGAAGAAAATAAATAAATCAGCCAATGCCAACCTCTCTCCGTCTGCTGCTCCAACAGTGATTTATCTTCGTCCTGCAACTGGGCCACAGAGAGTGGAGGGGGTGGGCAGTATAGGGTGTCCTGTCCCCAGAAAGAAGAAGAAAAAAAAACATCCCTGCCCCCCTCAAAAATAAAAAAAACAACCCTTTGCCAAACCCTTGAGGCCTGCTCTACTTAAGCCACCTGGTTGACTTTGCTGCAGTGTCTCTGTAGCTGCGTGTGCATGTATTAGGTGTGGTTAACCTTCACCTGGACTTGGGAGACAAAGATGAAACCACAAAGAGGATTCAAAAAAAACGCTTAGTTTTTATGTCACTGAAGATAATGGTTGTATCGACGCAGCACTTTCTGTTGCTATAAAGTATGAGCAGGGGCATAATATACTCTCCCTAAATTAAAGATGAAATGTCTGCATTCTGGCCCAGCGATAATCACGGGAGCCTGTCAACAGAAATATCCACGTGAGGAGGGGGGGGGGGCTGGATGATGAATGCATCTGCAGTTTGGGGCAGAGCAAGTCTGTGAGGGGAATTTAGTCAGACACTTGATGTAGACGTATGATTAAAATCAATTCATCACGCCCAATTTTCTATATATGAGCGATCACTCTGGGATGACAGGAACTATTTGTGCTGTGCTTCGGCAAAGTGTTGAAAGATACTCATCATTTTTGGGGCATTTAGACTCATCATAAATATGTCATATGTCATTTTGTTCCTACAGTAATTCAACCAGTTTGATTTTTTTTGTTCAAAAGAAACTAGTGCCACACTTATTAGAATATGTACTATTACTGCGATATCATCATGTTCAATATACACATTGCAAAAGATATGTGTGCAGATAGGAACGACTGCTTGAAATGTAACAGGTTCTTGTGTTAGTTTTGTTTGGCCAAGAACTGACAATAAAGATACATCATTGTTTTTATTTTGTTTGTAAATGTTCTCCCAATATGGCAGCCACTATTCCAAATGAAAGGAGGATTGGTTAAAAACAAGTTGAATTGTTTTCATAGTTATTGCAAGTAATATCAGCACTGCAATATTCAACTGCATTATCGTATATTGTATGTTCTCCTAGTATCGTGCAGTCCTATTTCAAACCACAACTTTAAAGGGGTCATATTATATCCAATTTCTCCTCACAGATCTGCACAAATATCATGCAGAAATCATTTTAAATATGTTTTTTGAGAATAATGATGTCAAAATGACCATTTCCTCTGATATCGCAATCACAATTCCTGTAAAACCTAATCCCTAGCACACGATGTCTGCATGGTCACCTGGTCTCGGAGGCGATCGGTCTCCTCCTGGTATTCAGCCAGCTGTTTCTTCCACTGCTCCACGCTGCCGTTTGCTTCCTGCAGCGCTTCCACCAGCTTAGCGTTACTGTCCTGCAGCGTGAAGAGCTCAGCCTCCAGGTTTATCTCACACATGGACCTGAACAAGGAACACAAGAAAAAAGCTGAAATGACACAGAGTTTATGGTCATTTGCGGTCTCTAGCAACCCCTGGGGAAAGATCCAGACACTTCCGCTGCTAAATCACACCCATCAGCAAGATGATGTCTTTGTTTTGGTGATTATTTGTTCCCAGATATTGTAGCACACAGTAGGTGTATCTGAGCTTTTTCTTTCTAAGAACATTGCTGCCAGCTGTCATTGTAAACCACCAGAAAAAGGTGCACATCGGAGTCAGGAGATGATTCTCATTCTCAGCAGTGGTTAAGGATTTGTTCTGGTTGGACGTTAGTTGCAAAGAAAAAGCACGGCTGGTGAGGAAAAGTCAGAAGATAAAAAAGGTAATGAAGTGAGACAGAAATGTGAAAAGGCCTTTTTGTGTTTTAAAGAGCCTCAAATAGCACCATCCTGCAAAATGTGTACTGCTAAATAATAATTAATCATTCTCAGTTTTGATGTCTAAGTGAAAATAGTTCCTAATGAATGTAGTGATGAGTTACCAAAGTGCTTTGCTTCCAAGATGCTAAAAACAAAAGAAGCAAAATCCCCTTCAACGATGAAAAATTTCACGAAATAAAAACATTTAAGTGACAGACACAAGCTGTTCTCCTTTATTACAGTGTGGGAGAGGGAGATTGTGTCCTGCACGTCGATAAATGTCAGGATTCAGAGGAGACATTTAATAAACCGGGGAGCTTTAGGATGAGTCGGTGGAGTTTAGGAAGTGGAGTCTTTGCCATGACGACCACACCAACACCTTGGCAACCATAAAACTACTCATCATAACAGAGGAGAGAGAGAACGTCTGTAGTATAGGCTCATAACAATCATAAAATTACAATGGCCGGGATAATGGGATGTTAATCAGCCAAGGACAAGTGCTTTTGGCTTCCTGGTCTCAGATGGATGGTTGAGTGATCAATAATGGCCGTAATAACAGGTCCTAAAGTCAGCAGCAGTTAACTGTGTTCACAAATTCACTGTGTTCATTTCCTTAAAAACTCTCAACTCAAACCTTAAACGTGTTAAGTTGTTTTGTCCCCATACTGAAGATTATGCTCCACATTGTTGTCCATGTTCTGAATTCACATATGTTCTTCTACAGTGTATTTGTTAAATGTTTTATTTACAACCCTTTTTTCATTGTTGAAGATGATTTAACTTTTTTTTAAAGCAACTTATAAGCAGAAATACATAGAAACACTAGAAAAGACTTTGGTAACTCATCACTACATTCATTAGGAACTATTTACACTTAGACATCAAAACTGAGAGTGATTCATTATTATTTAGTAGTACAACTTTTGCAGGATTGTGCCATTTTAGGCTCTTTAAAATACAAAAAAAGGCCTTATCACATTTCTGGCGCCATATAAGTGTCTCACTTCATTACCTCACCATCTTCTGACTTTTCCTCACCAGCCGTGCTTTTTCTTTGAGACTAACGTCCAACCAGAACAAATGCTTAAACCACTGAGAATGAGAGTCATCTCCTGACTTTGCCGTGCACCTTTTTCTGGTGGTTTACAATGACTTCTTAGAAAAGCCACACTTGCAAACAACATCTGTTGCATATGTTTATCCTAGAAACTGGATTAATCAAAGTTTCTGATTTAACAGAACCATATTTAACATGTTAGGATAAGGTCGAGCAAGGAAAGCTGGAAAACACCTCCTTCAAACAGAAGGAAATACCTCACATGAAGTGAATCTTAGGATGGATGTGATGTGAGGAGTCTCTTATTCTCTGCTGTCATTTTGTGAGTTTGTTTTTTAAAGAACTCTCCACCCCTCACAGTAACAGTTCAGTAGTTGTGAAAAGCCTTCAGTGAGAGCAATGAGTCAGAGAACAAGTGCTATTTTAGGCACTTGTTTCAATAAAGTTTCAATAAAGCAATGAGGAAAAACTTTGTTATGATTTGTTTTTGTAAAAAGGAAATAGCTATTGTTAAAAAACACAAAAGGGATCTTTGGCTTTTGGATTCAATTTCAGAATGCACCTAAAATGCACTATAACCTTTACAGGTGAACTTAAGTTAACCTTCACTAAACTTGTGAATGTACATGTCCAGTTGTTCAATGTTTCAGTAGTGTATATAAATACTTTTTAATGTAAATCTTAATAACGGTCATTCCCTTCCTCCCTTTAACAGAACAGGAGTTGAGTATTTTTCATCCTCAGCATCATTTACTGTGCACAGCTCAACAAAGTGCTCCAGGCATTTACATCTTCTCATGTAGCAGAGCTGTGGCGTTTGACACTGGATTCTAACCTTTGTTGTCAACTTCCCACACACACACACACACACACACACACACACACACACACACACACAGCTGCTCCTGTTGTTTCATTTAAATATGTGCTTTATGTGTATTATTAATATCATTGGAGAGGACTGTTGTATTTATTGTTATGCTGCATTGTTCGCTGCAAACCAAATACACATCCACAAACATCAGAAGTTCTGCCGATTAAAATGGAGAAATCACCATCATTTACCCTTCAGACAACATCTTCTTCACCCTCTCCTTCTCCACCGTCAGCTCCACCTCGGCGCTCTTACTCCGAAACAGCTTCTCCTCGCCCGGACCGTTAACCGTGAGCAGCGGCGGCGAATGTCGCTCCTCTGACAGCTCCTATAGGTCAACGACAGATGAAAGTAAAACATCAGTATCAGTCCAGTGATTAGTCGACTACAATTAAAAAAAAAAGAAAAGAGGATTTGATGTGTTTTACTCTGACACATGAAAGTGTATTTAGAGAAGAATAAGAAAGGGAAGAAGAAAGTTTAAGTTAATTCATTTGTTGTCACAGCTTTGAACTAAAATATCTGACAGTAACTTTGTAAAAGTAATTATTATTTTATTTATTAATATTTGTTTATCTTTACTGTTGAGCTCGACATCACTTTTGAGGATAGAAACTAGAGAAGAGAAGAGAAGGGAGACTACACTCTTAGAAATAAAAGTGCTAGGTAGAACCATATAAGGTTCTTCGGCTTATCCTCATAGGAGAACCCTTTTTGGCTCCAGGTAGAACAAAACCCTTTATTCAGGAAAGGGGTTTTAAAGGGTTCTCTGGATCAAAATGGTTCTTACTGGAACCATTAGTGTTACCAAGAACCCTTGAAGAACCCTTTCTTTGGGAAAGGGTTTTTCAGAAGTAAATGTTTCCAGGTAGAACCTCAGCCCTTGTAGAAGAACCCTTTTGGAACCCTTATTTCTAAGTAGATAGAGACGAGTAAAAAAAAAAAACACTTGAAAAGATGTGGCTGGGAAATAAATCAATAATATACTGAACGAGACTGTGATGTGGCAAAGGTTCAATATGATTTGTATGTACTGTGAAAGCACACTTTAAGACAGAACACATAAGAGATCTATAAAGGTTTCACCTCAGATGCATAAAATGTTAAACTGTTGGTTTTTTTGTCCATAAATAATCTTCATTATCTCAAATGTATCACGATAATTATCCATATCCATTGATTTGAAAATGCAATGCAACTCTTGTTGGAAGTTGAGCTTTAATGTTTGTTTATATTTCCTTTCTTTCTTTCTTTTTTTCAAATGTGCTAAATTGAGTACAGTATAAGCAGAATCATTCACCTTCATCTCACATTAAAAAAACACAACTTTTCAGTCTTGACTCTAACCTTCTTTGTGCTTTGGTATTTTCCTTCACTGCTGACCACAAATGGGTTCAAGCTTTCTTTCCCACAAACCATTTCTCTCAGTTGGAGGCTGCCTGCGTGTGCTCTGCCTCGCTTTTGTGTTTTAAAGTGTGCAGATGAATTAGCACAGACAAGGGTTGTGTAGTGCTGTCGCCTCGTGTTTTTGTCTTTGTGCACAGAAACCTGAGCTCGTCAACGACCACCAGTTTCCTCAGTGAAGCTTTACAACCCTGCACTTACTGTAGAAAAAAAAGCTTGTATTATTCATTTAAGGCAGGCTGTCTGTATTCCCCGGAGGACAACAGTTTATTATCTGCAGCTCGTCTGCAGCTCTCTCCGACCTCATAGATGGATATGTAAATAGAACACCAGGCGAATCCCACAGTGTGGATTAGAACTGTGTCCAGAAGAAGGAACCAGAGAACAGGGAGAATCAAAGTCAAGTCAACGGATCGCCTGAGCGTATCCCTGAATTATTTATTCTGTGGATCATGTTTAAGTCATAAAAGGATTACAAATTTACAACTCTTTTTTTTTTCTGCATGTTGTTCACTAACAAGCTGAGTGAAAACGGCGTAGACATTAAAGCACAAACCAGCAAAACAACCAACTACTACTTAACTGGAGCTCAAAAGGGAACTGAGACGAATTCTCACTGATCAAAGAGGACACGTGTCTCTTTCTATGCCGTGTGGGACATCGATAATATCAGTGAAGTGAAGTGTGTCTTTATTGTGAGGAATGGAAAATAAGAAAATGGCTGAATTCAGCCATGTGCTGCAATAACAGAAGAAAAGTGCAGGTGTGTTGCTGCTGGCGTCACAAACAAAGGTTTTTCTCTTTCGGCAGCAAAGTTCTGAAGCTAAATTTGTTCTGAAGTCAACTTGGAATGAATTATTGAGCACACTAGTCCATACAAAACCACGTCTGTGAGCACCACACTTAGAAATAAGGAAGATTGCCTTTGTATATTTTTTTTTCCCCTTTTTGATTAGGGGGCGGAGTTTCACTCACCTGGGAGAGCTGAGAGATGAATACGTCCCATGATGCAGCAGGAAAACAGAGCGCAGGAGGAGAACATGAGGAGAAAAAGAAAAGTTACTGAGCAACATGAATTTACAGTAACCCAGCTTTGTTCCCCGTTCATGAAAGCTTCACTACTCTCAGGAATTAACGGATTTTATATCTGTGGTTTGTCTTGAGTTAAGAGAAGAGGAAGACGGAGATGACGAGCAGCACTGAAGCCAACGATCAGATCCCGCCCCCACACCGTTTGAGTGACAGGTGATCATTGAGACACATAACAAGGGAGCACTTAGCCAAAAGGAATACATTTGTTTTTACTTGATCTTCAGCACAATTTGAACGATCATAAACTGTAAGAACAAAAACACCTCAGTAAAAACCTGCCAAATAGAAGTGTATGTGTGAAGGTTTGTTTGTTTTTTAACACCTCAAACCTCGGAGAAGACACTGTAATAGGACTGTAATCAACAGTATTCCTGGTATTTTAAATATTTAACAGCTTTTTCATCTCGATGCGTCCACACCACTGTTCATCTCGGCTACATTCACACAGATATTTACTTATTTATCCGCGCTTCAGTCCATTTGCTCCCTAAAGCTCCAGTTTTTCCACGAACCCGATTTATTAATTCATGTGTGAAATGCATCAGAGGTATGAGCTTAGAACCGTTCATTCTGCCACTCACTGCAACAATTTATCAGTTATAAATTCAGTCAACTATTTACATAACAGATTAATCAGTTTGAGTTTCTTGATTGTCAGTATTTCTTGACTTCTTTGCTGCTCTATGACAAAAAAAACAACAAATTGGAATATCTCTGATTTGTGGACAAAACAAGACGATTGAGGATGTAGCTCATTATTTTTAAAGTCCGGGAACCACAGACTAAATAACTAATCAAGACAATAATCACGGAATGAATCGATAAAACAAATAAAAAAGTCGCAGCTCAGCCACACACACACACAGGGCACCACTGAGGATGGAGCACCAGGTGTTGTGGATCATGCATGTACGTCATATTTGTCCTTCTGCGTGAGCCTCGGCCTCTTGTGCATCTTTAATTTTGTAGCTGTGTAGAATTCACACATCGTCAAGAAGTATTGATGCACCAGATTTCTCTGCTCTGACTCACTCTGATATCTGTCACATTAATCCTTTATTTAATGGGATTAGAAGTGAAGTCTTATTTGATGCACGATGATACTTATTTCCCCATTACCAGAAAATAAAATAAAGGTTTAGAAGATAATAATAAAGAACTTTTAGTAACTGAGCCAGAAGAAACAGGGGGAACACAACTTATTTAGACTATGTTTTAGGAGTTTTATCTTTTACACCAAAGTACTAATCATCGATGCTTTTGTTCCGTTCCTCTCTGTGACGACTATAAGTTTTATCTTTAGCACAAATCTGCTTATCATCCCTGCACTTGTTGTCAATCAGACGACGTTCACTGCATCGCTCTGTTTATCATGCCTGATCTCCGTCTCATCAACTTCACCATCTCCCCCTGCATCTTATCTCTGAGCTCTGCAAATAAGCCTGAGAGCACGGGCTTTACCGCCTTGCCCGATCCCCTGCTGCCAACCACGTATCACACTCTGAATATGTGCTTTGTGAAGCTCGAGGCTGCAGAGACGCAACTCTGCAACACTGTGGACTGATTCTGTAAGCAGCAGGGCTGTTATTGACCAGCTGGAGGCGGAACAAATAAAACTTACACAGTGGGTGACGGAGAACAGCTTCTCTGTAATACTGTTTAAACCACCATCATCCCTCTGATTATTAGTTGATCAGGATGCCATGGCTTTTGGGGTTTTTCTATTGTTATTTCCTCTTCACACAAAAGGATATTCCTCTTCTATGTTTTTAATCTATACCTTGACTTCATAATAGAAAATACCAATATCATTGTGGTAAATGTCAGACAAAAGAGGCAAAACGGTCAAAGCAACTGCCTCAAAATGCATTTGTGTAATGTTATTGTACCCGTGTTTTACTGCTACTGAAAATGTTATTGATCATTTTTCGGTTCAGGAATGCAAGTAAACTATAATGTGGCATCTTAATCAAGAAATGAAGACATGCTTTACTTCTTGCAGTTTTTTGTAAAGCAGTCATAACGAAAATTCATGGATAACATGAATGAAATATAATTAAAATTGGTTAAAGCGCTTCTACATACTGGTGTATTAACCATTAAAGGTCTCGTATTATATCCTATTTCTCCAAGTTAACCTAGTTCCCTGGTGTCCTAATGAACATGTCTGTGACATGCTTTGGTCAAAATACCATGAGGATGAAGCACCACAGCAGTTCAATCACCCTGTTAAAACAGCCCTGTTCAGAACGCTCTGTTTAGTAGCATCTCTTTAGGTCCACCGTAAAAAAAAAAGTTAACTTGAGGGACAGAAAATTACATCAGACACGGAGGCTACTGGGAGCTAAGAGCAGTTACCATTTGTAAAAGTGCTCATTTGCAGGCTCTATCAGGCACATTGCTGTCATATATAACATGTATCCACTGGACAGATACATCCTCTGAGGCTGGAAGTTTGTGTAGAACTCTGTGCTGCACTGTGGAGCCAAGGATAGAACCTTTTGCGGACTTCCGGTTTTCGGATGCCGCTGCCCTCGCCAGCACTCTCGCGTGTTTACGGACAAAGCGGAGCTCCGCGAGACAACAATTCCAGGAATTTAGCGACTTGTGACGTCCCATTGAGTGCAGAAATCAACATTGCGTGTTTCATCTCCTTTACTTAGACTGAGGAGGACCACAAAAACATGAAAAACACTTTGCTGACTGATAGGACCTCCAGAGTCCCAAATATAAGGATTTAAATGATTAAAAGGTTGATTTTGCATAATATGGGACCTTTAAGAAACATACAACTGTATGGAACTGTATTTTGTTTGTGGTTCAATTTAGGACCCTTTCATTTTAATTTTGTTCTAATGGTAAATCCGCATCCCTGTTCCAATATAAAAAGCTTAAACAAGTGTATTTTGGTGTTCACCAATCGTATGTGTATGTACACAGATCAGGTTTTGATGTCTTTTAGTTTAGTTGAAGCGTGAAGCCACGGAAAGGTTAAACTATAAAATACTTTTCAAATCAAATCGGTTCAGAATGAACATAATGGGCCACGGACAGAATCTATAAAACACACATCAACTCTAACAAGCTCTTAACTGGCATTACAGCCTCTTTGGATCCCATTTATTCCTCACACAATAGCTTTGACAGGGTATTATTTCTCTATCACACAGGTTCTAACACTCAGCAGTTAGGTGTTTTACAGTGAGCTGTGGACACTCGGAGGTGAGAAGCTGTGACATTAGCCACAACACCACCACCGAGTTTACCGTCCGACACAAAATCAATGACTGTTGTCTTAGCCAGACATCAGTGCAGGCTGCGCTGCTGCGTCTGACCTTGACTGACTTTAATTGTGCTTTAAAGCCAACAACCAACGAGGTCTGTCGTTACCACAGTAACTGAACGGAACACTTGTGTCACTGACTACGAGTACATCACACTGTGTTTGAGTACATTCACTCTACAGCTGCTGCTGATCAGTTATCCACTCTCAGTATACTAGAGCCAGGTCATTCTTTCTGCTTTTTACTTCACATCAGATACTTCATTTAAACGCTTTAGTAACGAGTTTGATTATAAATTAAAGCTGGCACTGGAAGGTAGAGAGAGAGAGAGAGAGAGAGAGAGACATTAGATATAAGTTTCTACTGCACTTCGGTCAGCTATGCTGTATATATTAACATACTGTAATGTAGGAGTATATACTTAATGTCATGTAAACAAGTTAGTCCGACTAAAATCAAGCTATTATCCATTGGACTAACATACCTGGATAATGCCATTCATAGTCTGATTACTCCATGCATGTGCATGTATTGTTCTTTTTCCTGTTTTGGACTTTTCTCGCCATTGACCTCCTCTGTATCGACGCTTGATTTTGTTGCACCACAGGTGTTTTCCCTTGGCCGCACTAAATAAATTGACAAGACAAAGCATCAGCTCTTCTTAAAGTGTCTTGGTGCTTGGCTCAGAGTCTGCGTCGTGATTCTGCAGCCTCTCGGTCTTAATCACTGACTGGCTTTGTAAAGATTTACACACAGTGGACCTGCAACCACATTAAAAAGCACTACTGTGTTTTGAACCCGTCACCACAGCAACAATAAACAGACTCTTAATTCTAATATGTGGAGGATCCGAATAATAAAAAAAAAAAAGACAGACAGAGCATCTCCAAAGATTTATGTGACACGTGTTCCCCCAAAGTTAGAGCAATTAAATCTGAGTCACGTCCTCCCAGTAAATGTCAGAAGGACTGCACCAGTATATATAACTCTGACTTTCAGTGTCATTATGGTGCAGGCTTTGAGACGGAGAGAAGGTGAAGTAAAAAAAACAAAAACTTTTACTTCTGAACATTGTCATGTCCACCACAATATAACAACATCTTTCTGACCCATCCAAATATGTCGCCCTTTTTTTTAGTTTAGTTAACCAATGGTTACACCAGATGGGGGTCGATCTAATCAATGATGATTCAGCACAGGTTGAAATGAGAAACTAAGTCACTGATAAAACTGTTGTACTGGCCAAATACCATCATGCTACCGGTTTAATCACAACACGCTGTCCATCCCTCCAACAACATTTTTTTTAGATCATATTATATAACACACAAAGTTGATATTGTTGCAGATATATCCTTTGTTTGTACTCCCAAAGGGGAGCAGGCATGGCAAAAGGTTTCTCCAATTAGGGAGTAAATGTGCCAATTCAACTAAATACTGACAAATCATATCTTGCATCTCATTGCCCTGAATTTACATGGGGAACAACTCGCCTCACTTTTATGCATAGAGGTTTCTAGTCTAGTTTGCTCTAGTCTCCTTGGTTTAGATGCTAGAAGCATCACAAAATTTAACAGCAGTGTGTGTCCAGAGACGATGTCCCAGTTGCGAAGGATAAACCACAGACTCCTTTTGGGGGGAAAGCATTTTTGTATTTTGTTTTTTTCCCTCTAGGAGAAAATTATTCCCAATGAACCTGTACAGTGAGGATTTTGGAAAGTTAATTTCCAAAACAGCAAATAAAAACAGTTTTATTGTTATGCTATAAAATTATTAATACAATAACCCAGCAAAAATCCATATATTACTACATAAAAGCTCCCTTATTATTCATTTATTTTGGCAGATTTTTTGCCTGATTGACCTTTTGATCATTTCATCAGATTAATTTTCAGACAAAAATAACAAAATAAATATATGTAGATGGATACACTAATGCTTCATGGAAGGGGCGGCAGTGCTTTTACCTGAGGGGCTGCAATGCTGAGTGCAGGGTTGGCGAGTTCAAACCTCTCCTGGGATTTCTCTCTGGCCAAACGGGCCGCCTCCTTCACCTCTTTAAACTGCTCTGCGAACTGCAGGTGGAGGAAGAAAGGAGAGACGTGAGTTACAACTCTCTGTGTGTCAAGATAACCTGAACACTCAGAGCTGCAAAAAAAAAAAAAAGAAAACACACTCTCAAATCTTCTTTACCTGTGTGTTACATTCAGAAGGGTTTCTTGGCGTTTGTTTAAGTGCAACATAATGAGCTGGTGTGAATATAATCCAGCCGCATTAGAAGCTGATACAACATGTGTGAAAATAGCGTTCCCAGGTCATCCCATCGCTGTCCTCTTCTGCCGCATCATCACGGGACCCTTTCTACTAAGTAATTAATGAGAGACTCCTTTTGTTTACCTGCTGCAGCTGCTGCTCTGTGGAGAAGCCCAGGCCGTAAACGGTGTTGGCCCTGCTGTCGGCCCACTGGCCAAACTTCTGCGAGGTTTTGGTGAACGTCATGTTGGGAGTGATGGTGCTGTTGATGATGGCCTGGCACCACAGGGAGTGAAATAAATGAAAGACATAAATGGACAGAATGAAACAGTGGATCAATTATTGTGTGAATGTTTTCATATAGTAAGGACAGGAAGGTTTTCCACCAAAATTATAGAAGGGTGGTACAGTGTGATACGATACTCATTTCTTTTAGTATTTGACGTTTTGAAATGAATATCAATGTTTTGTTAGATTACATAGATACAACTTTCTTTTAGTTACGTATAGTGCTTCTCTAGTCTTGATGACCACTCAAAGCTGCTTCACACTATACTTTTGCCATTCACACCGACAGAGCCGTTTCTAGCCGTTTGGGGGCCCTATGCGAGATACTATCTGGGGGCCCCTATTTTTTTCAAACTCGAGGGAGAGATTCCTAACTTGTTCTGATTACCCCACAAACACTTACATGCTTTGCAAATACATGCATAATGAATGACTCCAGTACAAGCAAATAAAGACAGGTACTTTTAATTCTCAAAAATATAATAAAATATGAGTCTGAACTTGCAGTTTGGGGGACCCCTTGTGGCTGTGGGGCCCTATGCAGCTGCATAGTCCGCATATAGCAAGAAACGGCTCTGCACACCGATTCACTCACAATTTCATACAGGGCATCTATACTGCACATGTACAGTACTGTACTGTATGTACAGCACATTTTTTCTATCACTCATCTTTCATATCCATTCACAGGCTAGGGAGTCGGGAATCAAACCCACAACCTTCAAGTTGAAAGACGACTCGCTCTACCACAGAGCTACCATCGCCCCTATGGATATGGACCCAGATTCATTTTTTTTCTTCTTTAAAAATTCTTAAAAAATCTTTGTTAATTTGGGCGATGGTAGCTCAGTGATAGAACAAGTTGTCTTTCAACTCGAAGGTTGTTGTTTCGATTCCCAGCATCGCTAGTCTACATGCCGATGTGTCCTTGGGCAAGTGTGTAAAAAGGTGAATTGCAAAACTGTAGTGTAAATCAAGACTTGAAAAGTGCTAAATGAATACAAACCATAACCATTTAATTTTGAGAGATAATGAAGGATATTGACGCGGAGGTAACAGTGTAAAAAATGTGCAATCTGGATGCCACATAACAGGCATTGTCTCCATTATGCATATTTGTCTGTCCCCAATTCTTCCAATATGATAAAGGCTCAATTCACAGCATAACATGTGTGTGTGTGTTTATGTGTGAGCGTGTGTGTGCGTGGGAGTCCTGGTCTCATTGTTGAAGGTAAAGAAGCATAAGGTGAAGGTGAATGTTTTCAATAGTGAATCTTGAACAGACATTCAGTTCACGGGGAAAGACAGACAAACAGTGCCTTTAAGAACTAAATGGAGTTTTACAAAGCCTTGTCCCGGTTTGATGGACAGAGCTTTGGACTCACAATGACTCTGATTAAGCTGGTGTGTTGCACATTATGCACCATTAGACGGATGCATTCACCAAACTACTTCACACACACTACAAAAGCCCGTTTTCAAAAGAATGTAATTTTCAAGGATGAGCAATTCACAGCATCCAAAGACAGCAAGGAAGAATATAAATAATTCCCATCACCTTAAAGTGCCAAATTCATTACAGCGCGTTATTTTTTCATTCTACACACTTGACAAGAAAATATTTTCATCTGATAAACAAGAGGCCACTGTGCAGCAGCTTGTATCATGAATAAGGCTGGCGTTGGACCTTTTTAAATGCATTAATTAGCAACAATAGATACTGTGCACTTTAATGAGGCCTCGACTAAAATATAAACACAGTAACTTGCATTTAAATTATGCAGAATCTGGACCTTTTATTGCTGTGTCACTGGCAGTTTAATGCTGTAAATCTACTGGAGACTTGTGCATGTGCAGATAAATAAAAACATATCTATCAACCAGGCTACAGAGAAAAAGAAATAAGTGCAAAAAAAAATATGTGGCAGTGTGCAACTATCTTTTTAGACACAATCTCCGGTAAATGGTCTGATGAGGTGGATTTGATGCCAAATGTAGATTTCATTAGTCTCTCCTCCCAAAGCCTCTAATGTAAGTACAATTTAAAAAAAAAGACACATTCGACTGAAAACAACAAACTTTCTCTGGGTTTCAGTTTGGTGCTAACAAGATAACCTGTTAGGGCTTTAATCTTGTTCACGTGAAGGCATTATAAATATCCTGCTGACAATGTGCATATTTTACAAATGCACTCCTACGTTTGTATTTATTTTAAGAACCTCTGGATGCAGAGAGGGGGCTTAATCACATGAAAGTCAGGACTACACACATAAGTACAGTATAGAAGTTATGCAAAAACAACCTGTCTCTGGGTGGGCTTAGTATCACATGTACAGTAAGAACGACAATAATATAAGTAGAAACACCAATTTATACATATTTTCATCTACCTAATACAATGTAAAAATGCACACACACACACACACACTCATACACTTCATAAAAGTCTGACCTTATTGAGACGACCTATTAAACGTGGGTACAATCTTGTTTTGTTTTCAGCCCGTTCTTGACCTTTACAGTGAAAGTTTTGAAATCTTTTATCAGTTTTATTTCATTCGGCATTGAATTTAAGATACGACTTCCTTTGATGGACAAAGCTGATTGCCCGAGGTAAAGATTAGTCACTTGATTGCATTGATTTTCATTCATTTGGATAACCTAAACAATGTCCTAAGAAAAATAGCAGTGTAAACCTGTGTGTTTATGTGTATAGTATGTGTACCTGATATTCCTTATGTTGTGGGGCCCTACATCAGTTCACTCGGTCACATTATGGGGTATTGCCTTCCTTATGAGGACACAAATTAAGTCCCCATAACGTACATTACTACATTTTAAGGTGAAGACGTTAGAGTCAAGGTCAAGTCTCCAGGAAATGAATGTAAGTCAATGCAATGCCCTCAGAAGTAATGGAAACCAGTGTGTGTGTGTGTGTGTGTGTGTGTATGCATGTGTGTGTGCGTGTGTTGAGCTCTTACTTTAGTCCCGCCCACACTGATGATGCGGTACACGCTGCGGCTGGCATCGTAAAAGAAGGACACGGCGACGGCGTGTTTGCTGGCCGGCAGCCAGTTGCGCTTGGTGGCCGGGTCGATCTGGAAGACATGAGCTTTGGCACTGAAGATGGGCTGCTCCCTTTAAAACACAACAACAGAAGAACAGAGCGGGTTAACCGTGACGCCACCGGTGACCGAAAAGATGAAGAGGGTGTTTCAGTTGCTTGGCTATAGTGTGCGTTTGTGTGGTTGAACAAGCGGACGAGTGGTTATCAGCAGTATCTATCTTAGCTCATTAAATTTGCATGATGAAAAAATGTACAGGCTGAATACCAATGTACACAAGTCTACAACTGTGCTTAGTAAAGGCTCTTCATGGAAACACAGGATGTAAAAACCACAATGCACAAACACGAACATAGTTAAAATGACAAAAAAGGTAATTAAATCAGTAGCAACTGGATTTATAAATTCTTTGAAGGTGTTTCATCTCTCGTTCAAGAGGCTTCTCTCCTGCAGCTTCTTCACTTGAACTGAAGACGACTGAGCTTGTGTAGTGAGTGACAGAGACGCTGCTGCAGATATGTGACACACTCAAACTCACACATTTTGTTTGGTAATTTCAGCCAAGGAGTGGGTGGCGGTGACATCGACTTTTACCCACTCCTCAGGTGAGACTGCAGAGCGTTCTGAAAGGACGACTCTTAGTCCACATCCCGACTGTTCCCGTCTTACTTTACTGGTGTTAGTTGTTGTGATGCTTCCACCTTCCCTCTGTCAGGTGTGATGTAAAATGCATCAGCCGCGAACGTTGCCACAGACACGAAAACAAAACACTGTGATACTGAGAAACACAGGGAGGGTCGTGTGAAGCTGAAAGTCTTAACCAACGTTAGATTGAATGTTTGAATAACGTGTTTATATTTAAATGTAGCACACTGCAAATGTTAATATCACACTTTATAGGGTACATACACTTGTACACTTATACTTAACATAAATCACAGGTGTCAAACCCAAGGCCTGCAGGCCACATTCAGCCCACCATGCAAATGTATTTGGCCCACAAGATAATGTTATATATCTTTGCTGCTTTTTTTCTCCACTGACTCACTGATTAATAAATAAAATGTGGACATTGAAAGCAGAGCCAGAACCAGAGGAGGGGTTATAAGGGGGCTTGGCTCCCTCTCTTTTAGCTTTATACATCTTGTAAAAATTGAGTACAGCAAATTATTGGCTAAGATACATTGATCTGTGGTTTAGGGAGGAAATCAGGCAAGACAGAAGGAAATGGACAAGGGAAAATCATTTGTTCTGAACTCGTTATTATTTGACCTTGTCTGGACCTTAACTTGGACACAGTCTTTAAATTGAGTTCACCTGTGATTTGTATTGAACCTTCTCAGTATTTGTTACAGGTTGTATACAAAGATATGACCTTGGTGTTATTCTTGGATGGTGTACTATGTCATACGTTTCAGTTAATAAAACCCAATATATAGGACAACATAACATAATAAAAGTGCTTTCAAAGGCGCTGAGCTGTCAATTTTTCAAAACATAGAAGAACTGGAGAGTAGAATGATCAAAGTCACACGGCTAACGCTTCTGTTCTCATCATTAAAATTAATTGGATATCATTATCGTTTCTTTTGATAAACTGCCCCAGTGAAAACGTTTTTTCTTTTATTTCACAATCCCTTCAAGCACACGACTACAGTGGCTAAAGCTATAAATAGCACAAAGACATTGTACAATTCCAAATGTGACTGTTGTTGTTTTGTTTTTTTTAAAAGACTTGAAGGTCACTGGTGACTTCCTGAAGTAATGGGGCAAATCATGCAAATTAAGCTGATTTGCTCAGCGCTTGCAATCCAATTAGGCGTCCTGCATCCAACGGTGGAAGGACAGTCACGGGACGATGAGGAAATACACAAGCACTTTGGTGAAATTTAATGCAACATTACACTGTTAATTGTGTCTGCATAATGTTAACATACACAATAAGCAGTCCCCACTGCAGAGCACATAATAGATACCAGCATTAATGAGGACGCTGTACACACTGGGAGGAGACCCTGTTCTTTAAGCAAGAGAAACAACCGTTTACTATGAAGGTCATCTCTGGCTATAAGAGGCATTGTTCCTGCTTGATTTGGTTGGAATTAACAGTACATTTGCATACAAACAATGGTTGATACCGTTTCAACAAAGTTTGCTGAAGCTGCAATTAACAATAGAGAATAACAGCGAGGTTTAAGTGCCACCCAGGTCCAAGATGGTAGCAGATATAATAATAATAATAATAATAATAATAATGCATTATATTTAAGGCGCCTTTCAAGACACTCAAGGTCGCCGTACAAAAAAAAAAAAAAAAAAAAAAAAAAATGGACAGACAATGATGATGACCAACGTAACATGGATCTAAGTTAACTGAAAAGGTTACTGGATCAAAATTGAATACAAACACTTAGCTCTCAGAATGTGCCTTGTATATTTAAATTAGGGCTGCAACAAATGCTTATTTTCTTGATTATTAACTTGTAATGTTGATTGTTGTTTTCCAGACCTTGAAATGATGATCATCTCAGATGTCTTGTTTTGTCCCCAAACCAAACTTTGTCACTGTAATGATTTCTTTGTTATATGGAGCAAACAAAACAGAAAGTATTCAAATTTCAGAGGCTAAAAAAATATATCAGAAAGCATGTTTTAATTATTAAAAAAGAAACATTGATTAATAATTGATCATCAAATTATCATTGTAGCCTTACTTTTAATTCAAATGAGGTAAAAGCTACCCTTTCTCCTCTACAGATAAATACTGTAACATTGTTTGGTTGTTCTCACAGAAACAGGATGTCTATACAATATTTGATTTCTGGTTATAATTAACATCATTATTCTTGTTCTATGTAGTTGCCGACTATTTCACAAATATTTCTGTGAATGCACAAATTAATAAGTTAATGAGTTCATGAGTTCATGTCCGGCTCTAGAATTTTATGCTCACGATCTTTGCAAGTCAGAATTCATCTGAATTCAGTACCTGATGTGCAGCCGCTCAGTTACGACTCAAAAAAGCTAAATTTAGCTCAGGTCTCCCCATGGGGCCTCTCTTAAAAAGGAGAAATATTGGAAAGCCTGTCATGAGGCAGCTAACCAAGGACACCAATTATTCCTTTTCAATCCAATCCATCCATATGTTGAAGACACTTTTCTTTAAATCAAAGCTACCTCTTCCACAAGGTTGTTCTTCCTCTGCCTTTTAACCTCTCTCTCTCAAATCTTTTTCCACCGAAGACACATTTTAGCTGGAAATGTGTAATTGTTATAATTGATCATGGCTTTGTTCCATTTTGTTCCATTGAAATTGATGACAAACACATCAAGAGAAGCTCTGAGTGCAGCCTCAGATATTTATGAACAAGATGGTGCATCTATTGACATGCTGTTGCAACAGGTTACTATGGCACCCAATTGACGTCCAGTCAGTGATGACTGTTTTTCATCATTCATGTTTTTGTTGGGTTTACGTCTGCAAAGGCACTGTGCGTCTCACAACAAGAGAAACTGAAAGCATTTTAAGCCTTTATTTGACAGTCAAGTATGGGGGGGGGGGGGGTGAATAAATTTAGCAACAAACATTTGCAGGTGACAGCAGACAAAATACGTTTTTGTTTTTTGAGTCTGCTTCTGTAATTCCACCTTATTATTATCACAAAAATAGCTTTTTATATATCTGGATTTAAATAAAAACAACGCACCACTAAAAATAAACCGGACCAGACGGGGCCTGCATTTTCTTCACCGTGTCCTTGACAGGAGAAAAAAGTGTAGGGTGACGTGAATGCTTTTCCCACTACAATAAATTCTCTGCGGAGCGATTCGGTGCAGGAGTTATTATATTTACCTGCTTTAAAATGTATTGTGCACTTGAGTGCAATCATTAGAACCATTTATCCAGTGAAATATGTCGGGGCCAATTGTAGAGACGATGACAGTGCAGCGATTTTCTTTGCAAGGAGAGACAAATTAAATGTTTAGGAAACTGTAATAAAGCTTTTTCGTGAGGAGGAGTCTGTGGTAAACGTCAACAGGGGGTAAAATATCATCAGGCGCATATCAAGTGCAGCGACAGCACCGTGAAAGTATTTAATTATACTAATTATCTTGCTCCATAACCAATAACCATGACATTAAAACGCATTAAGCAAATAAGCCAAAACGGAACATCAAAGCAAAATATCTTCAGTCTCCTCTTTATCATATCGCCACCATCTAAATATGAAATGATGACTGACTGCACATCATCTCACAGCCGTCACAGCGGATCTCACGGAAATGAACCTCCCATCTTTCAACTGGCCCTACATTACATTGCTGTCGTGTCAAGCTAATCAGCTCAGACAAGTCAAGGTTTGATCATAAGGGCAGAATAAAATGATTGAAGTCACCCTCAGGTGAGGAGGAGTAAACAACTCTCACACAGGCCTGGTCTAAACTATTAGGTGTTATTAAAGGGAAGAGGAGCTGAGTGAGCTTCAGTGACATATACGTGACACAAACCTGATGACACTGAGCAGCCTTGAATCTAATTTGCTTGTTGGGAGAGTGAAAAAGCAAATGACTGTGTGGAAGGAGGCAGGTGTTCAGACCTGACTGCTTGAAGAGCTGCTAAAAAGAAAAAAAAAAAGAGTGCTGTTAATGTTGAAAATCAGACCTAATATGATCTTTGAGCTGCAAGAATGACAAGTTACTGACAATAATTACTAGGGGTTTGAATCAATCACAGGGTACCTCAAGATTTGATACGCGACACATGGTCCATGATGTATCACGATACAACCGTCTACAGGAAGAAAACAAAAAACATCTCTGAAAAGTTAAAAGTGCAGGATTTCTCCATTTATTCAAAACATAGAGAACAAAGTGCACAAAGTCTATGTATTGAACGTGGATGGAGCATCTCTTGACGAAGCTTTCTCCACCATTATCCGTCTGTAAACTCCCTCTTCTTCAGCCAGGTAACTTCCAACCAAGTTTCCCTCATCCATTTGAGCAGTGCCGCCACAAGGAGACCGGAAGTAGCGACGCCTGGCAAATGAAACTGGACGGTACTGTTTACTTTAGAGCGTCTTAATTTGTTAATGAATATATAAATATTTGGCCTGGTGTATTAATTATCGTATAGCACAAGGAAGGACGACACAGAGCAAATAGATATTTTAACCCAGCCCTAATAATTACCTTATATGGTACCTTATGTAAAGTGCCTTGAGATAATCAATGCCGTGATTTGGCACTACATCTGTCAATTAGTGTGAACTTGAAGTTCACACTAATTGACAGGTTTCAGCTGATGGGTCAGTTATCAGTACACACACGACCCAATTGCATCCAGAGCCAACTACAAAGAATTGCCGATTCGAGCCTTTACCCCTCACACACATTCCATTTGTCACTAATAGATTTCTGTGTCATCTAGCCATGCCGTCTGTCCCCAACTAGTGCAGACTCTGTGTCCAACTGTGAATCGTGGGTAGAACCTTGTTGTGTGTCTTAAGTACCATCTCTTTTGGTACTTTTGGTTGGGTCACAGTCTCAGAATGACCTTTGCCCAGTAATAAATGTAATACGAATGTATTTACTTATATATGCTAAAACCACTTAACGTAAAGAATAAAATCTGAATCTAAATGTTTAATGTGGAGCCAATTTAAACTTTTTACAATTGGTGTGTGCAAAGCCCTGTATTTCATTGTTTAATCATTGCTGTTAATCCTCTCAGTAAACTATATCTACCACGAATAAAAGTATAGCACAGTAAAATGAAATGGATACAATACAATACAAGATGTGGTTGAGAAAATAATGCAGCAGAATTAGCCTGAATCCAGTGAGGCGTCCATTATTCATCCATTATTGTTAATCTATTCCAGGTCATACGTGCTGTACATATACACACTGTACACCCAAACCCTCCCCCTTCTTCATACAAACTCACTTGCGACTCATCCATGCATGTGTGGTGGAGAACTGTGGCCAAATTACATACAGCCCAGTATTTAAAGAAATATACCGATATGTTTTGTGCATTATAAGTTTTCATCATGACATTCACTTTTCAAGGAAATTATAGAGGTTATATGACTTTATATACCATGATACCCAGTGTGACTTGGCTCACTCTTCCCTAATGGAATGAATGGGCAAATTGCATGTGTGTCATCGGGTCACTTTCACGCATGACCAGGCTCGTTTCCAGAATAAAATGACTTGGAGTGCATCTGAACGTAGTGAGGGTGCACTAATATGGATGCCTAACAGAGATCTTCATCTGCAAAAACACCGACTGTAACCCTAATATACACCATCATCAACTGCTGCTTTAATCCTCATATAATGTCGTCATAACATGCAAATAATACACAAAACATGACGTTAAACAACGATTATCGCAAAAGGTGATTACAATTTTGAAGTGGCGATTTTTCAGTTACTGTACACCTTTTTGTTTTCTTGATTTGCATGTAGGGAATTTAGGCTGCAAATGAGAATTATTTTTATAATCAGTCAAACCTGGGAATGATGATCCACAAACCAAAATGATTCAGTTTTAATGATTTATCCATCCATCCATCCACCCATCCATTATCTAGCGCTTTATCCTCCACCAGAGGGTCGCGGGGGGTGCTGTGCCGATCTCATTTATATGTTATATAAAGCAAATAAACATGAAAATATTCACATTTAAGAAGCTAAACAATCTGAAAATGTGTTTAAATTCTTTAAAAAACATTCAAACTGATTGATAATTGTTCCAGCCCTACAGCAGCTGAAATCTGGCGACTCCTCGACTCCCATCTGGCTCATAACGCACAGACATGAGCCTTGATTCTTTGATCATTTTCATCCAAAACCTCTAACCTCAGACATGCACAGGAGAGTTAAACAATACTATTTTAAATGCACCATGATTTAGCGTTAACACAAATGTTTCCTTTAGTCATTATATCAAGGGAAATGCAGATGTAATTGATGGTAAACGATCAACACACCACTCAACACAGTGTCTCGGTAAACTTCTTTCATCTTTAAAAACAAAAAAGTCAGACTATAGTGAAGGAAAAACTACTTATTATTTTAGAAATACTATTTATGAGATGTTAAAGATATTTAGAGATGTGATAAATCTAGACTGAGCCAGGTGTTGAGCATAATGGAATATAGTGGACTGTTACAAAGTCCCTTTTCATTTATGTAGAACTCAAGCTGTTCTCTTTTAGTTTTTGTTTTTTTTACATTCAGTGCAGTGTGGAGGGGACGGGGGAAAGGAGGCAGAGGAAACAAAGCTTATTAAAACTTATGAGTTAATTTATTGTAATTTGTTATTTGTTTCATTTTCTGCACAAATTCCTCAGCTCCTCCCCGATCAAATACCCTGGTGTATACACTACCGTTCAAAAGTTTGGAGTCGCTAAGAAATGTCCTTATTTTTTCAATGAATATAATATTAAATGAATCAGAAATACACTCTATACATTGTTAATGTGGTAAACAACTATTCTAGCTGCAAACGTCTGGTTTTTAATGGAATATGTACATAGGTGTATAGAGGCCCATTTCCAGTGTTCTAATGGTACATTGTGTTTGCTAATCACGTTATAAGACTATTGGATGATTAGAAAACCCTTGTGCAATGATGTTAGCACAGCTGAAAACAGTTTTGCTGGTTCTTTGACCAAAGGGCAACATTATTATTTTGAATAAAAATCATTATTTATAATCCTGTCAATGTCTTGACTATATTTTCTATTCATTTTGCAACTCATTTGATGAATAAAAGTGTGACTTTTAATGGAAAACACAATAACTTTGTAAAGGTGACCCCAAACTTTTGAACAGTAGTGTACAGTAGAAAAGTATTTCTGACTTTACCAAGTACCACCAAGTAGCTAACGCAGCAGTTTGAGAAACCTGGCACAACATCATCTGATGATTTAGATGTTAAGCCAACAAGCTACTTAAAAAAACTCCACTGCATCCCAAGGAAATTGAAAGTTTGCCTGACAAAAACTAGGGCTGCATTATTAAACACTTGAATTTGAAACAATGCAATTATCAAATCACAAAGGCATCAATTAAATTGTTCTATTTATTGACTTTGTTGTGTTCTATGCCAGTTTAAAAAAGAACTGCAATGCTTATTTGGTGTCTCGTGTTGTAATAAAAACATTTACTTGATCATCGTGGAAAAGGATCAGAGAATACACCAGTTGAGTTTGAGCTGAGTTTTTCTTAAATCTACAAACCATTTTCTCCATAAAAGCACAGTGAGCCTAAGGAGGAGGCTCGCGGCCCTAAGGCCATGAGCTACACCACATCCTCATGATAAATTAATTGCCTCCGAGCATTCAGATGAATTTCAAGCATGTGGGTGCACGCGGAGGACGACGGGCCATGAAAAGAAATGTCAAGACTGAAGCAAACAAACTTGGGCTGAGCAGGCGAGCCCGTTTTTGAAAATATGACAGCAGTGTTTGGATGCTGCCTGCAGCAAAGGCCAGAAACACACAGACTTCTACTATGAACTGCATGTCTGAGAGAGAGTGCAGTGAGCTCTTTCTAGGGCAGCCATCAGAAAACAAGCTGGCTTGACTGCACTTACTCTAAGCTACACGGCTGCATTTACTTTCATGCTTTCATGCTCCATTTCAAATCACCACCAGACATATTTAAGGTTCACTGCCTCCTGTATAGACAGCAAATATTGTACAGAGAAAATATGTCAGCGCCTCAGGAAAGTCACATGATGATCATGATTTTTTTTTTTATTCTCCACCTCCTCAAACATGGATTGAATGCCAGTGTTTAATATTATTGTTGCCGCTGTTGTGTCAATAGAAATGTTTAACTCAACCTAAAGGCAGCAAAGCAGTATCGAGAATCAAGAAAAGTGAATGACCCAATAAAGTAGGACATTAGTTAGAAAAACTAATCGATCTAAAAGTTAGAAATACATATATCGTTTCCTGAAGCCCAATGTGACATTTTAAAATTGCTTTTTTTATTTCTTATTTACCCAACAGTCTGAAGAAAAGACATTCACTTTCTTAGGATATCAGCATGCAATTGTCACAAGTGAAGCTGGACAAAAGAATATTTGATATGTTTGCTTTACCGATAAAATCCTAAATTGACCGAGTAAAAGCTGCAAGAGGTGCACAGTCTTCACGAGTATCAAATCTTAGATCGCCTTCAGAACCAGAATCTTATCTCAGCACGCATAAATCAATTCTCAAAACAAAGGGAAACAGATCAGACCTGACAAGGACAACAGACACAGCAGATGTGAAAAGACTCAAGAATAATTGGACTTGATCCATTATATGTGGTCGACCATAACAGACGTAAACGTGCAGAGAGGCCAGCACTGACAGCAGCGTGACTCACAGCTGTGATCGAAAAGTGCATTAATATAAGTGATTTTGTCCCTGCAGTTCACCGTTCACACTCAGTCTGCCATAAAAAAAAACATATTTTCTCCTCCATGATTGTCACACTCACAACATGTGATCACAGCTGATGGCAAAGCTCATTTTTATCTGTTGTTTTCGAGAGGCAGTCACTTGTGGTACAGCAGCAGCCACATGATTTACATAAGACTGAACGAGTGGTTCCATACCGTTTTTAGAGTCTAAATCTTTATTTAGATGTATATAGTAAAATATTTAATCCAGGGAATTAAATAAAGTTAGCACAAAAAGTAAGGAAATGGTGTTTGGTCGAGTATTTCTTTGTTTTTAACAATGCTTCTTGGCAGCAGAGTTGAGTATGTGGGTTGCGCCCATTTAGAATCTTGGTGTGTCATCATGGGAATGCGACAGCTGGGACAAGGCAAACATGCCAATAGATGTTTTGGCTTGATCTCCATCACTAGCATAGGTAAGCAGACACCGGCTACATCGAAAAAGACGCTTGCTGATAAAAACGACAAAATATTTTTATCGGAAGTGCCTTTCGTTTAAAGGGACAATGTGTAGTATTTATGGGTTTATATAACCCAAAATCCACTTTTTTATACATATTATGTGCTCCTGCATTGTCTAGACGCTGTATAATAGCTTTTGTTTCATTTTCATAGTGTTTCAAAAAGTCATGTAAAATAACATGGTCGCGGGCCGCGGTTGCATAGCCACTGTTAGCAGCTGGACGCCATGTTTCTACCGGAGCCTGTAAGGACAAACGTGAGAGAACAAATCAAGCGTCTCTTTACTTGTAGCGGAAGTCCCGCCTCCTCTCTCTCCGCTTCGTCTGCTACGGCCGCGGTAGCTCGCCCTCTCCCTCACCTCACAAACCTCATCTGCTGACACGGAGAAAGACAACGGGGACGACATTTGACCAGCTGCGGATACCGTAGCACTCAGGGAAGGGAGGGGGTGAGCAGAGCAGCAGGTCTTTGTTGTAAATTTCAGCCTCTCCTCTAGATGGCACTATAAACTACTTACTTCACCTTTAAGCGGTGACGGCATTTTGGGGGCTTAAAAATGCAAAAATCTGAAACCACCCTCCAGAGAGGAAAACTTTAATACACTCTGCAGTAGCGTTTCCAATTACACTGCCAAGACGCAAAACTCTGCTCAGCTCACATACATGTGCCAGTACAGGGAAATAAACAAACATGTCGGATTATTTCCATGTGTCGGACCCTAAAACTTACAGGAGTCTTTCCACGAAATGTACAGGATATGTCCACAAAATTCTTCTTATTACCAGTGGCATCAATGTTTTGGTGGATAAGAGCAGAAGGAAGATTCTAAGCATGCGCTCAGACATGGCGGTGTTGTGTGATAGTGTATCACAGCACCACCTAAGCCGCCTGGCATGCTTACCCAATCGAAATTCCACACACTTTTGCGTCACCATATGCAGCGGAATAAAAAGTGAAGACACAACGGCATTTTTGCGTCTTCTGTTCAGACCGTCATCATGTAAACGTAGCCTCATGCTGCATCAATTCTCCCAATTGTACATGGACCTGAGAGAGCTGTGTGAGGCGATATATAAATATATTTACACATTTATCGGTATACTTCTAGTCGTTTTTAGATCATTGAATACAAATGTGTCATTACATATAACGCGCAAGATTTAATAAATGTTGTTAAAGAAATACTGAATGTTCATCCATGTCCTGATCACCACCAAAATGTTGTAATTTCTTCTTTGGGCCACAACCTATTCCCCAGAAAATGTCATCCCAATCCGTCCTCAGACATACAGACAAAAGATCTCCTTGGCAGAGGTAACAAAGTAAATGTTAATTGGCTCTCAACGTTGAGTGTTTTTAACATTTGTGTCTTTCCCCCAATTCATCACTTCTTAATTCCTCTCATGCAGCTTCCTTCATCTTTCTTCTTAACCTCTGCACCCGTTCACCACACAGAGTCCCAGATGTGTGAAACAGAAGCTCCTGTCTTTCCCTGCACTCAAATGTGAGCAGTTACCTCCTCAGTAGTGTAAAAACTGCTCCTCGCACTGTCAAAGCTGAAGCCTGTAAGCTCTGTGTGGACGGTTCGGGTTAAGCTGTGGACCTCGGTCCAAAAGAAATCCTCTTGGTCGGACTTAGAATCCAAAGTTGCACACTTAACACAGCAAAAACAGAAAGCTTGAAAAAGTCCGACATAAGGAAGGAGGCAACAGCAGAGTGATGTTGGGGTCAAAGTGAAAGCAGAGACGTATACAAATGAACTTGCTCACAGCTGGGAAACCAGTTCCTATTTCTTCTTATTCTACACCCAAGAGAGCTGCAGGGATTTAAATTGCTGTGACTTTCACTTCCTCGCATCTTCAGAGAGAGAAATGGAAAACTAATGCTGCGGTTGGCTGAACCACCCGTACCAAAGAAGATGTGAAGTGAAGAAATGTTAGCTCAATTTGTGTTTGGCCATCTAACTGCACCACATGCAGCACATTATTACTCCTCCTAGGTTAAGCTTGAGCTTCCCATTGAGTGTAATTCAGTTCTAATGACAGAAATATCAACAAATACTTTGATGATATAGCCATTCTTCAAGCAAACATGCCGAACAACATGGTCAGAGGATCTTATTAGTGATAATTCATTGCTTTTCATTGCAAAGTGATATCAAAAGCTCTATAATGAGCATTAAGCTTCTGCTTTCCATATACCCTATGTTTAGAGGATGAAGATCCTCCTCTCTTCATTTAGGATTACTGCTGGTCATTGTAAACATTAAACCTTTCCATACCTGACAGATTAATCCAGATCTAATTTCTTTGTTTAGTTTTTACAAATAAATTAGATTAGTTCCCCATAAACTGTTAATAAAAAAATGGTTAGGAAGATGATTCCATTTGTCATTTGATTTATAACATCTGTAAATATTATCCTGAAGAGTTTTCAAGTCTTCTTCAACAGCAGATGATGTCAATTTTGTACAAATTTTGAGGAACATAGACAGCAAATATGGGTGGACACCAGCTGGTCTTGTTCATGAGGTGTCTGGTGGCAGGTGACGCAACTTCTGGTTGCAAAACATCAACATGGCGTCGGCCAAATTGTGATTCTGAAAGCTTCAAACTGGAGTTTAGATTCTTATGGGTGAAGTCACAGCTGGTTGCCACTTGTATTTTCCCTCTTTTCTTTGTTGAGTGTTAAGGACATAATATGCTTTTCCAATTTCACTCATGTTAATGAACATGTTATGCAAGAACTCGCATTATATCAGATTGAGGCATTGAGGCAACACTGTAATGTATGCAGTATAATGGAAATTCCATGTTGTTACACAACGTTCAGCCTGTCAGGTTGAATGTGTTGACCTGTAAGCTTGTGGTTGCCCTGGTTTCAACATTAATCTGAAAGCTGAAACTATTCCTCTTTTAAAGGTCGGCGTCCTCCGACCTCCGAGAGCCAGAAGCATCATGTCTACATTCCTGAGCCAGCAAAAGTGTCTGATCCAGTTTGGCAAAGCAGCACGCTACAACTACATACCAAAATAGTACAGCAGGGGGGAACACACACTCACATGCTAACTGCTCAACAAGTCACCATATCAACAGCACAAAACTCCACACACAGTCTGATTCTCCTCTGGAGATTAACTAGGATTGGAGGTTGTCAGTTTTATGTTCTCTTTGATCAGAAGACATCGATCAGCTCACAAAGCATCTCTTTAAATCGCTTTATTACATGATCGCAAGACTTTAAACTTCCAAAACACTTGGAAAAAATGCCAGCAATGCGAGCTCTGGTTGTGTTTGACGACAACAGAGCACATAAGTTATCTAAAAAGGTCAGCTCCTCTTGCACAAGACCGACTGGTTACTTAATGCAGTCTCACACTGGAGGAGGTGAGACACAAAGCCAGAGTGTCTAATGTATTCAGAATATGAAGGTCAGTGAACGGGAGAGGACAGAGACACACAGCTGATCACAGCTGATATTTTAGCTCAATCCTCCAGCGGCACCTTTACTCACTTTCATGCAAATAAAAAACCGTGACGTGACGTGAATACAAACGAAGTCGACCGTTTACTTGAATGCATGTGCATATGTGGCCCCAAAAAACAACAGTGAAGATAAAGCTCTTCCGCTCACAGAGCTGCTGGTTTCTCCATGGCCAGAGTGACACAGTCACCAAACACCTTTTATGACAACTTGAGAATTCAGAGGCACTCGAGGGTGACAGTTAAAACGCCTTTGATGCTTCATTTTATTAAATATTAAATCATATCCACAGTAAAAAAAAAAAAAAAGCCTTCAAGGCCTTTACCAGGGCAGACAGAAAATGGTCATCCTTGAGTTGTTTTAGACCTTGTAGTCATGTGATCACAATGGCAACACAAACGGTTCAGGTCACATAGCAACATTTCCCATCATATCCCTAAGTAAATATGTCGAGACATCAGAACATGTATACAATTTTTTTTTTTTAAATCAATACATCCATCCATCCAGGTACTTTCAGAAAAGAAGAAACATCAAGTTAGGGTTATTAAACCTGGATATTGTGTATAAATCCAGATTGTAAGACTACAATAGGATACTGGGAGATGCCAGTTCTTATTGCATGTGTGTGTTCAAACAATCTTGCCTTAAATTTGCATTTAGTTCTGCAAACATGGACACTCAAGTCTATGATTTTTTTATTTAAAACATTAAAACTTACTTTATTGGCTAATGTCAGTATTGACATTTGCTTTAATAATCCACGATGCACCAGGCACTGTAGTTTTCTGGGATTATGCTATAGATTCATTGGTTATGTTCCCAGTAAAAGCTTAGGTTTATCAGGACAGATTTCTACAGTAAATAAAAATCAGCCGTTACACACACAAATTTGTTTTTAGGTCTTAACCATCACAACTAAGTACCTTAGCCTAACCCTTAACCTAAGCCTAAGCCTAACCCTAAAACCAAGTGTTAACCCTGAAAAAGCCCTTTAAGGTTGTGGGGCCCAGACAAAATGTCCCCACAGACACACACATTACTCAGTGTTATTAAACTCATACTGTCAGTGACCTGTCCTGCCACACAAATATTTAACACAAACATGTAGGAGAGTGAATGTGTCACTTAACAGTAGACCATGTTCAGTGATGGAGAAGCTCAGCAGCTCCTTCTCTCAACCAGTCAGACAGAAAACGTGGATGAGCGCCTCACGATATCATTTCTTCAACAGTGCAAACACATTTTCACTCATGAATGTTTTGCCTTTTCCAGCACAAACCACATCACATTAGCCTCACAGATGAAGACGCTACTTTGAAACACAGAGTTTGAACATGCAAAACATACCAAGAGCTTCTAAAACATGACATGGAAAATACATAAATACTTGTAGGATGATGAAAGAGACGCCTGACAAACATGAAAACCGCCACTGTGTGATCCCACAGACGCTGAGGGAGGATAAACTTCATGGGAACGTAATGGCGGTTTGTATTTTCTTTTGAGGCAAACAAATGATTGATGAAGTAGGGATGGGTGGATTGATCCCCAAAGTATTTCATTTGAGTGTAAATAAAATGCATTCTCAGAAAATGCACAAAAAATGTTTCTCAGTTTCTTGATAGAATTTTGACTTCTCTACTGGAAATTGAATAGGGGTTTATGTAGGTCACACTGATCTTGTAATTTTAGCCAACTGACATCTACACCCACTAAGCTGACTAATTAAGTCTTTGGTTATTTTTCATTATTAATTTTTCTGACAGATACCCAGGAATCAATCACGATGATGAATGGTAGCAGATGATAGACTACATTTGCAGCATTGCCCATCCCCTGCCATGCAGAGCCACAACACAGAGATGACGGCGTGTCAGTACCTCTCTCGATGTAGCGGGTACATTTTACAGTTCAGAAACAACTCTGCTGCAGCAAGAAACAAGAGGGGAAAAGGATCCAAGTTACACAGGGAAACAAAGTTCACAGCCGCATAAACACACACTTGGTTTTAGGTCTGATGTGCACTGATGCACGGCCTTGCTGTGATGACTTTCTCTGATAAAGAAAAACATTAAGGAAGTTCTTTCAAAAACAATTATACAATAAAAGTTTTTCATCAATGCCACAGCTCCACTTAAAACATACCTGTCATCTGCCTCACTGACATTTATACTGTTATACAGAGTCAGGAGGGGTCTTTCAGTACAGTCGTTGAGTTTAGGAGACATTTGTTGTTACTTTGTCATCTCTTCATTTCTTAAAGCAGGGAGATGGTTCAGGGGATCTTTTTTAAGTGTGGTTGTATGTATCAACACTTAATCAGCACTGTTGAGTGAGCTGCTGTCGCTGAGAATCAGCCTGTGACTGACTGATTGATTTTCTCTGACTTTGGTACAAGGAGTGAGCATTTTACAAAGCAACACCATCTTCAGTTTCCACTTGGATAAGACCATTTAACAGCAAGATAAGGTGGCACGCGATACAATAATCGATAAGACGGCGCCAATATCGATATTTTAAATAATAAATGAAGACACTCAAAAGTAAACAGTCTCTGCCAATTTTACTTGCGGTGTCGCTCCTCAAATAAATGAGGGTGAGGAAGATGCTATGTAGCATAAAAAGAGGGAGTGTACGTGGGGGAGAATGCCGGAAAAACCCCACATTAAGACACGTGCCCAGCCACATTTAAGTCTCAAGTCTGGGCCCAATTTGGCTTTTATACCATCGACAGGACAAACAGAATTGACAAAGACTACGCAATATGCTGTCTCGTAAAAGTAAAATAAACCTGCAACCCTTGATGCAATGTTTAAAGCCAAGCTTCCTTTTTCGTCCCCGAGAGCTGTTAACATTTCACACGCCATCGCTGGGTTTATTTGTTTATTTGACATTATCGTATTGTGGGCTGTATCACATGTGATACCTGAGGGTACCGGTGAGGTACGCTGTGAGTCCCACTCCAGTGGGAAACATATTCTGAAGATATCATACTTTAATTTAAGCCGGAGGGGGATTTATTTAGGTGGCTAAAGCCGTTTTTTCCAGCACCTTCTGTAAGCCATGTTATCAGTGAGTGTCCATGTCTGAATATGGTTCTTGGCAATGATGGCCTGTTCAGCGAGATCAGTGAACTATCACTTTATTAGAATAAAAGAACTGGCACACAAGCAGCCAGTTCTATCGCTATCAATGTTTCACAATTATACTGCATGTTTGATTTGTACACAGACTTACTTAAGGAGCTCCAATGACAAGGATGAGGGCTCAACAACTAAATGTACACACACACACAGCATTAGAACATCTTGTTTATGGTCGTTAAGTAGCTGTTAATCATGATTCTTCTCCTCTGGGTGCTCACTTGAGTTAAGAGGGTAGAGGCGCTGAAGGCTGTGTACCAGTGCAGGTTTATTTCTGACTGTAGCATGGCCTCACACCTAAATCCAGCTCTTTTCCTGATTTTTATTTGCACACAGTGACTGTACTCTGCAGCCTCTATGAGCAGTGAGCACACACTGAGGCAGAGCTGATATGCTCAGTTTAGGGCGCCAGCAAATATAAATATGCAAACCAATTGTTTGTTTCAAGCTTACGGTCACACTGTAAGCTTTCCTACAACAGCAGATGTCCCATCAAAAGGTCTGATGCCGATGTGCTAACAGCTGAAAATATATAGACTGCCTGTAATTTTCCATCCATCTATGGCACAGACTGCGATACACATGCTGTGACCATGTCTGTCACGTCCACATTTACAGATTTTACCACTCTTGTGTCTTTGTGGTTTGTCTCAAATTGATCGGACACTGGAAAGTGTCAGTGGTGGAGAAACTTAGGTGGCATCTTGATCCATTTGTTCAAATCTGTGAGCACTGAGAGTTACAGTAGGTGCTCAAAAGCTATGTGACATCATCTTTAAATCATTTTTTCAAAAAAAAGATTTCTGATTTGTGAAATGTCAGAAACTGGTGAAAATAGTTCGCAGAAACCAAAGATATTGAGTGAACTAAGTTAAGAGAAGCCATAACTTTTGTCTTAAGTTTGCCTTTGTGTGATCACATTATACAAACTGTATTGTTTTGATGCCATAATTTGCCTTAACACCCTATGCATTGTATCAATTTTTGAATCGAGAATCGTATGAATCGAATCGGTTGAATCGAGAATCGATTTTGAATCGAATCGTGACCCTAAGAATCGGAATCGAATCGTGAGCCACCCAAAGATTCACATCCCTACAGAGAAGTTACTTATCTTTTTGTTGTTTGGTATTGGTTGTGCAGTTGGAACATGGATGTTGTCAAATATCCATAATGGACATCAACAGCGTCTATGAACAGTCCCTTTGCACAGCAGCCATTTTCACATGTCACAGTAAGATAATCACAGGTGTAAATAATCCAATCAATTTAGGGCGCTTTCACACCTATAGTTCGATTGCTTTGGTCCGCACCAGTCAGAAAAATGTTACAATGTAGCAAACAGACGTGGGTACGGTTTGCTTTCACATATGCACATTTCTAAACGAACCAAAATAGACGGCAAAGCACCGGAACCAGACTAACCCCAGATTTCCACCGGGCGCCTTCAGCGCCGCGGAAAGTAAGCGCCACGGTCACCGGAGCTGATCGCTGGCTTGCCGAATATGGCTGGATCGCAAAACAGCGCTGCCATGAGCGCCCGGTGGGGATTGACGCTGGGCAGGGACGTAGCAAAAAAAACACGGCGCTGACATTCCTCGCCGCTGATGCGCCCCGTGGCAATTCGGGGTAACCCTGTATCTCATCTCATACAGATAATGCATTAAACTATAACGTTTCGTCCAATTTGGTTTGGTTGTTTTTACACCAGAGGAACCGAACCAAGGGACCAAACACGTTTGGTGCTCACCTAATGCTGTAGGTGTGAAAGCACCCTTAGCCTCCTGATGGTTCACCTCCTCACTGTCTTCACTCAAATTAATTGAAAAGAAGAACCATTGTTAATGTGATTAGAAACACCTGTGCTTTTCCTGCTTACACATGTCAAAATGGCCAGTTTGGAAAGCTTTTTGGGAACATTCGTAGCACATTGTGAATTTGTGTGGCTCTTTTGATGGGGAAACAAGAACAACTCAGCATGATCTTTAGAATAAAAGCTCCATGAACTGCCCTCTCTACACAGATCTGCCCACTGATTGTGGAGGAAGCTGCGATTTGAATAATTAACGGCTGTGCAGGACCGGTCAGACTCGGTCATTTGATGTCCGTGAGGGTTCTCAGTCACCTAGGTCACTGTATCCTCAGGAGCGTAAAGGTAATAGGTATCTGGACTCCTGCCAGAAAGTCAGTTGACACTCTCACACGGTGTTTTTACAGCTGCTTGAGATCTCAATGTGTGAGCGTCACTAAAACCAGAGTGGGGAAGGCTGAGAACAAGGATTATGAGCAAATGTGAGGATATTTCAGGTGTTTTTGAAGCAAACTGAAAACACTGCATGTATTATTCAAAGAGAGAGACAGAGAGAAACAGAGAGACAGAGAGAAACGGAGAGAAAGAGAGAGACAGAGAGAGCAGGGGGATTGGACCTTGTCCACATCAGTTGCTGTGCAGGGGATTCTGCTCTTAGTGGGTTTGCCTTGTTTTGGGAGGCTGCTGGTGTGAGGCGGTGTCTCTACATCTGTGTGTGTGTGTGTGTGTGTCTTAAGTAGTCTGTGTGGACTAATTGTCAACAAATCTATATTTGTGAGGACATTTTGACTGGTGCACACAACTCAAACTGGCTTTTGGAGAATTAAGACCTGGTTTTCGGGTTAGGGTTAGGGTTAGGTGGGTTTAGTTGTGATGGTTAGGATAAGGCGTTAAAGGTGCCATACGTAAGAATGTGGCCAAAAACGGTTACTACATTCAAATTCAAAATACAGGAGGTATTTTAGGTTTCGTTTTCTGACTTAACTGGCAACCCGTGGTTTGCTCGGCAGCTGAGACTCTACTGACTGCAATGATTGGTAGATGGCGGTAGGTGGCGCCACATGCCAAAACATGATTTCAAAACATAAACATGATTTGCAGTCTGCAAACGATTTTTTTTATTGAAATATTTTGGCTGTACTGTTGCTGTTGGTGAGTTCAGTTTGTTATGTGAACATTATTCCTGAGTCTCTGTGACATATTAGGAGGATTTTATGGCTAGTTGCTTTAGATTTATTACATAATGCACCTTTAAGGGACTGCATTATGTCTATGAGTGTCCTCACAAAGAATGGAAACTCAGCGTGTGTGTGTGTATGCGTAGGCCTTACAGTAAATGAGCTGTGTGGACCAACTGTCAAACAAACCTATCTTTGTGAGGACATTTTGGCTGGTCCACAGGATTAAGACCTGGTTTTAGAGGTTAGGGTAAATGTAAGGGTTAGGATTTAGTTGTGATGTTAGGGTTAGGGTAATGCATTATGGCTAAGAATGTCCACACAAAGGATGCAAAACCAGAGTCAGACAAACAGGAAATGACAATAATAAGTGAGGGATGCAGATGCATAAGTGACCTCTGTCAGTGTTTCATCACATGAGCACAAAAACCCCACAGTCACTTTTGTTCCCCCAGAACAAAATGAGCCGAGCTGTGAGACCGTGTAAATGTGACCTTACTTCTTACATGTCATTGAGGTGAGACAGACGGCGAACACCAGAAAATAAGGTCGACGGTTGACAAATGTAGTTGTTTTTGTTTGTTTGTCACTATCCACACTCGTGAGTCGATTCTGGCCACCACCAAAAAAAAAACGCTTTGAACGAACGAAAATGTGTTTATTAATCGACTTAAACCACTGCAAAGCCGGAACATTTCCGCAAATTTAGTTCACTGAGTTCACGCATTTTTTTCCCCCACCCAGCTGAACAAATGTCACATTTTTTCACTCACATGTCCAACTTACCCCATACTCCGAGGATCTGGATGCTGTTTTTAAGGAAACCTTTGTGCTCAGGAAACTCCTTCCGTCCTTTAATCTTCGCTCTCCAAACTTGACTATTATTCTTTAGTGGAAATCCTGAACTAAAGTTACATTTCTGACCGGAGGAAAAAAGACAAATCACTTCCGACTCCAGATCCCTCGTTTCCCCTCCAACAGTCCTCTCCTCCTCTCCTTCTCTCCTCTCCTCGTCTCCTCTGAAGTCACTTGTACTCCAGCTTTTCCTTCCCTTTGTCCGCCAATAACCACAGCAACCACCGCCGCGGGTGTGTGTCGTGATTCCACGCCGTGAACCGTGCGTTTCTGTCGGCTTTGAGAGTCCGCACAGTGTCGGTGAAAGTCCGGCTCAGCAGCAGCGGAGACTATACTTTCAGCTCAAACCTCGTACAGGACTTGAGAAATGCTCCTCTCTCTCTGTGCCAGATCACACTGTGGGAGCCCATTGAACACTATGGAGGAGTCTCTTCCGCGCCACCTGCTGGCCACAATACGAACTACACATTATGCCTCAACATGAAATACAATCTTGTATAAAGTACAGGGAGTAAAGGGATACTTGAGTAAAAGTACAAGTATCCAGAGGTGGAAAGTAACGAAATACACGTACTCAACCTTTTTTTGTGTACTTTGTATTTTTTAAAGGTGCCATATGTAAGAATGTGGCCAAAAACCGTTACTACATTCAAATTCAAAATACCGAGGTCTTTTAGGTTTCGTTTTCTGACGTAACTGGCAACCCGTGGTTGCTCGGCAGCTCGGACTCTACTGACTGCAATGATTGGTAGACGGCGGTAGGTGGCGCCACATGTGAAAACATGATTTCAAAACATAAACATGATTTGCAGTCTGCAAAATATTTTTTTAATGCAAATATTTTGTCTGTACTGTTGTTGTTGGTGAGTTCAGTTTGTTATATGAACATTATTCCTGAGTCTCTGTGACATATTGGGAGGATTTTATGGCCAGTTGCTTTAGATTTATAACATAATACACCTTTAAGTACAATTTAAAATCAGGATTTTGTATTTTACTTGAGTACGTATTGACTCAAGTATTGTACTTAGTTTCTTTATAAATCCTATCCATTACTGAGTAAAAATTAAAATTCAGCACAATGAAGACCTACAGGGGGAAAATATACAGCAGAACCAGACGAATGATGATGTGATTAGCACCAACACTGGCGCGCCAAAAGTGACGTAATATCCTGTGTCGCGCCGGGCGTGAGCTCCAAAATAGTTTTGGATTTATGACCACTTGTCATATTTCCACTACCCTCACACCCCACGCAAAGTAACTAAGTAACTTTTACAGTACATTAAGTACATTTCAAATTAACTACTTTTTACTTCTACTTGAGTACATTTTCAGATGACTACTTTTACTTCTACTTGAGTAGTATTTCATCCAAGTATTGGTACTTTTACTTGAGTACAATATTTTAGTACGTTTTCCACCTGCAAGTATCTAACCAGAAAATTACTTTGGTAGAAGTTGAAGTCACTTTTTTATAATATATATAATATATAATATAATATTATATTATTATATAATATATATTATATTATATATATTATAATTTACTGTACTCAAGTATCAAAAGTAATTCCCTGATATAAAATGTACTTACATTTAGAAGTAAAAGTATTAGCGAAAGAGTTAGGATTGAGCCAGGGTAGCTCAGTGGTAGGGCAAGTTGTCTTTCAATTGGGAAGTTGTGGGTTCAATTCTTGGCTCCGCTAGTCGACATGTGTCCTTGAGCAAGACCCATGTTGCAGTGTGTGAATGGGTGAAAACTAGTGTAAAACAGTTTATCAAGACGAGAAAAGCTCTATATAAATACAAACCATTACCAACTCTTCTTCTTCTCATTTTATTTTTTAGAAACGAGTAGCAAAAATAGATAGAAGAAATGTAGTGGAGTAAAAGTTGTAAGAAATTTAAATAACAAAGTAAAATACAGATACGCGAATAATTTACTGAATTTGTACTATGTTATATTGCAACGCTGATGAAATGTAATATTTGTTAACATACAAGTAATCAAATGTACATTATAGACATTAAGTGAGCAGAATATATACAGTACAGGTTTGATAGTATAAACAGAATTGAACGTGAGATATTGTTTATGTATATTATAGTAACATGTTACGTGTAAAAGGGATGTATGATAATCCTGTTATGCACATCTTTTCTCATGGTGGAAAGAGGAGAATAATAACAGTAGAAATCCGATTGTAAAAGCTGAATGAACTCACTAAGCCGGGATAATTATCAGAGGGATATTATGTGTATGTTCATATATTGTGATTTAGTTTGTGAGAGAGAGAATAACTATGGACTAAAATGACTAAAAATGACTAAAACATAAACTTTAAACATTTCATAATATTACTTTTAATACTAATCACAATAATTATCATTATTTTTAATAATTATATTATATTACAAACGCACCATATGTACATATTTTGTGTTCGTAATTTTATTCTATTGAATACCAAGTCAAATTCCTTGTACGTGTAAATGTACTTGGCAATAAATACCAGTTGTGATGCTGATAAGCACTCACAGGCCACTTCATTAGGTTACACCTGTTCTAGTGATCAACTGTGCAATTATCAAATCAGCTCCTCACATGGCAGCAACAAATGATCAAGACGATCTGCTGAGGTTCAAACACACAAGAATGTGGAAGAAATGTGATTTTAAATCATTTTGAACATGGCATGGCTGTTGTTGCCAGGCAATCTGGTCAGATTATATCAGAACCTGTGGATCATTCACACCCATCTTTCGAGTTTAAAGAGAGTGGTGAGAAGAAGTATAAAATACCTTGTTAATGTCCGACGTCAGAGGAGCCAGACAGGTTTGAGATGTTGATGAAGCTGATGAACAGAAGACCACGCTGGTTACAACTCCTGTGTACACAATAAAGTGACCAGGGAGTGTATTTTAGTGTATTATAGTACAACTGTGGTGGTATTCTGATGTTAAAGGTGCATTATGTAATAAATCTAAAGCAACTGGCCATAAAATCCTCCTAATATGTCACAGAGACTCAGGAATAATGTTCATATAACAAACTGAACTCACCAACAACAACATTACAGCCAAAATATTTTCACAAAAAAAATATTTTGCAGACTGCAAATCATGTTTATGTTTTGAAATCATGTTTTGGCATGTGGTGCCACCTACTGCTGTCTACCAATCATTGCAGCCAGTAGAGTCTGAACTGCCGAGCAACCACGGGTTGCCAGTTACGTCAAAAAACGAAACCTAAAAGACCTCTGTATTTTGAATTTGAATGTAGTAACCGTTTTTGGCCACATTCTTACATATGGCAACTTTAAATTGTGGTGTGACATTTTTTTTAAATAATTGGTTCACAAGAAAAGACAATTATGGATTTTTCTCCCACTTATTTTCTCCCTTTTAGAGCTTCACTGACTTCACAGACTAAAAGTGGTGAAAATCACTTTGACAGGGCACGTCTACACCTCGTTAGTTCACACAGGCCTGGAGTTTTTCACTCACTGCTAATTCAAAATAAGGCAGTTGTTTTGCATGCAAGTGGTCACACTGTGGTAGAGTGGAGCGTCAAATGTAGCAGAAGAGAAAGGAAAGGAGCAGCTCACCAATCACGCTGCTCAGTGGCCTGTTACAGCAATGCAGCTGCTGCTCTGTGCTGCAGGGAGGAGGAGGAGGAGGACGAGGAGATCTCATGCAAACGACCCTCACGTTCAGTGAGAAGGACACTTCTCTGTCCAGCTGAGGCACTTTGTAGCTGGACAGTCTGATGCTGCTGGACCTTCAGGCCTCTGCCTGTAACACACAGGATTGTTATCAACACTGGCATCACAGTGTGCAGCCACACATGGCTCCTCATTTATCTCCCCTTTCAAGTCAAGCTGTGCCTGAAACATATGCATATTATTCTTGATGCTCACTGGGACAAAAAGGTAAAAAAAAAGAAGCAAAAAACATCACAAAAAGAGTGCTATAATCTTGTATGGAAAATTACAAGAATACATTTTGATTTAAACATTGGGAAGTAGTGTGAAGATTTACCTGCACAAATATGATGTTGACAAATAATCAATAGCAGTAAACTAACAGTAAACAGACCAGGGTTCTCTAGCTGTAAAACAAAATGTTGGACAATATTTATTTGAAGCTTTGCCATTCAACAGTAATGTGTGTGTAAACTTGTAAAACACTCATTCTCATTTCCTGCAGAAAAGCAAACTCTTATCATCACGGCAGTAGAGTGGCATGATGTCAAATCTATAACTCACTCGCAATACTCTGGTACAGTAAACATTATTGAATAGACGATTAAATGACTTTTAAAGACTTCTACTGCAGGAGTATTCTAATAGGTGACTTTAACGTCTATCAAAGTCGAGTGTCGTAGTACAAGTACAAACACATTGAACCTTCTGTCATTATAAGACTCACTATTGGCAGCACTGGGAGAAATCCCACGTCCCATGTTGTTCTCCTGCTAAAACATCCATAAGAAATTTGGCATAAACTCGGTAGATACCACTTCTACCTACTGTCTACTTCTACGGTCTTATCTTGTTTTTGTTTTAATTGTAGAAGACATTTTATTAGGTTTCTGGTGAAAACTGCTGCTTAAAACCCAGCAACGCCATATCAATATTTGACCAGCAGAGGGCAGTATCACACACACTAACACACACCTCTGCAGCCTTTAGTAGACGAAGAAAACAAACGTCGCGTGTCTGACGCAGTAACACAGCGACCGTGTACAGAACACACGAGGATTATTTAGACAACAGTAAAAAAAAAAAAAAGTTTTGTCATTTAAGACACAAACAAGCGTTTTTAAGCCTTAAAGGAAACGAGGCCAAACAGACATGGGTGACTTTTCATCGCTCGGACTCTCAGACTGGCTGGTTAAACAGTGTAAACAGCTGGGAATCAACAAACCGACTCCAGTACAGGAAAACTGCATGCCTGCTATTTTAGAAGGTAAGAGACACATTATAGCAACTATCCACTGTTTTCAATACATCTAATGAGTGTGTTAATCTGCTTGTTCTAACAATATATTATTATTAGTAGCAGTAGTAGTACGAGTAGTAGTTCCACTAGATTTAGTAGTTAGTAGTTCTACAACTACTACTAGTCGTACTAGTTCTACGAGTAGGACTAGTAGTTCTAAGTACATTTTCATGTGCCTTTTGAAATTGTACACACTGTCAGTAAACATTATGTGTCAGAGCAGAGTGGCGCAGCGGAAGCGTGCTGGGCCCATAACCCAGAGGTCGATGGATCGAAACCATCCTCTGCTAACGATCATGTTTATTAAAATTAACGATTATATATATTCATAAATAGCACTTCTCTGTACACAACCCTGGATACCCCCATGCCCATAAACCTGTGCAATATACACATACATCGTACATGTAAATAATACTTATCTAACCACACACCATGCTATTGCTTCTCTTTGCACAACTGGTTAGATTTCAACTGCATGTCATTGCTTCTGTACTTGCACTCTGCTAAATGATAATCAAGTTGAATGTAATCTAATTTCATAGTCCGGGAGCATGATTATTATTTAATGTGTGTTTCTCACTCACTCACAGGTCGGGACTGTTTGGGCTGTGCCAAGACTGGAAGTGGGAAGACGGCGGCGTTTGTGTTGCCAGTGCTGCAGAAACTGTCCGAGGATCCGTATGGCATCTACTGCCTGGTGCTCACTCCGACCAGGTCAGTGCTCTGTCGAGACGCAGTGAAAATGTTGGATGTCAAGGGTTAATACAGCATTCATCAGTGATGAACAACAGGTTCAAAATAATCTGGTGTTTTACTCATGACACAGAACTCTAAATTATGTTCCAGAGATATAAAGAGTAGGTGTGGGTTAAATACATCTATTTGGTGATCTATCGCCGTCCTTCCTTGTGCAATACAATAATCAATACACATCAATACAAGCCTGGTGTTATGTAAACTTAAACTGAACTTAAAAGCGTTGTGAGAATATGTCAGGTACACTCCCTCCCACGTTTCCAGCTGATGGTGATGTAAATGTGATGTCATGCAGGGAGCTGGCCTATCAGATCGCTGAGCAGTTTCGAGTCTTTGGGAAGCCTATGGGTCTGCGGGACTGCATTGTTGTTGGTGGGATGGGTAAGTACATACATCACAGCCAGTGTGGGTTATTGTGCTTTGTTTTTATGTTTTCTGCTAGAGCTTAAGTAAATAAAGTAGAAGAGTATAGTATAGTATAGTATAGTAGTCTGTTATTAAGATGTTGGATTTAAACGTCTCCCGTGTGCTCATGTTATCTCTGCTCTTCCTGACAGACATGGTTACTCAGGCCCTGGAGCTTTCCAACCAGCCGCACATTGTCGTAGCGACCCCGGGCCGATTGGCTGATCACATCCGCAGCTCCAACACCTTCAGCATGAGCAAGATCCAGTTCCTGGTAGGTTTCAAGTCATAAAAAAGTCATATCGATGAGTTTACTACATAACAGTCACTCAGGACTTTGATAAACAGTGCAGTTAACATCAACAATCTACATTATACGGTATGTTTCGTTGTTTTTCAACAGCATATCGGTGTTACTTGACTTCTGTGATGTAAAACTTTGTTTTATATATTGACAGTTTTTAGTCCTCTACTTCTCACATGGTTAACGACATTGCGTTTGCTCGCCTGTTTGTCAGATTTTGGATGAAGCAGACCGGCTGTTGGAGCAGGGCTGCACCGACTTCACCAAGGACCTGGAGGTGATCCTGGGGGTTGTACCGGCCAAGCGGCAGACGCTGCTGTTCAGCGCCACGCTCACTGACACGCTGCAGGACCTGAAGAACATCGCCATGAACAAACCTTTCTTCTGGGAGAGCAAGTCAGAGTGAGTAAACTGCTGCGCTAAGCTATTTTCATCAAGATTTAGCAAATAGTGGATCATGGAGAAGATGACCGTATGGGTACACTTTTGAATTGACAGTATAATCAGATATTACAGCTGTCTGAAACTTACTATGGTGAGGAGTACACTACTTGTATTTGTAAATGCCAGCCTTTTATTAAGGCTAGATTGAATGTATTTCTGTCTTATTTACTTGAATAATGTGAATCTTTATGAAGAGGCAGCACTGAAGTGCAGTTGTGATGTGATGTGTGAACTAAAGACAGAACTTGTGCATGTTTTAGTGAGTCAGTCGAGTGTGTTTGATTCAGTATTCGGATGGGTTTACCACTGTTTAAACGATTTGCTCAGTTCAAATATGTTTAGACGGTAGGTTCAACAAGCGCTGATATTTCATAAAAAAAGTTATGATGTGGAAGAGAAAACTAAAAAAAACCTGCAGTCTCATCCATTTCAGGACATTAAGAGTAAATCGACCATGAAACAGTATACAGGGAAATTGTACTGCATTTCTTCGTAAGCATCATTGAGCCTTTTTCAAATGTAACATGGATGGTAAAGAAGAAAAATAACTGTTCTAACAAAAACACAAAGCACGGCAGGATTTCTACATGTGTGGTTTAAAATGTGCATGCACTCCTCTTCGTTACATTACACGTGTCTGCTTCTCCTGTCAAAGAACCTTACACAGCTGAAATAAATGTGATTTGTGTGATTTCTTCACCCTCTGGATAAACATGATGGACACTTTGTCTGGACAAACATGACGTAACAGATTTGTTGCACTGTGAAGCAATCTACGATTCCTGAAGCTGTAGTCCCGTAGTCAATACATCGTTGTCTACAGGACACGGACAGTGGAAGAGCTGGACCAAAGATACATCCTAACTCCAGAGAAGGTGAAGGACGCCTACCTAGTCCACCTGATCCAGACGTTCACTGACGAGCACGATGACTGGTCCATCATCATCTTCACCAACACCTGCAAGTAAGAAGAACTCAACTTATTCAAATGCCATACATGAAAACCACTGGACTGTGAATTGTGTTTTTTTTGGGGGGGGGGGGCTTTTTTTTTGAAATGGGTTAATGGAAATTTCTGAAATAGAAAAGTATGATTTCAAATAAGTACTTATTTTATTATTTTTCAGGAGTTGTCAAATCCTCACCATGATGCTGCGGGAATTTAACTTCCCAACAATCTCCTTGCATTCTATGATGAAACAGGTGAGACTGATTTTTTTTTCTTATTGCCGCTAGAAACAGTTAATGTTAGACGTAAAAGCAGTTTAAACCAAATGAATTTGGTTCTCCAGAATAAAAAATATTTTATCTTCTTCAGAAACAACGATTTGCCAGTCTCGCCAAGTTCAAGGCCAGTGTTTACAAAATCCTGATTGCGACAGATGTAGCTGCCAGGTAAGACGCTCTGCTGTGCTGCTGTGCTTTAAAACTTTTATTTACTTAAAGTCTCAAAGAAAATCATGTCAAAGTAGCCTGAAAGTGTTCATAGAGGCAGCTACGAATGAAACTGACCTTCTTTGTTTTGTTTGACCAACAGAGGTTTGGATATTCCCACTGTCCAGGTTGTCATTAACCACAACACCCCAGGTCTCCCCAAGAACTACATCCACAGAGTCGGACGCACAGCAAGAGCAGGTTCAGTCGGCACTGTTTATACATGTATATAGATATACACTACTGTTCAAAAGGTTGGGGTCACTTAGAAATGTCCTTATTTTTGAAGGAAAAGCACTTTTTTTCAATGAATATAACATTAAATAAATCAGAAATACACTCTATACATTGTTAATGTGGTAAACGTCTATTCTAGCTGCAAACGTCTGGTTTTTAATGGAATATGTACATAGGTTTATAGAGGCCCATTTCAAGTGTTCTCATGGTACATTGGGTTTGCTTATGGTGTTGGAAGACTATTGGATGATTAGAAAACCCTTGAAAACCCTTGTGCAATGATGTTAGCACAGCTGAAAACAGTTTTGCTGGTTCTTAGACCAAAGCAAAGTTTGAAGGGCAAAATGATTATTTTGAATAAAAATCATTATTTCTAATCTTGTCAATGTCTTGACTATATTTTCTATTAATTTTGCAACTCTTTTGATGAATAAAAGTGTGACTTTTAATAGAAAACACAAAACAATTGTATAGGTGACCCCAAACTTTTGAACGGTAGTGTAGATGCTGTTTATAGATGTTAGTGTGTTAAATGAATACAGCTCATGTGTGACCAGGTTGTGTTCCTCTGCAGGGAGAAATGGTGTGTCCATCACCCTGGTGACACAGTACGACATCCACCTGGTCCACTCCATCGAAGAACAGAATCGTAAGTCACATTGATTGAAAAATCTTAATTTCCTTCATGTCTTTTTGGTTTAATGAATTCCGATCCAACGTGAGCTTTGAAAGCATTAATGGCTGATTGGAATTCAGTCTCATAATACATAAATGCTGCTTCTCTTTATAAGATTACGATCTGTCTGTTTTATTTATTTCACAAACGCAAGTGGAGAGAATAATTAAGTTAACTCTGGGGTCAAATGTGAAGGCAATGTAGTGAAACGGCTCATCATCATCACGAGGACAGAGAGTTTCAAAGGGCTTTTTGAGCTTTAAGAGTTGATTTTCAGGTCAGGGTGATATAAGGTAGTGTTTTAGAGTTAAGATTAAGGTTTGGGTTAGAGTAGAGATAGAGAGATATGTGTTCCTGAGCATTAAAGCATGCTTTATTTCTACGATTTGCTCTCTACAGAGGCGAAGCTGAAGGAATATCCTGTGGAGGAGAAAGAAGTACTGAAGATCCTCACCCAAGTCAACGTGACCAGGCGAGAGTGTGAAATAGTACGTTTACTTCTTGATCTTTTTATGAATGTTTCCACTGTTCATGGGTTTCTATAAATCATACATTTGTTGAAACACTATAACATTTTTTTTCTTATCTTCATAGTGACGTAGTTAAACCAGTCAGATGTTGCGCTTTGTTAATGATATTAGATGTAATATGATGACAGTACCTTCTTGTCCATGTTGTAGAAACTGGAGTCGACAGACTTTGATGAGAAAAAGGAGATCAACAAGAGGAAACAGCTGATCCTGGAGGGGAAGGCAAGTCAATAAGTTATGTTTATTGTGTTAGGGCAACAGAAATTCAAAAATTCAGCTTATTTTACAAGTCTAAATCGTTTCTGCGATTTTAATATGCAACGGTAAAATTTAGTGTCTGCAACTCTGGCCTGTAGGGAAGCTGGAGAGTTGTCTAGAGTCGTATCAGTGCACAAGGCCATAAATATATATAAAGTTTGTCTACAGGCAAACATTGAGGAAAGCATCTGCTTATATAAACTCTCACACAAACCATCACAGGTTAGGGTGTTTTGAGTAGAATCTCTGTAGTGCTATATAAAGCTACTCTTCACATTCTGCATTCTTGTTTCTGAACTGTTCACTAATTAAAACTCCCTAAACAGTGATTTTCATTCACAAAATCTGGATCCACACCAAATTTGACCTATTTTCTGAATGATCTCTGCATAATTCACTAATGTCTCACTATTGAATTGTAAAACAATGACTGTATCCACCATGTTAATTGCTACTGAAAGGATTTCATTGAGAACTTCTGCTGACAGAAACACCACACTGACAAAAGTGAAGGTTTCTGATTTGTGTCAAACTGCTGTTCCAGGATCCAGACATGGAGGCCAAGAGGAAGGCTGAGCTGGAGAAGATCAAGAGCCAGAAGAAGAAGTTCAAACTGAAAATCCAGGAGAGCATTGAGAAAGAGAAACATGGACAGCTGAAAAAGAAACTGAAGAAGAGAAAACAGATGAAAAAGAAAAAAGCAGCTACGGCAACGTCATGAACACTGCTCACCTTCATGTAAATACAGGTTTTATTTCTGTGCAATATGTAATATTTTCAAATAAAGTTCATACCATGATTGCTTAACTTGACAGCCTTTATTGATTAAGTTTAACAAGGAAATCACCATATTGTGATGAAACGTCACTGCAAATAAGATGGATATTTACATCTCTCGTCCATCAATGATATCTCTGCGTGTTCCATGCAGAGAATCAATGGTTTGGATGCAAATGTTTTCAAACTAATTACAACTGAAATGCTTCTTCGATGATTACGACACATGTTGCAATTAATCGTGGCTCAGGTGGAAAAAGAACGCAATAAAATAATGGTAGCCGTTTGTTTTTTTTAAAGCTATACCATGTTAAGATGGAACAGGCTGATGATGTGTGAAAAGAATTCATTGCACAATGTCAACGCAAAAACAGCTACTTCTAAGTTCATTAAACACAGCGGTGTCTACTCACAATATGATTGTCACGTGTCTGAAATGAGAAGCAGGTGAGAAACAACAATGGAGTACATTCTTACTGTGTTCAGAAAGCATCGTTCCAGGAGCAGTTACAAAACTACACGTCCTCGGACAATAGCGAGGAGGAGATACAAAACTAATGAAAGGAAACAGCTGAAGACTCTCATTCCCGTAGTCTGCAAGTTGCTACAAAATAATTGATTTTTTTTTTTTTTTTTAGTAAAAGTACACAGAATAGCTAAATAACCCCAAAAACTGAAGTGGATAACAGGATACACAAAGCTGCAAATCATAAACAAAGAGACAAAAGCAAATTTGGATCAATGAAGGTTTCTGGTTCATAGTTCTCTAAGGGGAAGGTTTAGGATCCACATAAGAGCTCTACAAGGAATATATAATGAGGGTAAAACAGCTTTGCAAAAAAATCAAATGTCCACACAAGAAACTCAAGCAGCCTCCATTTGTTTTACTCCAAAGAGAAGGAAGGTGGCTTTTTCCACATCAGTCCATCTTTAAAGCAACCCAGCTGCAGAACTCACTGACCTCAGAACCTCGCCTGATGTTATTAGAAAAATAAAATGAAACGCGTCATCTTCTGTGGCTTTTCTTAAGCCCTCTGGTGTCTGGAGGTTTTTTTTTGTTTGTTTGTTTTTATGCTGGTAGTTTAACTTTTAACTACATTCAGTTCTTCTTCCAATAAGTTCAGGCAGGGCTGTGTATGAAGAGGTGCAACGCTGCCTCCACACAACTACATTCATGCTTGTGCTGCAGCCGTTTGTCTCAAGGTGAAGGTGGTTATAGGCACTGACTCAGGGGTTTGTTCCATTCACCTCATTTATCTCATGGTCACATCATCAATTTTTCAATTAGTACTGATGGCAATTCATCTGTGTACCTGGAATTAAATTAATAAAAATCCATCTGAATCCAGATTTTTTTCATTTTACAAGGTATATTTAACTAATTTTCTTAATATAATCTGAAGCTTTCAACCCAATGTCTATAAGATTTTGGTCAGTGGTCAGATGAGCAGATCTCTGACCAGGTAAAAAAAAAGAAAAAGAAAGAATAAACAGCCATCAGCGATGCTATATAGCTGGCTATATAGCTACATTCACTAACTCAAGATGCCAAAGTCAATCCATATCTGGCAACAACAACACATCCCTCTCTTCCTCAGCCACCTTCCTTTTCTATTCATTACCTGTGGTGGATTGATTGCCTCATCCACTCCCACCATCCTCATACCCCTCCTTCTTTGTTTCATATTCTTTCACCTCGTGCAGGGATTTGTGTAACGGGTGTGGACAGTCCACAATCCCCCTGAGGAATCACTCAATGCAAAGCATTCAAGCGGTTGCGAAATCGAAGCATAAACGGACAGAAAAAAAGAAAAAGACATCTGGTCGTGACGCACAGCTGGACATCAAACACGCCTTCTTTTCAAAGGTTAAAAGAAGAAGAAAAAAGCCTTCGCTGAAACATCAAATGACACTGAGCTGAATATTCAATGCTGGTCACGTTTGATAGTTTCAATTACCTTTTTTTTTTTTTTTTTTTTGCAATTTTGTGCTCTGTGATAAGAAAGGTACTTCAGAGAAGAAAAAAACCGTCCCATGGTGATTGCGATATCGGTGGGACTTGCGCCTCATGCCTTGAAAAAACAGTCCGAAATTCCTTGTGCCACTGCACCACTGACGCGTGGTTGAAACCACCTCATTGAAGACCTTGTGAATGAGCCAGTGGTTCTCAAGGCAAATGAAAAGGTATTTCAATTCAAGGCCCTTCAATGTCAAGACTCAAGCACAGAAACCATGTTTATATTTCCTCTCCAAGAGGTTGTGGACCGGTGCTTCTTTCAGAGGCTGCCGTGAGGTTTTTGGGCCCTGGAAATGAACGTTTGTACCGCTCTCCTCCCATGACAAACCTAATTTTAAAAAAGCCTGGGACATCATACAGGTTGAGCAACCAACCGACTTTGAGCATGGGGATTTAGCACTGCCTGTTTAAAGGCCTTCTTTAACCATGTCAATCCAGGTTTGAAGAACTAGTTTCTCGCATTCAGTTGATAGGCTTGGGTCCCCCTTTAAGACGAGTGTAAGAACTTCAGGAGCTCTCCTGTCTTTCCTGGAGGCTGTGAGGTAAAGGGAGTTGGGTGGATTATTTTGTTAGGAGTTGAGCCTCATTTGGATTCCCATGAGAGACCGCTTAGATCTCTCCTGTTTCCCTCTGCAGCTTGACGACACGCCGCCATCTTTACGACTACCCTCCTTCACTTTGTGCGGGCACCGGTCCCCGCCTCTCGCTTGTTCACTCGGCCTCTCTTGCCATCTCTCTCTCCCTGCCCATCCGTTGGTGTCCTTCTTTTCTTCTATCCTCTTATTTCTCTCACTGGTCATTGGTTTGGTTTCGCTATCCCGTCGCGTTCACTCGGTGGTGCTTCGGTTGTAGCAGAGGAAAACAGGTATCCATTTTATGTTTTTGTTATTTCCCAGATTAAAAAGCTGATGAACTAAGCTCAGCTCAAGCCTAGCTCCCGTCTTTAAGCATCCTGTAAGACAAAGCAGGGTTCATCACTTTCTGTCCAAAGAACAGTTCAATAATTCAGTCAAAGTTGACCCATGAGGTCTTTAGCCTCCTTAAAGTAGGGATTTTAACACTGATTACAGTTAACAAACGCCCCATAATATAGGTCATAAATATAATCTCTGTGGTTTACTTTGAGATTTTTTTTTCTTTAACACGTTTTTGTGATCTAGCAGTAACAACAATTAAAAGTAAAGCAACACAACATTGTCATTAAACATATGATTATGACTTTGTTTAAAAACATTTAAAAACATTTAAAAACAAGACTGCCTAACACCCTACATGTACTTACACATTAATACTGTGACAGTCCCGTCACGCCACCATGCTGGTATGCACGTTCACCCTGGTAAGTTGAGTCCTGGGACAAAGCCACGTCAATCTGAGACTTGAACTCATCGCCAAGGTAGCTGTCCTGGAAAACAACACATTACAGACGTGTTTAGACACAGGAGAGTCCCTCCACTTTACACATAAAAAACACACTACTATCTGAAAAATGTGCATCACATGACCAATTCAGGTACATCGAGCACACAAATTAATAGAATAATTAGACCGACAGCAAGCGGGAAGTGACAGTAAGCTTTTTATTCACAACTGATGTGAATTCAGGTAACTGCATTATCATTTCTGAAGTTTTTCATTTTTACCCACCTTTTTTGGCATGGGAAAAAAAATCGATTCACATAGGAATTGCGATTCTAATCATCCACAATTCTGAATCGATTCATACATTTCAAAAAAGTTTAAATCTTTTTAAAAAACTTTTTAAAGTTTCTATTTTGAAAAACTACACAAAACACCAGTTTGTATTATTTGTGTACATTTTATTTTTGTAACTTCCCGGAGAAAAAGGCAGCTAGTCTAAGCTTTTATTTATGCTGAAGTTATTTTTTTGTTTTAGTTCTAATAAATGTTAACACACTATGCATTGTATCAATTTTTGAATCGTGAATTGTATGAATAGAATCGGTTGAATCGAGAATCAATTTTGAATCGAATCGTGAGCCACCCAAAGATTCACATCCCTACTACCTTTCCTGAAGTAAAACAGAGCATTTGTATTTGTATTCAGGGCTCATTAAATTGCTGGGTTGGCGTGAATGACCGGGACATCCAGCACATGAAAATAGAATATTAGTGGATGTAGCCTAGCATAATTATCATAAAATCATCTTTGAGTTACCTGGGAGAGCTCTGGCTGGGAGAGGCCAGGCTGGCTCATCTGAGAGGGCTGGCTCATGGAGATGTATCCTTGTGTCAATGGTCCCTGGGAGAAGGACTGCGAGGCTCCATCCTGGCTGGCCTGGCTGTTGGGTCCGTTACCCTGACCTGCACCGTGGTTTCCACGAATCTTCTGCCGTCCGCCACGCCCAGGTTTACCCTTCATAGCGCCACGACCTTGATGGGGGGGGGGGAAAAGGAAGGAGAAAATGTGAGACTGGATATCACTGCTGGATGATGAAAAAATATATGATTTCAGTCTATTTTGAATGTTTTTCGCTTGAGCTCATAGCACCGTTCATGAAATAGTTCATTTAGCTTTAACTCTCACCTTTTATGGCCACACTGTGGCCTTGCATTATGAGATAGTCTCCTGTGGCATGAATGCAGTACTTTTTCCACCGTTAAGAGCCAGATTAAAGTTTGCAAACCTCTACTTTCTCTGGTGGTTAATGTCACGGTGGTGCTTTACCTGCAGCCGGGCCGTTGGTCTGACCCAGGTAGCTGGGTGGAGGCATGGGTGGCATCACCAGGTTGAAGGGTATGGGGATATTCATTGCAGCCATGTGACCGGGGCCCGCCCCAATCATCCCGATCTGGTCATGAGTTTGAAAGTACATGTTGGATGGACGTCCAGCTGAAAGAAAATATACACATCTCGTGTAAATACAGGCTACTGGTAAAACTGTTATTTTTGTCACAGTCTTGAGTCGTACTTTAAAAAATACAAAATAAATACCAGCGTTGCTGCGGTCATAAGCAGAGCCAGGGATGAGGGCCTCTCGGGCATCGTACATTGCAGTGCTCATGAATCGGCCTCCCTGGAAACATCATACATTACAATTTAGTGGCAGCAGTAGATTAACAACTATAATTTTACTGATGAGGAAATATCACCGTGGTCACTTGGTCAATAAAATCTAACAAACCAAAGGCAAGGTTTATTAAAATAAACAAGTAACACTTTGACTCAAGTATTCACGATTTTGGAATTTATTTCGTGCGATTGAGTCTACTGGGAGCTAACAGCAGTTAGCATTTGGAAAAGTGATAATTTGCAGGCTCTAGCAGGCACATTGCCGTCCTATATAACATGTATCCACTGGACAGATAAATCCTGTGAGGCTGGAAGTTTGTGTAGAACTCTGTGCTGCACTGTGGAGTCAAGAATAGAACTTTTCGTGGACTTCCAGTTTTTGGATACTGCTGTCCTCGCCAACAATTCCAGGAATTTAGCACATTGTGACGTCTCAGTGAGCGCGGAAGTCAACATCACATGTATTATCTCCTGTACTTAGACTGAGGAGGACCACAAAAACATGAGTGAGTCATCTTTTTTCACACTTTGTCGACTGATAGGGCCTCCAGAGTCCCAAATATAAGGATATTAATGATTAAAAAGTTGATTTTGTATAAAATTTCCCCTTTTAGACTTTCGTGTCTTATGTCTCCACTCCTACTCACAGGGTTGATGGTGTTGACCAACTTGCGGGGTTTACTGAACTGCATGAGACTCTCCCTCAGGTTGTTGAGGGGCCCCTCCACCAGGACCTTCTGCTCCTTGTAGTTGTTCAGCAGGTTGTTCCACAGCGGTTGCTTAGAGAGGGCCTTGGGGTTCCCCACGATGATCACACCATACCTTCATTCACATTACACACACACACACTGATCAGGGATGGTAGAGTGGACACTTTTTCTGAAATGATTGTGCAGATTTCTTTGTGACAACAGCATCTTACAAATGATTTTGTTTGTATTGATTCGTTTACTCTTTTATTTGTCCTAAGGTGTCAAATCTACATTGACAAGATTATAAATCCACTGAATGTCACCATTAAAAAGTTAAAAGCTGCATTCTACACAAATAATTGACCTATGTTCATGAATAGAAATCTAAAAGTGTGCAGCATCAGTCTTCTGGTTCAAATGTTTCAACAGTCTTATTGAGTTTGTTTTTACTTGGCTCTGGTCAGCGCCACGTTGAGACGGCGAGGGTCGTTCAGGAAACCGATGCCCTGATGCTCATTGGCACGAACACAAGAAAGGATGATGAAGTCCTTCTCTCTTCCCTGGAAGGCATCCACACTGGCAATTTCCACTTGCTACAGTGCAACATGACAGAAAAGGGGTAAGTGCAGGAGACAGTGAAATTACAGTTTGGATTTGAAGGTTTTTTTTTTCTGAAATGCCCTCAGAGAAAACAACAACTTCTGAAACAATTTCTTTCTTAGCTAACAATCATTAAGTGTGTGTTCTGGGAGTTTTTGAGTGGTACCTGATACAGTTTGGTGTGCAGGGAGCCACTGAACTGCATGTACTGGACCAGGTAAGATCGCTGACCCTCATAAGGGGTGATGATGCCGATTTGGTCAGGTTTGGCACCGGCCTTCAACAGCCTGGTCGTGATCTTCTCTACGTTTGCAGCCTCAGTCCTTTAAAACATCAACAAGGAACATTTTACTTGTTTTAAGCAAAAGATTTAAACTCTCTATACCAGCAAATAAACAACCACCTGCTTGTTTAAGTGATTTTAATGCAGCTTTTATTGAACACAACATGCCTTTTGATTAAACAGTGGAAGTTAATGTGACGTTACTTTTGATGACTAAAATATGGTACATGTTGCCTGACATACTGGCTTCAGATAGCTCAATCCTGGCTTATTCAATAATCCAATGCATTATTCAAATTACCTGTTGAGGTAGGAGGTTCCAGAGCTGGCAATTTCCTCCTGGCCCTGAGTCACGTAGAAGAACATGGGCTTGTCCGGCTGTGGCCACTGGAAGTCAAAGCCTTTTTTAATGCGGTCAGCTGTGGAGAACAAAGAGTTATTATATTTTCAGCCTAGATGAGGCTTTGTAGAAATTTCATTTGCTCCTTCATCAAACCAGATAATGAAGTGGTAAATCCTGACAAACCTGCTGTGACACCATTCTGCAGGGAGCCCTCGTAGAAGATGTTGGAGGGGAAGGCACTGAGAGCTGGGTGCATACGGTACTGGACCTGGAGGCGGATTGGCCGGATCCCCAGAACCACCAGGCGTTCAAACAGGGACTGGGACAGACCTGCCTTGGCTGCCTTCTTACACATCACCACAGGACCCAGCTGGCAGTGGTCACCCACCAAAATGAGCTGAGAGGAGAAACAAGTTACACATGTATAACAAGTTTCCAAACAATTACCACAGTTTTAACAAATATGCAGACAGTAGAAGTTACGCTCTACTTTATATACACTGTTGACTTTCATAACTTGCTGCACTGACATGAGCATTCCAGTTTCTATGGCGGATTAATTTTTTTTTCCATTTACTGTTGTGTCGAACTAATTTTCACAGAGGGTGATACACTGCAAAACAGTGGCGGGATGCCATCACTTCACGGGTAACACAATCGCCATGCATTGTGGGAAATGGAGTTTATGGTCAACACACGCCTTAAAGCAGCATAGACCTCGGGGAACTTAAAGGGGCTGACAATTTTAACATCAGAAATTGTATGTTACCTGCTTGGCTCCCAACACCACAGGCACCATACACTCTGGCTCGGTGGCCTGGGTGCTCTCATCGATCAGGATGGAGCGGAACTGCATCTTGGCAAGACGGGGGTCGCCAGCCCCCACACAGGTACAACAGATCACATCAGCATTCTGGACAACAAAGAGGAAAATAATTGACACTCAGTGACAGGTGGTGTTGTTCATATTACATTTACAAACACAGGTCTGTGCCATTTAACAAAATACTAAACACAAAATACAAGGATTCAAAATGTGTATTTGCAACTGAGTAATTGGATATCACAGCACTCAGTATAGACATGATTATAGCAATAATCAGCACAGTCAGTGTATCCAACTGCCTCGTAAAATAAATAAGCCTGCACATGCAGAGCAAGGAAACCATTCAGTCACAACTCTTGAGATACAAAGAAGCTCCTCACCATGAGCAGCTCCCTCTCAGCAGTGCGTTTCAAAGCCCTGTAGCGTTTCTCGTCAGCAGATGACAGCTCACCAGTCTCATCCTTCAGCTGCTGCAGTTTCTGAAGCTCTGGCATACTATGGAGACAAAGACAACATAAACAAATGTTTTTTTTTGTTTACCTAGATCAGGGTTTCTCAGTCCTGGTCCTGGGGAGCCACTGTCCTGCATGTTTTTGATGATTCCCTGCTCAAACAAACCTGATTCAAACAGTCAGCTCATCAGTAAGCTCTGCTGAAGCCTGATAACGACCCATTTATTAGAATCAGGTGTGCTGGAGCAGTGAAACACCTAAAACATGCAGGACAGTGGCTCCCCATGACCAGGAGTGAGAAACCCGGACCTAGATGGATAAACTAATTTGCACTGATCCATTTTGCCAAGTTTTAGAAAGAGTGACACCAGGTAAAATGTAACGTCAAATGCACAAGAATAATTACACAATAACAACTTTAGGTCTAGTGTGTAGATGATTTCATTTCCCCAAGTACAACTGACCTGTCCATGTTGCTGATCTGGTTATGCAGTGCCAAAAATGACACTGGTGACTCAATGGCCTCCCTGCTCTTGGCACACAGCCTGACAACCTTCAGCCCAGTCTTGTCGATCTTCTCAGTCAACTGATCCACAGCAATGTTACTGGGAGCACACACCAGAACAGGGCTGCAGGACACAATCAGACGAACCATTAAAAACTGCTCAAATATGGTTACCCAGAATAAAAGAAAGGTTAAATGACTGGGTGTTTTGTGTACCACTGTAAAAATGTGGTCTTACCCATTTCCCTGTCGGGACAGGTGGTAAACAATGGTGGCAGATGTGACAGTCTTCCCAGTGCCGGGAGGACCCTGAATCAGACTGAGAGGCCTCTGCAGCACTGTCTTCACAGCATACACCTGAATACACAAGTACAAATGAAGAACGGTTAGGGTTAGAGAGGAATCTTTCATACCATGGGAAATAATCTTTCGAATCAGAGGAGAATCCGGTCAGTGAGGTCTGACCTGTGAGTGATTGAGGTCAGGCAGGCCGGGGGCAGTGAATCGCTTAGGCAGCTGGCACTTGATGGTGACATCCTCCACCTCGTGGCCCAGTAGTTTGTGGTAAATGTAGCCAGACACAGAGGTCTCATCCACTGCAAATGTCTTCAGGGCACTTTGCATCCTGCATAACACAAATGTCAGCCATATCATCAGGCAACTGGTCTTCACCAAAGAGGACATTTACATTTACATCATGCAAATTTGCAAATGTCAAAAGGGGTGATAGCAATCTTGTGAAACCTTACACACTGAACTGACAACTGTATACAGGAAGGGAAGAGGTCAAGCTACAACTTTTGTATTTATAAATAATTTAAATGGCCAGTGTGTAAAATTTAGACAGAATTGTTTTTGGGGCAGAAATTATGCTTTATTTGTATTAGAGTACAATCACCCGAGTTGTTGTTTTTCATTGCCTTTACATTTACATCAGGAGCTGGGTCAGCTCTACATTACCACCATGTATTTACAATAGCAATGGACAAACTAAATATCTTTTGATGCTAACTGGAGGCCACATAGGTTCTCCGACACACTGTGAATGGGGATATTACATTAATAATAATTGCACCATGCAACTTACACAATGTACATTTAAGTAAAATGTGTATAACAGTATAATATTTACCTGTCAAAGGAAGTGGACTTCCACACAAAGTCCACCTGGAAGTTATGCGGGATTTCCACAGGTGCTCCGACACTGCTTCGCAGCTCAATTGCAATTTCATCCCCATAGTCTTAAAAACACAGGCTGTTAAAGAAGTCAAACATCATCTGTAAATCATGTATCACAACAGACCAATGTTGTCAGTGGTCTGTTATCTTTTTCTGTTAGAACATTGACTTGAGGACTCTGTAACACAGACGATCATAAAGGATACTGTCAGGAACTTTGATGACATGGCCAATGCCTTTCCACAGTGGGGCCAGATCTCCCTTGTACCGGAGGCAGATTTCATCACCCTGCATCAGCCGCATATCTGAGATGATAAAAGTAAAGGCAATTGGAAAGCCTTAATTGTTTCAAAACTAAGAATAATTAAAAACCAAATGATTCTATACTTCTACCTTGTAAAATGCAAAAAATAAATAAATAAAATAAAAATATATAAAAAATAATAATAATAATAACTAAAAAAAATTACAGACACAACCCCCTCACTAAAAAACAGAGGCAAGAATGCAACTCAACACACATGCCACCAAAAGATGCAGGGTTGGGGGAGGTTGCGTGCAATTCTGAGAACTGAAGAGGGTTGGGGAAGGAGTTCTCTATCTGCACCACAGAACCACAGGGAGGAAGTCAAACTAAGAGAATTACCACCTGAATCCGTCTTGGGCAGTGTGAAATAGGCAATCCGCTTTTTATTCAATCCCAGGTCCCACCTGACTGTTATATTGTCTTGGGTCTGTAAAAGAAAAACAACAATACATCACCACCAACAAGCCAGAAGTTTATCACATCCCAGTGACAATATTCATGAAGAGGATGCTACTAAAATAATATCTTAACATTGTGCAAACTGTGTATTTTACAGTTTCCAGCTTAAAAACGGTGCTCATTTACCTGGGATTCTTTAAGCTTCTTGTCGTAGTCGGCCTCCAGTTTGACCAAAGGGCCAAAGATATTTTGGTACTGGTAGGCGTCCTCGTAGCGCAGCAACACATGCTGAGGTTCCTCATCGACGCCCGGTTTCTCCAGGTCTTCCAAGGTGGCGGTGGGATTGTCCTGTAAGGGCATTCAAGGCAACTATTAACCTTATTTATAATCACAGTGCACACTCTTCATCTATGAACCAATACAATTGGTCACAGGTGGATACCTCTTCAAAACAGGATTTAAAAAGTTGATTCTGCTAAGCAGATCTGACCGACAGCCCTTAACCATGTGCTAGTTATGTCAAGTTTACAATCTACTGGTCACAACAGTGCACAGAGAAAAAGCCTTCAAGCATTTCAGGTGCATACCTTCCAGAGCTCCTCCAACTTGTTGATCTGCTGAGCGGTGATCTGACGGGCTCGTAGCTGCTCTTGCTCTGACGGGATCTTAACCAGCCAGGACAAAAAGCAGCGATCTTGGATCAGTGGTTGCCACTGAGAGCTGTCCCAGTTAATGTCTTTTAAACTACTCTGGCTGGCACATGGCTGCCTGCAAAAAAGCACAGGGTTCAGAGAAACAAATGATTATTTTGTATATTTTACAAACTGGATTTTGCAGTTATCAGATTATCTTTTCTTGCCTAAGACGTAATAGCAACAACATACAAACATATTACAGCACCACAGTTTAAGACAAGATTATTTGTCAATTGTGAAATATTCTGCTGATTAATATCTATATTAATTCACAGGTTACTCATCGGTCAGGCTCTACAGATATCGTATAACAAGATGTATATTCTGAGCTGTGCTGTAAAGTGTTTGGGAGAAGAGATATTCTTCAACAAAAATGACTGTTTATCATTTATATTTTCTTGCCATCATAAATATGTTTACGTTTTCAACTGTCTATCACAGACAAGGTGGAACATTCGGAGAAAAACTGCTTTTACTACCAAGATGCACAACAACTCATCCAAAGTATTTGAACTTATAAGTCAAAAATTTGATAGATTTTGAATTTCCTAAGAAACAGTCTGAACGCTATATTACACCAGGCATAAAGCAGCACAAGTGTCATTGCTAGTTTACAACAGACACAGTTATGATTTTCCCACGCACACGATGTGTAGGTAGCAAATGCACTTACATACATCGTTTAACTAGGGCCAACTCTCATAAAGCAAGACTTTCTTTGCTCTTATTTCATAATTGTTATGTTCTTCAAGACATTTGCTGATCAAACATAGTGGATTTGTGAGCAACGATAACAGAGTTACTGGTCCTCCAGCACTTACCTGCAGAGTAGCACCACCACAGAATCAGCCTTGGCAGGGATGAAGCCCAGCAGGAAGACATTTCGACAGCCACAGTTGTAACACTCCAGCACAGTCTCGCCCAGTGGGCCATCTTTATGCAGTGTCACTTCTTTGCATTTGGCTCTCACCAAGTGGTTCACAATGTGGCTGTGAGTATGAGAATGAGAGTTAGACGATTCAGAAATAAAATTTAAAATTAGACTCAGTCCAGTTTACTTAAAGGGCATGTAAAGCACTTGCAGAGATTCTTCTTTTCACACATTATAATGTTAGAAAATTGGAGCTAAGAATGAGTGAAACGTGTGTGTGTGTGTGACAAGAGTACGAAAATATTTTTTTCTTTACTTTACAGGCAATTAAAATTGTATGCACCATTGACTATTTCACAGATTCAAACAAATAAGTTAGTGTACTTTAACATCTGACAGGAAATAAACTTTTCTGTTAAACAAAAATGCCTGTGGTTAAAAATACAGTGAAAGGCCTTGTTCACGCTTCATCAGACAGATCTCTTTTCATGTAGATGCAACATAATTCACAGCTGGCTTATTGTGACATGGCTAAAAATTGTAAAATGTAACAATGTAATGTGAAGCTTAAAAAATAAATAATAATGAAATAAAAATAATAATGAAAAAATATTGTAGATGAGATGGTCAGATGAAAGAGGTTTGGTTACACACCTGCCAGATGTATTGCCACGTCCATTACAGAACCACTTCTTGCTGGTGTTGCAGTACACCACACATGCTGGATCATGGATACCACAGTAGCTGAAAAATGACACATTCAAAACAGTAATCAAGTTCCTGCAGTATTTCATCCAAAATCTGTCAAGTAGAGCCTTGCCAAACTGTCTGCCACCAGTCTAAGTTAGTGTCAGAGAAGACAGTGAGTGCAATTGTCTAAGATGTAATCAGTGGGATTTAAGGAAGTTCAACATGGCAGGACTTTTACACATGGCTGATTTAACCTCTGCCTGACGTTTTCTAAACAATATTACAACATCTTGAGACTTAGTGACGTATGATGCCACCTTCAAAACAGGCTCATGCATAAAAAATGTGACTTTTTACCAACACTTATTTTGTAGACACTCCTTAGGAACTCTTAATTTAACCACATAAGCTATCACAAGGCTTATAGACAATCAAATTTTTAATAAACTAAAAACATATGCATTTATCTTAAGACTTGTACCTCAGAACTTTATCAAGAACACATTTATTTCATATGAATATTACTACTAAATAATTTGCATATTTTAAACGTTTACATTCCAGCACAAATGCCAGCTTCTCAAATGTGAGAATTTGAATCCTCAAGATTGATTCCATTACCTTGTATCTTCTAAAAGTTCTAAAACAGCATGCATAAAATGTTGTTAATAATTTATCAACTGTGCATGTTTTTAAGCACGTCTATTTTGCATGTTCAAAAATACCATCAAATATTACATTTTTCTCATAATTTGTACAGTACATTGGGTCATGAAAGTTCGTGAAAATGGGTGTCCATATAAAAGTTCGGTGAATAATGATTTATAGCATGTGTATATTTTAAATTAGTTCATGGTTCGTTAGTAGTAAATCTTAAAAAGTATATATATGTAATATTGCCTTTGACAAAATATTAAGATCACAACAATTACTAGAGTAATAACTGATGCCTAAATTAACCGTAAACTATTTTGATAATCGGTTTGAGCATTTTTTCCTGATTTTTCACCTTCTTGAATTTGAACATTTTTGGGTTTCTTTGCTCCATGTAACAAAGAATAAACTAAAACTGAATCATTTTGGTATGTAGACGAAACAAGACATTTGAGTACATCACAATTCCCAGGTTTGAGAAACACCGATCGACATTTCATGGACCAAGCGATTACTCGAGAAAATAATCAACAGATGAATCTATTATGACAATAATCGTTAGTTGCGGCCCTAACAACAATAAAGCAGTTTATGCATTTCAGTAATCTACACCCAGTTGACTATTTATTTACAAAGTACAGTGGATTGAGTCAATATTTCATATAACAATTGAAACTGTTTTCAAATGTGACAGTCATGATTGTGGTTTGTGGTGGTGTTGAATAATGTAACAACAACATCTCAAACTAATTATATCAGTTATGACAATATTTCAGTCTAGTGAACCACATCACAACAAAGTGAACATGGTAACATTCATGAAGGGGGAACTTACTGTACAACTGCTATATTAATAATGTGACTCACACTGACATGGTGTGGCTCTCTTACCTGCATGCGTGCACAGGCAGATCTTTGGTGTAGTATGTGTCTTCTTCGTCCTCTTCAAAGTTGAGCTCGGCCAACAGTTGGCTGGCTTTAGCAACAGAGTCTTCTAGTCCACCGTTGAGGAGACCGTCATCGGGACCGTTTACCTAAAGCACAACACAGGTATTAGCAAACAAACTGGGGCTAGCGGTTAGCAGCTAGCCGCTGGGGCGCGGAAAACCAGGTACTAAACTGTGAGTTGACTGGGTGGCAGTGCTCCTGGGGCGTATTTAATGACATCCGGGTTTGTGTCCGCGACTTGAAAACAACAATCTTAAATGCATGGCATCACCTGAGGGGTTTAATTGACGGGTTTTCTGGGCAATAGCGAGCTAGCGGCTAACCGCTAGTTGCTAACATGCAATAATAGCGGGATGGCAGATAAGCTAACTGCAGCTAACACCAGTAAACCGCCCTGAAACGTGCTTTCCCGTAAAAACAAATGCCTCTGACCTGGCTGTCCAACTGGCTTTGGGTATGGCCTTGAGTTTGCGTTTGACTTGGCAGGGTGAAATCAGTGAAATCGTACTCGGAGCCCTGGGTATCTGCTCCGAGCAAGTCCGCTTCCTCGGTGTCCAAGAAGGTGAGAGTCTGGGAGCTCGGCCCGTACGCCTCCACACTCATCTCGACTCGATACTTTCGCTTTACTGAACGATTTCCGGTATTCGCTTGTAAGTGAACTAGCTCAATATTCGGTAACCGAAAATCGGTCAACAGGCCTATGCTTAGGGTCTGGATTTGGACCCACAAACGGAACAGACCAACAGCTCCAAAGATCCGTCAGGTCCAACAGAGACGGCGTCGGTCGGACTCCTGCGCCGCCACTCAACGTGTGACGTACACACACTGTAGGCTGAAGACCAAAGACATGTTAGCAAACGGAAGACCTCTCACTCTGACGGTTTTTCAAAACACTTTCAGGAACGGCTGGGGAAAATCTCCACAGGCCAACCAGTGGAAGGTAAAGAAGAAACATCAGTAAACGAATAAAGTGGATGCACTGAACCCTATAAACTTATGTATTCTATAGCAGAATTCCGACGTTTCTCTGCATTTTGTTCTCCAGCACAAAGGCTGTCAGGCTATGTAGAACACACTTCAAAGGCAGCAGCATGAGTTCTTAATATCTTTTTTTGCTTTCTTATTTCTTCTCTTTCAGCTCACACATCTGTCCCCACAATATACAATTAATAGTGCATTTTGTAGCATGTATCCTCTTTTAATGTAGCTGTCAGGCATATGCTTTTGTTATTTTTTCAAGTGCCACAACAAGTGTATTGTCAGCCTTTATTTCTCATTGTAAACTGTTATATCAGTAATTTTCAGTAATCTCCAAAGCCTTCCGTTAACAACATTTCATAAATCATATGGATTGGTTTTGTGTCAATGTGAATTTTTCAGAGGCACTTTCTCGGTTTTTCTTGTCTTTTCAATACATTTAGGCAGCCAAGAAAAGAAAATATTCACATTTAAGAAGCTAAAACAATCAGAAATCTGGTTTTACTGATGAAAAAAGCTTCAAACCGATTATCGATTATCAAAATAGTTGGCGATTAATTTAGTAATCGATTAATAATCGATTCATCGATTAATCGTTTCAGCTCTAATTCTAACATTTACCAAACTCACTGGAACTTTAAGTCTTTGTTCCGGGCAAAAATACTTAATACAATAATAATTGCATACAATATTATATCTCAATATGTTATTCACATTTCCATATATGACGTGTAAATACAAAATTATTATGATTATTCGTTAATATATATGAGTATTAATATATTCAGCGTAATCTTTTCATGTCACAGTTTTTAGGGTCTCAAAGCTCTGAAGTTTGGGAAGCTCTGCCTTAAACACCTTGTCTGTTAGAGTTAGTTGTGCTCCCTTTGAATAAACTTAGTAGGTTAACTTTTTCTAAAGCAGTGTGCTTGTAGAGTTCTGACTCCACAATTTTGTGCAAGAGCAAGAACTAAAACCACATGCATACAGAAGTCAAACCACTGAACGGTGCTTTTCTGCGTTCATTATCCATAATATTTGACACCTTTTATGTCCACTGTCCCAACTGTATTTTTGTATTGCTCGCTTGTCTACAAACAAACACATACTGAGTAGCAGCAAAAAATATAAAGTTTGTGTTTTATACCAGATTGCATTATTCCTTCCTCTTGATACTTTCCTGCGGGACATATACACTGAGAAGTGTAATGCTGCCCTCCACAGTTCAAAGTTATTAATCACAGTTAATCTTCATCATTCCTTAATTCATCTGGATTCCTCCTCTTTCTCAAAGCTCTCATGTCCTCAGTTGCCTTGCTCTTCTTCCAATTCAGGCAGGCTGTGCACAGAGGTGCAATGCTGCCCTCCACAGTTTGAAGCTCCACTTTTACTACACTTTATTTATTTTTTTTTAACATAAAACTACTAAATCAAATGCTGCAGAAAATATATCAAATAACGTCTGCAGCATCGCTCGCCAGTCAGGCATCTTAAACTTCAACAGACTTTATATTCGTACATAATATAGAATATATATATATGCATGAATAAATGTCTCAGACAAATTATTTTAAGGAAAAACACAGAAGCTCCAGGTGAGCCAGGTTTAAAAAACAACCACATGGAAACAAAACATGTTTAACTGACACAGACCATCTGGATGTTTTCCTATAATTTAATAATAATAAAAAAACATAAAGACATCACTCCATTGATTCTCTTTAATTCAAAGACATATCTTTTACAAAGCCAAGATTACGTGTTGTAACAATGCTTTGTTAATGTCAGAGGTAGGAGACACCTTTTCACAGGATACTCCCGAAACACAGGAACTAACAATAATCACAGAGCCATTATGTTATTGAGCACACTTAAAAAAGTATTCTTGAGGTAGCCACACATCTGACTGGACAGCATCAGTAATATATCTCTGAACTGACCCGCTGAGCATTTTTAAGGCCTTTTCATAGCACACATAAACAACGGCAAGGCACAGGAAAGAGTCAGGGCCAGAGTTCACCTTATATGTAAACTTGAGGCTTTCACATTTGAGAGCAGACATTTTAGGAGCAACTCTTCCAACAGCCCACAACCCCGTCACTTCTCAGCACTCATAAAGCCACATGGTAAAATATATCAGCACCTGCATACTCTAAATCTAAAACCCGCCCATCATTTTAATAATTCCATTAGTTTTAAACCACGCAGCCGAGTAAGGCTAAAGATAAAAAATGTAGTCTGAGATGACTTTTAATCCTAGTCAGTTCATTGTTCCAGGATGCTAGATGCTTAAAACAAGCATTGACAGGTTACATACAGTACATAGTTTTGTTGGGGATACACAGATTTTGTAGACAATTAAATGCCACCATTTCCACTGAAATACAACTGGAGCCATGTTAGATGGCGCGGGCACTCCTCAGTGACGACTCAGCAGCCCGAGAAATGCTGTGAAACGGACAATGCCAGGAAGGAGAACATCTAAACCTGTTGTGGCACCATCGGACACAATAAAATAACATACACTGTTTGTTTTAACAGGTTAGAACAAACTAAAGCTCAGGAAAATAAAGCATAAGTCACCTATAAAGCATAACACACATGCATAATGATCATTCTTGGAGGGAGGGGAGTTACAATTGGAATGGGTGTGTGTGTATGTCTGCAAAGCTACATATCTCAAGTTAAAGTGACGGGGAAAAATAAAAAATAAAATGCTTTTAAAATGCTGTCCAAATTCCAGATTTAGTTTAAAAATGGAAAAAAAGAAAGTGCAGAAACTAAAGTCGAGGCCCAACTCCGACTGAACCAAGTTTAAAGTCACCAGCGACGTTTGATTCAATGCTACGAGCAAAAGAACATTTTAAACTACTGATGCCAATTAGGGCTGCACAATTACTGAATACAGAAAAACCTAGTTTTCTGAAATATTTTGGATTTCGCAATGAAGATTATGAAGTGAAACACAGCTCAAACAGAGGAGCCATTTGTTTTAAAGCAGTTAATCGTCAAATCTCTAAGGTAAATGTGCAGCAACATCATTTTGACGTCACCATGAAGTGAACTTCCAAATCAGACCGACCTGAGATCTGTTAAAACAACATTGCACAGCCTGGGGCCAGATCTCAGTGAGGTCACTTTGGGGTTTTCTGTCAGAATTGGGCTGACAAACTGGGGGGAGGAGAATGAGCTGGAACCAACCCGTTCCCTGATTAAAATAACCTTTGTAAAAGAAGGCAAATTTACAACTTCTTATAAAGAAAAAGGACTCGAGAAATAATTCAACATAAATTGTGAAACAGCACAGGTAGGTTCTAGAGCGGAGGAAACTGATACTAGCAGGTTCTACAACAATGTATCATAAACATTAACCATTTCTAGACATCCAGGTAGAAAAATGATGCAACAGATAATGGAGCACATTTTGCTGGTTCCCCAAATGTGACTTCTAAACCATTTCAATAGCCCTAACCCTATAAGGTGCAATAATAGCAGCCACTTTGGGGATTATGTGTCATAATATCTGTAGTCTGCTGCTGTGTTTTCATATGGACCTATTTTTGTATTTTCCATATTTTTTAAACTCCAAAGTCGTGTTGTTTCACGTTCCTTTGAAGTGGGAGAAAAGCTTTGGTTACAGTGTGACCAAAGGTTGTCTTCAGACTCCCAGTTTATTTTCAAACTATCGGGAGACAATAAAACAATAACCAAATCAGGCTAAACAAATCAAGAAGCAAAAAACCTAAGACAAACTGAAGCTTAAAACACCCAATATGCTAACGTTTTTAGTTGAGACAAACATTTAAAAAATAGAAAGAGGGTTGGCTACTTGTGGTTAAGTGCAATTTCTCTTGCGTGGCGAGTGCTGGAGGGGCTTGTTGGCATCTGGAGGTCACTTAGTGGAAATGCTGCTGGCAGTGTATCTTCTCCTCAGCCTGGTCAAGGAGCTCTAGCATCTCATGGACGATGGCCTTCAGTGCGCGACCCAGGTCTTCCCCGCTGTAAGGCTTTCCGAGAGGAGGCACGTGGACGAAGGCAGAGCGACCGCGGCTCAGGTACAGAGACGTGTAGTAGGTGAAGTCACAGAGATATCTGTCAGGGAATACAGGAGAGCATTAAATAAATAAAATGGAATGTTTTTAGGATCCAGAGCATACATGAACCTTGTACCATACAATATAGACCAAGACATCCTGGCTAAACAATATCGCAGCATGGCAGATTCTAGCTTTTTTATTGTAGCTCATTGTGTATCAGTATCACCACACGTCAACAGAAAAGAACCAAGACATTTAAGTGCAGACAAAAATACATTTACCTGCCTGGTGGCAGCTTGGAATAACTTAAGAAATAGTGTAAAAATGTTGCCATGACACCTGAGTGCACTGTTAATATTCCAACTATATATCTATATTTTTTAAGTGTCTGTCTGTCCGTCAAGAGACGGCAAGGGCTGCGATTGGCCCTCAGGACATGCCGAGATAACGCTGCTCTGTGCCGGCCACTGTGCGCACCGAGCGTCCACAGAGATGGCGCTGATCACCGCTGGCAACGTCGCTGCCAAATTATAAATGCTTCATATCTTAATACACAAACCACATGTTTAGACTCTAAATGGCCAATTTCTTGCCCCAAATTATCTTAAAGCTGCATTCCGGGACATAGAAAAGTGAGAAACGGCCACTGTTTCAATGTTATACAGCTGCAACAACAACAACAGTCTTTCTCTCTCCGACACCATTGCTCACTGAAGCCAGAAGCACAACAACCTTGCGTAGCAACCCCAACTGATCGGGCTGAAAATTGCAGTGCGTATCGGGCACCACGACGGAGAACTATGAAGGCTCGAGGGGTCTCCGTGGTTACGCAGTTGGATAACGCATTACGCAGTTGTAGAAGTATACTGTGGCCTTTATTCTTTATTCTGTCCCTTCCCTCATGTTGCTACATCTTATTTTTACAGGCTACATGCAGCACGGCAGTGTCATCTTGTGGTACTGTCTCGTCAAAAATGTCTGTTGGGGAGGTTACGTATCAAGTCATTTGTAAAAAAAAAAAAAAAAAAGATTAATTGTTGACAGACATACTGTTCAATTGATTTATTAAATAATGTGTCTAAAATTGTGCCAAAGGTTTCATTAATACACAATGTTAACTACAGTTGACAACACCGCAACTCTTTTTATTTCACTAATATACCAGTATAAAGGTTCCCACATCTTGGTTGAGATCAAATTCAAGGACCAATTTTCCTAAAGTTCAAGGGTCAAATGTGTTGACAAAGCTTAAGATGGGAGGGCAACTTGTAAGAGCAGCTTCGCCGATGGTGTCCACTTTTATTAATTTGCAGCACACTCTGCATCTGGACAAGTGATTGTGCTTGGGATCTCGGGCAAGTCAGTCTTTGTCGATTTCTTTGGTGAGCCAGAAATCTTAGAATTTGCATTTCCCAGGCATCACGCAATTTGCTTTCTCTTTTTCGCTTAACGCTACTCGCTCGCTGTTCTGCATGGAATGTCATGTCAACGGTGAACAGAGATAGCAGACAGTGTCCACAACACCACTGATAATTACGATTTGACCTTCTTTCAGTTTGTTTCATTACCTCCACCATGTCTACACCAATGTTTTTTCTAACTCTTTGATTATAAAGGAAGGATTTTGATACATTTTTCAAGGATGTACAATAGGTTACGGCCCAAGGAAGAAATGATTATATTCAAGCAGAGCTGCAACTAACGATTATTTTCTCGATTAATCGTTGGTCTATAAAATGTCAGAAAACGTTAAAAAACATTGACCAGTGTTTGCCAAACCTGGAAATGATGATCTTGTTGAATGTCTTGTTTTGTCCACAAACCAAAATGATTCAGTTTTAATGATTTCTTTGTTATGTGTAGCAAAGAAACGAACAAAATATTCACATTTAAGAAGCTTAAACAATCAGAAATCTTGTTTTAATAATGAAAAAATCTGATAATCGATTAATCGATTAATTGTTTCATCTCTACGTTCAAGAAAATGTTAACCTTGCAAGCAAGGAGAATGTACTGCCACTGTGGAAAAACAATCAGCATTCACACTCAGAGTGATTACACTGATTCAACAACAACAGTCTTTCTCTCTCTTTCTTTCTCGGACGCCATTGCTCACTGTAGCCTGAAGCAGAACAACCTTGCGCAGCGACCCCTACTGATAACGCATACGCAGTCGGAGAAGTATAATGTGGCCTTTAGCCTTCAAGAAAAACAACAAATAATAACAAATAATAACCAAAAACAATGAGGCAGTGAAAGCTAGCTTTATTGTGGCTGAAGAAATCACCTGTGATTCAAAGTCTTTACCTGCCTGGTCACAACAGCTAGCTACGCTAATGCCAATTGAACATTTAAAAAATTGCGTTGTGCCTAATGAAGTCGCACAGTGTTTGTATTATGTTAGCCCCACGCTAATGCTTATCATAGCCTCGCTAGCTTACCTTTGGAAACAGGTTCGCCAAGTTAGCCGCAAAGTAGTAGCATGCTAATGCAAAATAAATATGTGCTCGCGCATTGGTGAATGGAATGAATGAATGTGTGGTACAGGGGTGAAGTGCAAAACAAAAAGGCCGTGAACTCGAAAAATAAAATTACCTTCCAGCATCTTTGGAGACAGACACAGCTACTCCCGGCCCTGAGGCGGTCACTCTCTTACAGACCGATTCCATGTCAATAACTGAGTCGATGCAGTCTGGACCTCCCACGATGCAACACTGTGAATCAGGACAGAAGCTGCTGTTGTCCAGACCCTTGTAGCCATGATTTCTGCCACACTTCTCCAACGTGACAGTGGTGGCCATGCCCGAGACTCCAACATGAACAACCAACTGGCAAAAGACACAATAATAACGACACAAAGTCAGAACGACACTTAAATTGCAGCGGCTCTTTCTGATCTGTTTCTACTCATTATATGAAGCTCAATTATTACGACAAATAAAGCATGTGGTCATTTCATTTCGTACAGTCAGTTTCTCTCGGCCTGCCAGTAACAGTTTTACACAGACCTGAGACCAGTAAGTGTAAAATCTGACCACACAATATGAACATCCTCTTACCTGTGGATGATACTGCTTCCATAATGAAGGAACCAAACTCTGGACTGTCTGGTACTCTACAGGAACCTCGTACACATGCAGGTCCACCTCACTGCCCAGTCCAAGCTTCTTTAGTTCCTAATAGTTTGAAGAAAAAAAATAAGCTAAAAGTCCTTTCACAATAACAAAGACGACATTTTTGATAAAGTATCAGGATGATGGCTATCTTTGCAGCCTTCTGGGGAAAAAACAAAACAAAATAACAAACATCTTTGAGCTGATGGAGTGGCCCAGATGTCACTGGAGTGCAGTTCTCTGTGACATGGAGAACTTCTTGTTATGACATGTGGTTAAAAGCTTCAGAATTGAACGTCGGAAGCTGTGACAGGATTTTGTTGTTTGTTATGTTTACAAGGACTATCTAAACCAGGGGTGCCCTTTGGGATTTGATAAAACCTTTAGAAATTACAAAACAAAAACATTTTGAAATTGAGTAAACTGAAGATCTGTCCTTTTTTCCCGTTATATACTGATATCTGTATATACTGATATCTGATATCAGTATATACTGAAAATAAAATAAAAATCACTATGAACTTAAATATTCAACCACATTCATGGATGAACCCAGCATGAGAAAAGCAACAAATAAAAGATGCAATCACACATAATATAAGTAAGATTAATCTGTATCCAAGTCAAAGCCATTTGACCAACACCTCCCCCAATCTCCCCCGCAGGACAAATAGCTCTGGACACTGACCCCCACTTGTATTGAAAAGAGGTTTGTCTGACCACGTCTGTGACCCCCGTCACAAAGCGGCCTTTTGTTTGCGTTTAATATCCTTATCAAGTCCGTCTAGACACCCTGACAACCACCATCATCCCCCACATGCAGTTTCCCCAGCACGAGCACAGGGAGCCTCTGAGGCGCACTGCTGCGTGCTGTGAAGCCGGCATCAGCGCATCATGTAACCATCATGCAAACACATTCAAAGACTTGACATATTTTTTTAATGTGTGTAACATCTTGGAGCTGGTTAGTGGAATTATTTTCCCTTAAAAACAATAAGTAATATCCCAGTTTGAGCATGTCTAGAGTGGATTACCAATAAACTGACTGCACATTCAAATCCCCAGACATTTTCATCTTAAAAGGATAAATTATATTATTTTTTGTCAAGGTATTTTTTTTATTTAATAGACAGAAATGGAGGGATGAAACATTACCTGTACTGCTACCCAGCTGGCATTGACCGTGTGCTCTCCAAATGGCCCAAAACCTACAAAAACAAAGGAGTTATTTCAGTTTCATAGTTGAAAATGCTGTCGTGCTGTGCAGGTGCAGGTTAAGTTACCGGTGATTTAAGGGAGACATCGTTTTTTATTGCAAATGCAAAAACATTAATTCTACAGACAGGATTACGTGCACATTGGGTCTGTGCTAGTTGAGCAGTTTTCTGTTATAATAAGTGCACGTAAATTCTACCCAGTCCACTGTTGACTTTAGCTGAAAGAGCTCTTGGCCCAATATGGATATTTAAATGTTTTGCTTTTAATTTGAATGTTGAAGGCATTTGCAATAAGACTGCATACTGTATATTTTATCTATAACCAGCTGCGTGCATGTCTCTTTCAATTTTATCACAAAACACATCCTTATTGTTTTCTATTCAAATAGACTGAGCTGCTATGTGCAGGGCCTAAACATGTCACTCTTCTTGAACATTCAGTGTGAAATCAACTACTAACACTACAAATGATCTCTCTCTTTCTCTGCACAACTCCATTTGACACACCACAAAAAAAAGCAGCAGCAGCAGACGATGGACATTCACCAAGGCTTGTTTATACAGGAATCTATAACCGATCCCCCCACCACCACATTTGCGAGGGTCAGCAGGTCCCTAGGGGCTGGGTGGAGGGGGGGGTCAGTCTGTCTGACAGGCTGCTGAAAAGGAGCAGCGAGAGGGGCCAGCAGCTGCCAGGCGGCCAGCTATTGTGAAGGTGCTGTTCCCAGGCAATCTCCACATCTTCGATCAGCTGGGACTGCCAGCTTCTGGACCCCTTTGTGTCTGAAAAACACCAAGTCACTGTCTCTAACTGAGTGCAGGCAGACTTAAGTCTGGATATTCTTTCACTTCTGTTTGACGACACTATATTGACGGTTTATTATTTCTAAAAAAACAAACGGCTTGTAAAAACACACTGCTACGACTACGAATTGTGAGACAGATTTAGCATATTTTAGTGCATAGTTAAAGAAATTATGGTAATCCATAATAAACAATGGCATATCAATACCAGGGGGCACAACCATGAATTGATTATTGGTTCATGTGTTTTAGCCTTATTAACCACAGTGTGTACAGCTCTGTGGACACAGTGGTTGAAGAGTGTTGAGAGCAAGCGTCATAATAGGTAAAGGTCTCAATGCCAGGTAGTGAAAGAATAACTTGTTAGAAGTTATTAAATATTCTAGTTAAACTATCATGTGCCGGTAACTATTGTCAGCTTCACAACTAAAGCTGTAATCATTGTCTTGTGCAGACACTAATACACACGTACATAATATAAAGTTGTAAATAGTAGCTTTGACACTATAAGCAAAATGGCTGTGATTTGTAATTGGAATATTTGGATTTACGACTTTCTTATGAGGGAAAACAACCCTGGCGAATCATGTTCCATGTTTATTGTTGCACACACGCAGTGTGTTTACCTCTGTCAATTGCATTGTTTCACTTGGCCTTTTCCCCCGAAGAGACAGGAAACAAGGAGAAAAACAAACAAACAAAAAGATTTTTCAAAGGCTGACAGTAGCCTGTCGTCATGCTAACAGCATACCTGAACACAGCGGTGTACTGTTTTTAACACAGCACACAACGCGTTTCTCCGGTTGTCTTATGAAAAGGAGCAGGAAGAAGCAGGGGGATTGCCTGACGCCATTTACTGTCATCTCCACAACTTTTCCTCCACTTCGGCCGCGACAAAAGAACACAACAGCGTGTGAGAGAAACGTACGAACCTGTGACGACCACCGTTCGTTTACTGTTGTCCATCTCCCGTCCCGTGACAGAGGGTCCGCTGCTTCTGCTGTCGGTCTCTATTTCGATCCACGACCGTGAAGAGAGGCTCGGTGAGCGACACAGTTGACGGCTCCTTCGGGCTCAAGCTGCTGAACCGCCCGGTGTCCCCCTGTTTCAGCAGGCTGCGTGAGACGTGACGTGATGACGTCAACAACCGAAGGGGAGGGACTCGCTGCTTGGAGTATATGGCAAGCCGTTTTAAGTTTTAACATTTAATTGCTCGTAGGCTGGTGGATATGTATTAGAGATATCTGTAATTCAATTCTTACTCGTCAAAAAGAACATTTCAAATATCCACAATGACATTCTTCCTATCCACAATTGTCATTTCAGATATCCACAACGTCATTCTTCTGAGGACAAATTACGTCACTTTTGCCATTCATGTGTATTGGGCTTTCAGTTTCAGATATCCACAACGTCATTCTGGATATCTAGAATGAACATTCTGGATATCTGCAATATAATTCTTACTAGGAGAAACTCCCATTTCAGATATCTTCAATCCAATTGTTCCACACATACTCAGTATTGTAAAGTACAAATACTTTGTTACTGTACTGTATACAATTAACATATCTGTACTTTACTTTAATTGTTGTTGTTGATAATATTTCTGGCAACTTTTACTCCACTACATTTTCTCTATCTTTGTTACTTGTTATAAGTAACTACCAAATAAATCATAAGAAGAAGAGTTGGTAATGGAGCAACTCAAACATAAAAGAAAGACCGTCTCTTTTTTTGTACAACATATTTTATTTGTAATAAAATTCCTCATTCATGTAAACCAAACAGACAGACCCCAAACCCAATTTAGATCATTATTTGCTGATCTAATATGGCACTACAATTAAAGGGAACATCAAAAACAGAAAATGTGGTGTTCTGTTTTGTTGTTTTTTAAAATCATAAATATAATGAGAAATGTTTCTTTACTATAAATCTGCAACATGAGCAAGTGTCTTGGTCAAGGACACATAGAGACATATATAGACTAGCAGAGCCAGGAATTGAACCAACAACCTTCCAGTTGAAAGAAAACGGCTCCTTCGTAACTCCTCACTATTTTGATACTTACTTCTAAAACTTAAGTACATTTTTATTAATTTTACTCAAGTAATATTATAAAAAGCAATTTCAACTTCTACTAAAGTCTTTCTCAGGAAAGATGATTGTATTTTACTCAAGTATCCATTTTAGGTAATCTATACAAGACTGAATATTTGTATAGTATTATACTGTTATTAATACAAGCAGTATCGTGAATTGTAGTAGAAATTAAACTAATTTCAATATTTTAGCTATAATATAGCAACAATAAAACTAAAACTAGTAAAAAAAATAAACGTGTTGTCTTTTTTCCCCTGCTCCAAACTCCAGCCTTGCAGTTACCAAACGTCATTATTACTCAAACGAGAAGAAACGTTGCGTATGTTTGACTGTAGGGGGCAGCATCTTCAAATGAGTGCATTATTTTGCACTGGAGCACCGGAAGCTCACCGTGAGTCAAAGACGGACGTAAAGAAATCGTGTCAGGCCAAGACAGAAACACATTTATATACTTTATCACAATGGTGAGTAATTTAAATCGCGGGGAGAGAAAACAAAAACGTGTGTTTATCTCTTTTTGATTATCCGTAGCGCGTAATGATCGAAGGAATTGGTCCTAATTACACCCCCGTGTCTTTATGATACCCGGTAACACCACGCAAGCTAAGTGACGTTAGCTTATTAAGCTAATGTAAAAAACAGATATTGCATAGTGTTTGGTTGTCCTTTTGTTGTACTAGTACAGCCCGCATTTTATATTGTACATGCCAGTTCATATTGTGCCGTATCTTACTAGTTTAAGACATTAACAATTGTAGATACACACAACCAGTTATACGAACAAATGATTACTTAAATTGTTATTTGAAGGTTTTAGCTGATTGGGGTGAACTGGCTTCTCACTAGGCTGCTAACAGACAAGAAACCTTAGTGTGTATGTATACATCTGGTTCAGTGTATCTACAATTGTTAATGTTTTAAACTTAGTAGTATACGACAAATGTCAGTATTAGGTTTAAGTCTAAGGTTTCTTGTCTAGAAGCAGTCGTAGTGAGAAGCCAGTTCACTCCAATGAACGTAATCCTTTAAATAAGAATTGAAGTATCTGTATATTAATATGTATTTTCTTCTGTTTATAAAGGTAAAGACATTGAGAGTCCTTGAAAATAATTCTTAATTCTTATTATTCGTTATTATCACCCTATGATTGGGTTCCACTAATTTCTGTTTTAAAATGTTGCTGTGAACAGCACAGAAACTTATGTAAATCAAAGGTATTTCTAATGTGCCAGGCAGCTGGGTCTGACTACTGCCCTGTTTTAATTGTAGTTCCGGTTGTCCAAAGTATTAAATAATGTTGATGGCAAGTGAATCCTTTTTTCTGACATTTTGCAGCTTCCTCTATCCCTGCTTAAGACTGCCCAGAACCATCCTATGGTAAGGAGACTCAGAATTCTTTCTGCTGTCAAAAACCTGTACATATATTGAATGATTTATAATCTAGCATGATTTCAGCGTATCACAAATTTCAGTCTAATACAAGTTAATAATTATACTGTGTACCTTTGTACCTCAGCTGGTGGAGCTGAAGAACGGGGAGACGTATAACGGTCACCTGGTCAGCTGTGACAACTGGATGAACATCAACCTGAGAGAAGTCATCTGCACCTCCAGGGTAAAGCTAACCTCTGCTTTTGCATTTCACTGTTGATGATGTTTCCTAATGATAGAGGGCATGGTCGATTTTTCTGTGGTCCAGTGTTGGCATGTAGCCCCCCATTTTTCCTTTCACCCCAACTAACTTTGAATCTTTGAGTTTGGTTCTGCCAGAGATTTCTTCCTGTTAAAAGTTTTTTTGTTTCCATTGCTTGCCTATTGTGTGAACTGTTGGGTTTCTCTTTTCTCTCTATAAGACTGTAAGGTTTAGCCTTACCATGTCAATTGCCCTGAGGTGAAGTATGTTGTGGTTTGGCGCAGCACAAATACAATTTGATTTGATTTAGCGGTTTCACTCCTCTCTGACAGGATGGAGATAAATTCTGGAGGATGCCTGAGTGCTACATCAGAGGAAGCACCATCAAGTATCTGCGAATCCCAGATGAGATCATCGATATGGTGAAGGAGGAGGTTTTGTCAAAGGGCCGTGGGCGTGGTGGTGCCCAACAAAACAAACAGCAGGGCAAAGGAAGGGGGGGAGGAGGTGGCCGAGGTGAGTGATTACTCCTTGCTGATCAGATGTTTGTTGGACAGGGGTCTGTCTGCAAAAGAGATGCACAAAAAGTCAGAAGTAATACAAGACTGTGTTGGCAAGATGGAAGATGGGATGAAAACAACAGTGACACCCTATTTAATAGTTTAAATGTTAGGGCTGTAATCGACCAAAGCAATTCTTTTGCTCAACTAAAGCCCTGAAATTTTGATTAAAAAAAACGACTAATTGGGAGGGAGGGGGAGGGGCGCGGTGTGCTTTGGGAGTCCTGCTATTTTAATTTGAAAAGAGCCGCAGTTCAACAGAGCCTCAAATGAAAAGCTCAAAATTCACATCTAATTAATGGCAGCGCTAATCTGTCTGTTGCTCATGAGCCACAGAGCACAACAACCCACTGGAGTGGACTAAACCAAAATAGTGGAAAACAAGGGGGGTGTTCTCTGAAAACACGCTGTTACCTGTGAAACAGGGGTGCTGACTTTACAGCCCTATTAAATGTAAATATGTTAGGCATTTTTCATACAATTGCAGCACAAGTTGATAGTTTTACCAGAGATGATTTACTTTAATAAAATAGCCATTTGTTTTTACTTTATAGGTTGCTAACTTTTCAGCCCAATAGGGTCATTAACCGTGACCTAAACCTAACCCTTATCACGTGATACTGATTTGAAGTTCTGCCCCCTGCTTATAGTCCTGCCCACTTGTAGTTTCAGCCCCTCGCTTGGAGTGTGCAGATGTATACTATTTTATTTGTTGCCACAACATAAATATTAGCAGGACACTGTCGGTCACACAAAATCCAGCTTCTGCCTGAGCAACGTTTGTCACAGATGTTTCAATTGCTTTGAAATGTCTCTTTGTAGGTCTGTTTGGTGGCCGTGGTAGAGGAATGAGCGCCGGCCGGGGTCCACAACAACAGCAGCAGCAGCAGCAACAGCAGCCGCAGCTGTCTGATAAGAAACCAGGCAAACCTCAGGGGATGAAGAGCCAGCACTGACCGATGACATTACACCTTTAACAGCACATCCTTTTATTCAGTCATTTATTCCTTCAGTACATGACATGTTTTCTTCGGCTCAGATCTTTGTCAGGCCTGACAGCTGCAGAAACCACACAGGGGGAAGCTAAGAGAAGCTGTGCATTTGCACTGAATTTTGTTTTTTTTAGCAATGCTATGTTGGTATGAACATTTTTGTGGCCCTAAACCAGTGGATCAGCACTACCAATCTGTAACATGTGTCCTTAAATATCCTAAACCACATGTAGTTATTCAACTTGTAGCTCTTGGTCGGTTGGTACACTGGAATGAGGCTTTTTTTTTTCTCCTCATGTAGTGTAGATTGGTGAAAGGACTGCACGGCCCCAACTTTTTTGCTTGACTTTTTCTATTCCTTAAATTGGCTCTTTATTTCTGTGTTCTTCGTGACATACTGTTATTTTGAAAAAAATTTTGTTGGGCTTAAATCGCAGCAGGTGAACTTTAAACAAGCAGTCACCAGATGAGAATTCAGTCCCTAAAACAACTCTTCTGTTCAATAATAATGGTTCATGTGGATGATGGAAACAAAAGTGTCTCATGTTCATTAGTCTGATATGGATGAGTCCAACATTTGTTGCGTTGGTTGGATTTCATTTTATTTTTGTAACGAAAGACATTGTTGTAATTTATTTACACAAAAACATGAGAATAAAAGAACTTTGTTAAAGCATTAGCGTTTCTTAAGGAATCATCTGTTTAAAGATTCATCTGAAATTGTCAGATTGTCTGGGATACATTTTTGGATCACCCTAATTGTTCAATTTGAAGTCTACAGTGAAAATCTGTTTCGGACAAAATTTAAATATAAGCAAAATATAAGCTCTGCCAATGAGGTTCTGTTTTTGACCACATTTTTGCAGCAGAACTCTGAAGTTAAATACATATTTTGATGAAACCTTCTGGAGATTTGGGCTACAGCCCAATGACTAATTTTGGAAGTAACTAATCCAAAGAAAATACATTCAAATGCTGTAATCACCAAAAAAATAAATATATTTATTGATGCAGTAAAAGTTTAGACTTTAATCTCAAAACCACAATAAATATGGCTGAATGTCTAATTGGGGGGTGTTTAGCTTCCTGTTTCATTCGTTTTATTTTATTTTTTTATAATAGAAACTCACAGTAAATAATAATCCATTCAGGCTATCACACATTTTACAGACGGTCCTTTTATTCCCTGTAATTCTCTGCCTGTCCAGCAGATGGCACTATTGAGCCTCCCTGCCTCAGTCATCATCGTCAGTACATGCTTGTGTTCCTCTCTAGTGTCTTTGTGCTGCTGCTTGTTTGGACTTGACTGATGTTGCTCAGTTTTTGTTTGCCTCCAAACCTGAAAGTGAAAGTTGTTGTTGTTTTGTTCCGATAGTGTTCTATTTAAGTTCTAGATTTACAGATGTAGGTGTCCATGTTGTTGAAAGGTTACTGGTGCATTACCAACAAGACAGAAAGCAGTGACTTTTTTCTGAGAAAAGTGTTCCTACACTGGACCCTTTACAGTCAGCAACAACACTTAAGAGTGTTATGAGCTTCAAAACACAACGCTTTGATGAGTGGGTTCACATATTGTTTGAATCTTTTTGCAGAACACATGAGGACACAACACATAAGTGCATGCCGGTGATTCTACAAACACTCCTGCAGACTGCAGATGCTTTAGATGAACTATACTTAATGTGATCTCACTCAAATACATCACTTTTAATCCCCAAACATTCACCAAATATGATTTACTGGGTAAATGTATTTGATTCACCAGTCCAAAGATTGTCCGATGTAATTAAGTAAATACTCCATCTGTGCCTTGATACCAGTTTACATCAAGACATTAACAAGATAAAGCAAATCCACAATTCTGTTTTGCTTTAGCTCAGGGTATGTAAAGATAAAACAGATGTGAGGACGCAGAGAAGACAACTGGAATAATGAGAAGAAAAGAACAAGACCTGAGGGCAGAATAACATTTACATTTTATTCAAATGTAGCATTATGTCTTTGCCAATGCGGCTGTACTGCCCAAAGGTCGTTTTTTTTTTTTAATGCAAGTGAAGTGAAACATCAAGATAGTTTACATTTATTTGAGGGACTGAATTTCAACATAAAAAATACATTCATGCATAAAATCTAAAATGGCAATTGTGAGGAAGGAAGTTAACACTATTTCCCATTCCTCTGAGGTCTGTGTTCAGGGAGCGTGTTAAATCATATCATCTCACTGCTGAATTGTTGACCATGGTAACAGGCTTGGACCGTGTGTGTGTGTTCATTGAGTCCTCCTCCTTTTCTTTACCGCCTACACATTTCTACCGCACACACAATGCACAGACCAGCCAATCACACCCCTTTCCCTTTTCTACTGCGTTTACCTGCGTCACCCTGCATGTGTTGCCATGGTAATGACTGATGCTCCCCCCACATTTTGTGTCTCTCTGCTGCTTCCAGTCTGAAGATGAGCGCTGGCTGGCTTGTGGCTGGTGATGCAGGCAGGGCTGCAGACGTCATCACTTCCCTTGGGAAGGAGGCCTATTTTTACCACTGGGCACAAAGCATACCGAGCTACCCGGCATATTTATGGACCCACGTCTAATCCCGGGCTGCCGGGAAAACATTTCTCCTGACACTTTGCATCTCTGTTCCTTTCTCTCCAGTCAGTCGTGTTCTCTTTGATTCATTTGTTTTTGCCTGAATTGAAATGGCAGCATTTGTCTGTTGCTCTGTTTGATACTGTATGTGGTATTTTACACTCATACTCACCCCAGTCCCTGGGGAGCATCACAGCTCTGAAGCTGGCAGAACTACTTACACACTAGGACACACTAGTTGCCTGTTGTAAAACAACTGTAAAGGAAGTCAGCATGAATTCACTTACAGGTTTCAGACTGGTCATCCTGAAAGCAGGATTTTTCTACTTCCTGTTGGTGCAATGTCATAAGTAGAGGGGTCAATAATTGCGGTAACGTTCCAAACCACTACCACATATCACCAGTATGCTGAGTATACCTATAGGAGGTCAATCTGCTTATTCATACCATTGACACAATCAGCCATAATTATATTCACAGCCTATATTCAACATATATCCATATTTAAAAAACCTGCACAACACATTAAATTCTACTGTTTCTTATGAAGTTTCAATAGTTAACACTGTTAAAATTCCACTTGAAGCCTCAAGTCTCCACAACAGAGGGCTACTTAATGTCACCATAAGGGAGATATGGTTCATTTTGCATCATAACTACCTTTTTATATATTGTTCCAATATATTGTTTTTATAGAAATATCATGATGGAATATGATATAATTTTAAGCTCATGTTGCCCAACCCTGACCTGAACAGTTCATTGTGACACACGGGAGATGAACACTTAAGCAAATAATAAGGTTTATTCCCTGTAAATGTGCAAACGTATATAATTAAATAGCAAAAATGAAGTTTACAATTTAACATTATAAAGCATTTATTATGTTTTGATGAGTAAAATTGGCAATTTTATAGATCAAAAAGTAAATCTATGGCACAAAAATATTTAAGACATCCTGAAACCACTCTCTTGGCCTTAACTGGGTCATAAAGACCATAAATGTTTGAACATTTACCTGTATGATTTCAAATGTACATGTAGTGTAAGTGTTTTTACACCATGTAAAGCAGGGTTTCTGGGAGCCACTGTCCTCCCAGGACCAGGAGTGACAAACCCTGATGTAAAGGAATGGTTGGGTAAGTACTACACTCTTAGACATAAGGGTTCCAAAAGGGTCATTCTACAAGGGCTGAGGTTCTACCTGGAACCATTTGCTTCTGAAAAACCCTTTCCCGAAGAAAGAGTTTTTCAAGGGTTCTTGGTAACACTAATGGTTCCAGTAAGAACCATTTTTATCCAGAGAACCATTTAAAACCCCTTTTTTGGTGGTACCAGGTGGAACCTTTATTAAAAGAGTGTACCCACACACACATGCATGCATTTTTGTACAGCCTATTAGTGAGGCAACTCATAAATATAATTCATTCCACAGCCCCTTACTCTAACCGTAACCATAACTAAACACCTATAGCCCTAATATACATCTAATTGTAACTTTAACCCTGATGAAGCTCTTTAAAATGACGAGGAACAACCAGAATGTCCTTACAAAGATGGTTTAAATCAAATGTGTTCTCACAGTCTCTTAGACACACACGCACACACACATCCTAGGTTACTACATCCCCCATGAGTGTGGAACCTCACCTACATAGTGAAAGTACGTCATCACGCTGAGTGGAGCAGCCTGGTGGGTGCAACTTAAACACCAGCGAACAGGGATAAACTATCACCCTATATATATGTATATATATAAACATATATATACATATATATACGTATATATATGAATGTTATATATAAGTTAAATACCTCTAAAAAATAAATAGATTGAGCCATAATGTGGTTTCATTCTATTTGAAGAGATCTGATCATTCTTCCCTCCTTTAATGATGAAAGTATTTCTGGTGAGAGAAAAACACAGGACATGTAGCAACAGGTAACAGAAGCAGCTAAAGAATGATGAGTGCTTAATCCTGAACCTCACCACCTCCAAAGTCCTTCACATGAACCCCGGGACAGTTGATAAACGTTGACAGTAATGTTAAATTAGTTCATCAATGATTTTTTTTCAAGATGTATTTCATGACATTATTTTCCTGACCCAAAGTGATCACAGGCTCTCAGTGAGTGCTGCAGAAGAAAATTAGGAGATTATGCAAAGCTTTGTTTGGCATCTGCTTTTCTTTTGCACTGATCAGAAGAATGTGTGGAAAGATTCACACGATATTTCGTGACATCCGTGATAACTCATCAAACAGGCTTCACTCTCTGACTTCACAGTTTAAGTGTCAGTTGAAAGCAAAGGACTCTTAAATCCTTCAATGTAGCTTCTTAATTTGCTCTCCATTTGGTGCTTTTAATCACATAATATGTGACACTACAAAAGTGATCTCTTGTTCTGTGACACAACAGAAGATATAGCCGTGAGAGTGCAGACCTTCACCGAGGCACTGAAAACACTGCTTCTTCTGAATTTCATAAGAATCAGTGTTTAAAGGCGCATTATGTAATAAATCTAAAGCAACTGGTCATAAAATCCTCCTAATATGTCACAGAGACTCAGGAATAATGTTCATATAACAAACTGAACTCACCAACAACAACAGTACAGCCAAAATATTTGCATTAAAAATAATATTTTGTAGACTGCAAATCATGTTTATGTTTTGAAATCATGTTTTCGGCATGTGGCGCCACCTACTGCCGTCTAACAATCATTGCAGTTAGCAGAGTCTCAGCTGCCGAGCAACCACAGTTGCCAGTTACGTCAAAAAAAGGAAACCTAAAAGACCTTGGTATTTTGAATTTGAATGTAGTTTTTGGCCACATTCTTACATATGGCACCTTTAATTTTTGCTCACAGGTAGTCAAACTGATGACAGAACAGCGGGAACAGCCCAAATGTCCTCATGATGGTTCTGTCAAAATGACTAATGTCATTAGAGGTTAACTTATAATTACAATGTAACCACGTACAGTGAGCTCATATGTGTGAAACGAAGTAAAAATACTTCATGTTACTGTACTTCAAAATTTACTTTATTTGTTTTTTCAAACTTTTACTCCACTACATTTCCTCTAACTATCTTTGTTACTTGTTACTACCAAATAAAATCAGAAGAAGAAGAGTTGGTAATGATGAACTCTTATACCCAATCACACACTGCAACATGGGACATGCACAACCTTTCAGTTGAAAGACAACTCGCCTTACCACTGATCCACCATGGCTCAATCCTAACTCCTCACTTTTTTAATACTTCTACTTCTAACTTAAGTACATTTTATATCAGAAAATGACTTTTGATACTTACCTACAATAAATGTCATATACTTTAAGATGTTTACTTAACTAATATTTTTTTTTTTTTTAAAGTGACTTCAACTTCTGCCAAAGTCATTTTCTGGTAAGTACTTGAAATTTTAGTTACTTATACAAGACTGGTGAAACGAGGAGACGCAACACGCCAAACATAGACACACAAGTCTCATTCTGAGGGACACAAATACAATTCCTATGTAATTAATACATCATTTTGAAGTTAATTTTTATTTTTATGTCTGATAGTTCCCTTTACAGAATCCTACATACTGGACCTGTTCACATTCTTTACACTTTTATTCACACAAGTACAAATATCGAATAAAAGTCATAAAAATAACCAACACTGAATAGCAGATCATTTTGATTATTTAAATGAATGAATGGGAAAATGAAAGAGTGTGTTCTAGAGAGCCTCTGTACATCCATTATCAGTTTCTGTTTTCTTTCCCTCACAAACACATGCTCAGCTCCCCCCACCCCACCGTGCACACTCGACACTTAATATTCAGCTTTCAGACAAAAATATCTCCCCTTTCTTGGTTTACCTCCACCCACCTCCATTTCCGCCACAGCATAAGGAGATGTGACATCACAGGCTCTGTCATGTGATCCACCCGCAGAGCGCTCTGCACTGATGGATAGGATCTTCCTTTGACGCACATACATCCTCTCTGTAACCCTTTACGAGCCGGAGGGGGAGTGAATGAAACTAACAGGGAGCGTTAACCCCTCGACAAGATGGCTGATTATTTTTAGATCACTTCATTGTTAATTGATTTGCTGCCGAGCTCTGTGGATCTGCATGTTTATGAGAGGGAAACGGGGCCAAAGGAACAGGTTACACATAGTTCAACACATGTTTGGTGATTCTACAAGTGTATAGAAGGGTATTGGATTTATATTAGCAAAAATCTGGGGAAAAATCTGGTAAATCCTGACAAAATCATCTTTGAACTGAACTGATTAATCCAAAGTGCATTTATCATGTGTTTTGTCAGATGGCACAGAGGCAGATCCAGAGGAAGTGTCGAAATCTCATCGGTTTCAGATTCAACTTCTCCATATTTGGTTGATTCAACAGTGTCTTAGCAGGAACCTTATCTGACCACAACCTTTCCAGAAAAGACACCAAACATCTCTTTTCTTTAACACACACGTCTCATGTACCGTCTATATGCTTCTTAGTATAAGGCAAAAATATTACTACAAAAATGTGTATCTAGGTTTTATGCTATCATGAACAGCAGTCATTTGTCATTTCTCACTTTCACATCAAACCCTGATGTAACTTCTCCCTGTTTTAAATGTATCTTCAACTATTGTGAGTGTTTTATTCCCCCGATAATAAAAACAAGCTTTCTTACTTTTCAGCTTCTCTAAGGTGAATATTTACTGGTTTGGCTGGAAATCGCCAAAACTGAATCTTTTTGGTTTGTGGACAATAAGACATTCAAGAACATCATCATCATTTCCTGGTTTGGGGGAAAACACTGATCAACATTTATTCAAATTTTACAGACCAAACATACTCGAAAAATGTTCCACAGATGAAAATAATCCTTAGTTGCAGCCCTTAACAGGACTGAGACCAAATGAAAAATGAAGTGGAGTCAGATCCTCTTGGTCCTGATGATTGCTATAGTGCTAATAAAGTCTAAAGATGGCAGCATATTTCACCACTTTTCAGATCACTTCATTAGCTATGAGCATTTACAAGAACTGAATAATGAATGTCTGCTCCATAAACCTCTGAGTAGTTCAAGTCCATAAGCCTCACGTATCTTTCACAGTCCACCTGTGATTAATGACCTGCTTTATGATCTGTGAAAATATCATAAATGTACACTTTTTTTGTGTTTATTATTTGATGTACTGTGCTGTAATTCTTTGTAATTTTATTTCATCAGATTATGTGAGCTGGTTATTAAGTCTGAACTGAATTGATGGTAGGGATGGAAATCGGACTGATATCGGTATTGGTAAATAGTCAAGTTTGTGATGTCGGTATGGTTAGATACTAAAGCTTTGATAGATGCTTAAGTTTGTGATATCGGTATTTGTAGATACTCAAGTTTGTGATTTTGGTATGGTTAGATACTGGAATTTGTGATTTTGGTATGGTTAGATACTCGAGTTTTGGTAGATTCTTTAGTTTGTGATATCAGTATTTGTAGATACTCAAGTTTTTGATGACTGTATCGGTAGATACCCAAATTTGATATTGGTATTGGTAGATACTCAAGTTTGTGATGACGGTATCGGTAGATACTCAAATTTGTGATATCAGTATTTGTAGATACTCAAGTTTGTGATGACAGTATCAGTAGATACTTGAATTTGTGATTTTGGTATGGTTAGATACTCGAGTTTTGGTAGATTCTTGAGTTTGTGAGATCGGTATTTATAGATACTCAAGTTTGTGATGACGGTATCGGTAGATACTCAAGTTTGATATCGGTATTGGTAGATACTCGAGTTTGTGATGACGGTATCGCTAGATACTCGAATTTGTGATATCGGTATCTGTAGATACTCAAGTTTGTGATGACTGTATCGGTAGATACTTGAATTTGTGATATCGCTATGCTTAGATACTCGAGTTTTGGTAGATTCTTGAGTTTGTGAGATCGGTATTTATAGATACTCAAGTTTGTGATGACGGTATCGGTAGATACTCAAGTTTGATATCGGTATTGGTAGATACTCGAGTTTGTGATGACGGTATCGCTAGATACTCGAATTTGTGATATCGGTATCTGTAGATACTCAAGTTTGTGATGACTGTATCGGTAGATACTTGAATTTGTGATATCGCTATGCTTAGATACTCGAGTTTTGGTAGATTCTTGAGTTTGTGAGATCGGTATTTATAGATACTCAAGTTTGTGATGACGGTATCGGTAGATACTCACGTTTGATATCGGTATTGGTAGATACTCGAGTTTGTGATGACAGTATCATTAGATACTCGAATTTGTGATATCGGTATCTGTAGATACTCAAGTTTGTGATGACAATATCGGCAGATACTCAAGTTTGATATCGGTATTGGTAGATACTCCAGTTTGTGATTTCGGTATTGATATTGGTAGATACTTCAGTTTGTGGTATTGGTATGTTTGACATTATTGTATGAATGCATGTATGTAGATAGACAGACAGAAATAAATAACATAAATATAAGAAACAATCAATAATAATAATAATCTACAATTGTGGACAGTTTTTAAGACTGTATTCGGTCACTGAATTGAGGCGCAGAGTGAGACCCCCTGTCTTCTTTCTGCTTCTCTCTCTTTTTTTTATTCCTATAAAATTGAGGAAATGTCATTTCTGCCCAATGCGTGCGCGCTCTGACGTGACATAATGGAACGTGCGAGGCTAGAAAAGCTCGCGCGGGTGTGCGCTTCACTCAGATCCAGCTCCAGAGCAGAAGACTGTCCTCAGTCTCTGAATTCACGGTGTATTAGACGATTATTGAAATTGCATAAATCATTTTAAAGCAACACGCGTGGTTGATTCTGTGAGGTTATGGACAGGACGTCGCTGTGAGACAGTGTCCATCAGAGCCACTTCATTTTTATTCGCGGAGATAATAACAATTATGATGAAGAAGGATATTAACTTGAGTCTGGAGGACGACGCGGACCTCAAGCCGCATCTCCGTGACGCGGAGAGCATGCTGAGCTCCCCGGACCTGGGGCTGCTCAAGCTGGCCTCTCCGGAGCTGGAGAGGCTGATCATCCAGTCCAACGGCATGGTCACCACGACGCCCACCAGCTCCCAGTTCCTCTACCCGAAGACGGTGACGGAGGAGCAGGAGTTCGCGGAGGGTTTCGTGAAGGCGCTGGAGGATTTGCACAAGCAGAACCAGCTGAGCGGAGAAGCGCAGACGAACGGTCTGGACCTGGGCGCCAACATCGCTCCGGTCACTATCCAGCCGGACCTACCGGTGTATACGAACCTGAACAGTTACGGCACCGGGCCGCTGGGAACCACGGTGAACTACACCACGGACACGGTCCCTTTCCCGCCGCCTCCGCCTCATCACTTGGGGGCGGCAGTGGCTCCGCCGCAGCACACGGAGCTTTCTCCGCCGCTGCAGCCGCTGAAGGAGGAGCCTCAGACGGTGCCCGACGTGCAGAGCTTCGGGGAGAGTCCGCCGCTCTCCCCCATCGACATGGACACGCAGGAGAGCGTCAAAGCCGAGAGGAAGAGGCTCAGGAACCGCATCGCAGCCTCCAAGTGTCGGCGGCGTAAACTGGAGCGGATCTCCAGGCTGGAGGACAAGGTGAAAACGCTCAAGAGCCACAACACCGACCTGGCGTCGACGGCCGGTCTGCTCAGAGATCAGGTGGCTCAGCTCAAACAGAAAGTCCTGTCGCACATGAACAGCGGCTGTCAGCTGCTGCCACACGAGGTTCAAGTGCATTAGTCACAGGGACAGAGAGGCTCCAGTGGCTGTTGACCAGCGAATAAGCTTCATGGACTTTTTTGTTATTGTAGTCTTCTCTCTGTATGTAGCCATCATGTTTGCCGTGGTTGGTGGATGAATGCCAGGCCCACGTAGGCCAAAACTGTATCAATAATGAGCTGTTTTTTTTCTAAATGTTCAGGTACAGGTGTAATGTAAACATATAATTACACAACACACACTGTCAGATAATGTTTAATTAGACCTTCCCGCTTAATTCGGCAGCTCATTTGGACTGATTTCCCTCCAAATGAACCATAATCCACATTCCTCCACTGCCTGAGAGAGAACAAATAAGAATCAAGTATGTGATATTTACATTATAAATAAATAAAAATGTTTGTTCAAGATCGTTTGCCTTTGATATATTATATTTATACAGTCGTGTTTTAATTCTGTGTTTACTGGTGATCTGTGAACAAGGCACCTTTAAACTGCTGGTTTTTTTCAATGACATTTGGTCCTTGGCACGTTGATGGGCGATATATGCTTTAACTTCTGTTATATGTTTCTGGGGAAAGAATTAAGAGAGACTGTCTAAATATAGTCTTAAACCATGGACCAAACTGATTTTGACCACAATATAGGTATGTTGCCTGTAAGAGTGATGCATATATATATACATGCTAATCTATGTTTGACATATTTACCACACATCTCTGGAGGTAAACAGTTTGCAAACTCGAATGTTGCCCACAGCTGGGTGTCACGGTGCAATTCATCAGTGTTTGCTGTCTTGACCTTTGCAAACAGTTGTAATTATGTGTCTAATTTGACTCTACTTTGTTCCACTTCAGTGTGTCCTCCTGTGGAGAGTCGTGACCTTTTTTAAGTTGCACTGACTGTTTTGTGTCAACTCTAACCTCCGGTTATTCAGTTTCATGCCACTGTGTTAAATTAAATGCTGCTTGACAATAAAACACTTCCCTCCCCCCTCTATCTTTGTCAATCTTCAGTGTTTGTGATCCAAACCACATGTGTTGATCCAAATAAAAAAGTGTCAGGTTTTGATGCAGTTCTGATGAATTTGCTTGGACTATAACTGTATAAAAGTGTATTGGAATCAAGACAGAACAAAAATGTCCTGTAGGTACGATTATTTAGCATGAACTATTGAAGCCAGTGTTGTGTAATAACAGGATTTGGAATGCACTGTTTCTGCTCTGCTCTGCTGTCTGTATCCTGGTATCTTCCATGGTGTATGTCGCCCTCTGCTGGGCAATTGGTAAATCTCTCATCAATATCTTCTGTCTTGTATAAAGTACCTCAAAGTGATACATACCAGAAAATGACTTTGGTAGAAGTTGAAGTCACTTTTTTATAATATCACTTAAGTAAAAGTCTTAAAGTATATGACATTTACTGTATTTGAATATCAAAATAGTCACCTGATATGAAATGTACTTCAGTTTTAGAAGTAAAAGTATTTAAGTTGAGGATTGAGCCACGGTAGCTCAGTGGTAGGGCGAGTTGTCTTTCAACTGGAAGGTTGTGAGTTCAATTCCTACTAATTCATGTGTGTCCTTGAGCAAAACTCTTAACACCACGCTGAAGCGTGTGACTGGCTGAATGGCAAAACTGTAGTGTAGCAACTCATCAAGACTAGAAAAGCTCTGTATAAATACAGACCATAATACCAAGTCTTCTTCTTCTGATTTTATTTGGTAGCAACGAGTAACAAAGATATAGAGGAAATGTGGTGGAGTAAAAGTAAACGTAGCTAGAAATATAAATAACACAGTTAAGTACAGATAGGTGAATTTTGTCATGTTTACTACAGTTCAGCATGTAGTGAAGTTGTTTGACTTTTATTAGGTCAGTAACACATTTGTTCAGATTGGATTTATTGTACTGTAAAATGCATGTGGTTCAGTGTTTCTCAGAATGTCACTGAGTCAGTAACAGTAAGTCACATCATCTTATACAATAGTCAGCTGATTGTTAGCAACTTTTCTTTTTATTAATATTATTATTATTGTTTTACCACAAAGTACAGATAAAAACATCCACAGCATTATTCTCTCATCTTAATGACTAAAACCGGGGAGGATTTAAAGAGGCAGTGATATGAGACCAAATAAAGTGAGATGTTTTATTATGTGACCTATGCAGAAGATCTAAAGGCAGCAACATCTATACGTGAGCGTCGATGGCATTTCTTTTTGTGTATATATCGCGTATTGCTTTGACACATTCATTCACAAGCAGGCCCGTGGGAAATGAACGCAGATGCAGTTCAGCGTGGCTTCTTTTGAGGTTTTTAATCACTTCTTTCTCTGTATATTGTTTGCCGTTGTCGCTGCAAGCCTGAGTTGATACAACACAATCCACACACACACACACACACACAACTCTAAGGTACAATATTTACAGATCTGGTTTATAGAGCGGAAGACATATTTGATTGGTCAACAGTTTTTTTTTACTGGAAAAGAAACAGTCACAACCAGTCAGAAGTCAAACAAATGCATTTATCGGGTTTGTTGTGATCATTTATTCCCAAAATCATCACTTCCTGTGTGTCAATACTTTGACTGAGGCCTGAAAAGTCAGTGGTTCATCTGTATTTTATTCTTGACAGTTAACTATTGAATATTGAATAAGTTGCTGAATTAATAACTTATAGCATGTCCCTCTAAATCCATAGCTGAATTCCTTTTTTCTTTTTTTTAATTAAATCACTGATTTTACTACAAAATTTAAGATTGCGCTGCCAAGAGTAGCAAAGTCAGAACATTGTTTTCAAAGTGTTCATTTCAGTATTACAGATTTCAAACTGGTCCAGTGTCCAAACAGCACAGTGAGTTGCTTCTACGGCAATCTTTGGTGAAGTGAAATGCAGAAACACATGGCAGTCCTGTGTGAAGAAGCCATGGGAACCATTTAAAGAGTTTCTGCAGGTTGACGCATGTCCAGAGTTTGACAGAAACCACAACGAGCTCAGAGCAGAACGTTTAACACCTGCATTGATTAAGAACAAGCGTCTGCTGGAAACTCAGCGGTTGTCGGATCTGTGAACAGTCAGCCAATTACTACACAAACACACACACACAGGATTCCACACACAAGAAGCCAAAGGCATCCAGTGAAGCTTCTCTGTAATCCTGATATTACACCTTTACTATGAGTGATGTTTGTGACTGAGCTGAGGAACCACGACGTCCAGACTGGATAGATGACGTCTAAAGTAAATGCGGCCGATACTGCGACGCCTGAATATATTTTTAAATCTTAACAGATGCTGTACATGTTCTTTTGTATTCAGACTAATACTGTATATGCAGTGAATGCCACAACATGTCTCTTTCTTGACTCATAACTCCTCTCTCAGATCTTCAGGCCTCAACACCAGCAAGACAAGTTGTTGCAGAGTTCCTGCAGTTGTTGATCAGAGTGGTTCATGATTTTATTTAATTCATTTACAAAGAAACTGCCATTGTTTGGGTGGATTTAATATTGAAACCATATCAGCACATCATAGTAGCCCAATGGTCTTTCACATAAAGGATAAATACCATAAAAAAAAAATGACCTGACAATCACAATCCCTGAATGACAAATAAAGGGTAAAAGGGAATTTTGATATTCGGTCAAATTCTGCACTGCTAACATTTTTTCCCTGCCTCATATAAAACACCATGTACTATCACCATGAACACTGTTAGCAGGTGCAGCTCAACTGTGTTGCATAGAGTGATTTTCACGTCCTTGGATCCTCACACCACCTGCCAGTCACAGCAGAGAGGATGTTGAAACTTGAGGCAAAAGGAGACATTTTTTTTTTATCATCCTATTGATAATTGTATTGCTAAACCTAGATGACTTTGAGCTTTCAGACTCTACACACCTTACACCAGCATCACTATACCTGGGCCAAAAATGACATCAATTGCAAAAAAAGCCTTCAGATTTCCTCAGAATCACGGCTGGGATATCACACGTGGAATATCACGGGGGGGATGACAACGGTGTTACTAACTTTCTGATCTTGTAATTTTACACTCAAAGTCACACACACAATCCCCCTGTTTCTGAGTGGGGATTTTAAATGTCTGACTTCTGACAACATCACTGGGAAGCAGCATGAGATCAAACCAACAGGAAAATAACACACAACCCACACACATCCTCCAAACAACATATACCTTTTTTTTTATATATATATTTGATGCTATCCTCATTGAAATTCATACCTTTTAAAATTAATTTCCAGAAATGCATACCTGTAGAGACTATATATATATATATATATATTGCACAACATTTAAATGTACATTTGAAATAAATATAATCAAATAAAATGCGTCTCTTCATTTTTTTTTTTTTTTACAATTTTAACCTATAGCTATATGTTGTTCGTTTATTTCCCCACCTGGTGTTTCATGGAAGAAAAGAATAAACGGGGCATCAAACTACAAAAAGGCTTGCTGAAGAATTGTAAAAAATAAAAAAAAGGTCAAATGGAAATATGAATAATAATAAAAAAAACACACAACTATAACACCAGCAGCATCCATGTTAAGATATGAGGTGAATGAAAAGAAACACCATGTATGCATTTGATTCTGTAGAATCTTAAAAGAAACAAAGACACAGATCAGTAAGGAACAGTTTTCAGCTGAATCAAACCACCCACTTAACTCCCCTGTGACCTTTATGGTCACTAAAACCGAGACTGACATCTCGACTGCACATTTGACTGACATGAAACAAAGCACTGTAAACATTGGAAGGATTTAAATGGCACTCTGAGGACGGACGCCGTCAAATCCTTCTTATAAAGCCACACCGAGGAACAGGCAGACAACAGGCGGTGGGACGGGAAAACTTGAAGAAGAACACAGGTTGCAAAGAGTCTGAGACACTGAACTGGACTTGCTTTGGCATCAGATCAAAACAACACACACATTGAAGCTCTTAATGCGGAGGAACCACAGGCAAACACATGTCACGCACTGGTCCACGAGAATCTCAGAGCATTTCAGACATTTTTCAACCTGATTCTCTCGACCATCATTCAATGATCCTTACTGAGTTACAGAAAAGCAGGGTAGAAAGTCAACACGGTTTGATGGAGTATAGACCTGGAGGCTCTGGAGATCCAGCTGAAGGAGGATGAGAAGAAGAAGAACAAGAGAGGGTGAAGGAAAAAGGGGTTTTGAGGGAGTAGTCAGCTTTAACATGCACAGTCCTGGCTAGGTGGAGCAGGCTGCTCTGTCAGTTGGGGCCCCTGTTTGGCCCCTGTGACAGCCGGATCACCAGCGTCCAGGCTCTCGGACATCTTTTCACAGATGATGTCGACCAGGCGCTCGAAGGTCTGCTTCACGTTGACGTTGTCCTTGGCACTGGCCTCGAAAAACTCAAATCCTGGAGGGGAAACAGCGTATGAGGATCAGAGAGGTCTCATTAGGAATCAGGACATGGTTCTTCATGGATCTCTGCAGTACAGGGATGGAGCTGTTTTTAGCCATAGTAGAAACAGACAGTTTCTAGACAGGGATGTAAATCTTTGTTGGACTGTCACCACCAGTCAGAGATCAGCAAGTAAATATGGTGGAGGGCCAATTTCTTTGTGCCAAAATATCGTATCTTCATCAGGCAAAGTGCATCATGAACATCTTCAGTCACAAACAGAAAGCCAAAGTTTGTTGTCTTAAGCAAACAATACTGTGGATGTTGTCTTTAATCAGCAGCACACAAGACAAATGTGTGTGAGATATATATCTATCGTACTTGATCATTTAAATGTAAGGAATGACTGGGCAAAAGAACACTGTAAGAAATGCATTTAACATGCATGCAGGGTTTGAGATGATACGTCTAACATCTGTGCAATAAGTCAGGGTCATTGTGAGAGAAACACAAATCATGTTATACATGTCATACTGACAAAAATGACAACTTCTCTCACCTTTAGCCTAACCTTAGAGCAATAACAAGTTAAACCTCTGTTTAAAGTTGGAAATTTGGATTTCACAGTCTAAAAATAAGCCTTTTTTTTTGCTGTGTTTCCATCATGGCACACTACGCTTGCGGTACGGTTTGGAATGGTAAAGCCCTGGCATTTCAACTGACAACAGTACCTTTACTCGGTATGTGAGGGCTGCAGAACTCAATTAAAAATACGTACCGTACTGTACCAAACTGAACCGTGAAACGGCAACACTGTGAAGACACAGCTTTACATGTACCTAAGGCGAGGGCCTTGTGAATGGAGGCTGTCATCATGTTTTGAAGCGGAGAATTACTTAGATGTCACCAACTCTTACATTCCAGGCCTTTAAAGGTCACATAGAGTGGTCCTGTTGCACATATATGTTAGTTATGGAGGTCTACTTACATACATTAACTTGTTTGGTCAAAAACCTCTTAGTTGCTGTAAACGAGCCGATAGAAATCCTCTTTTCTGACGATGTTCCTCAGCCGCGATATTTCAGACTGAAATCTCACACCCAGAAGACAGAGTGTGTTGTGATTGGCCAGCCAGCGTAGAGCCTTCCCAACTGTCTTGTAATTGGCCAATACCCGGAAGTGACATAATTAGCACACCCGCTCTCAGAAGCTCCCCCCTCTGGAACGGTGGATGCACTGCTACTCATTATCAAAAGTACGAGTACACACGACTGTGAGTCAGAGGTATTCAGTGTTTGAACAGCGTCTGTGCGTGAACTCACCGAGGTGTTCAGACAGCTGCCGGCCTCTGTCTGCGTTCACCATCCGCTCGTCCTCCATGTCACACTTGTTTCCCACCAGCAGCACCTGAGCGTTGTCCCACGAGTACGTCTTAATCTGAGTGGACCTGGAGAACAAACGCGCAAGCCGTCAGAGAGGAAACGAGTCAAACACTCACTTTGTTTACGTGTGTGTACAGAAGGAGATTGCACTGATTCAATGTAAAGTTGTAACAATGATCCTGAATTAAATCACACCAGGTGGAGTCTGAACTGAATAAATGATGATCTCAACAATAAAGCACCTGTGTAACAACACCCTCACCCTCTTCAATGAACTGGAACTCAGTGGTAGAAATGTAATTTAAGCATTTGTGTCATCACTGATTCACTCCATCTTTCTGCTGACTGTTCTCCGGTTCTTACAGGAGATCGTCCAATGCACCAAAATTATACAGTAAATTATACAGATTATACAAGAGCAGGCTTTTTGGGTGCAGAGTTAGAACGATCAGCAATGTTTCACCGATTACAAGCACAGCCTGTAACACTTAAAATGGATGTGGTCTCTCAGTCCTGAGGTTGAAGCCAACATGGAAGTGTCTGACACAAAATGAGTTGGCAACAACATCATTTTACAGAGTGAGTCATCTTGCTTTCCACCCATCTCTGCTGAGGGAGACGTATGTGACGACAGACATCGATGCTGTAGAACCAGAAGTATGTCTTCTATGTGCTGCTTTTCTCAACTGGACATGGACACAGGCCAATCTCAAGTCACAGCACCTTCTGCTGGACAACTTGGTAATTACTTCAGATGTGTTAAATATAATACACGAGTAGTCAATTCCTTGTTTCAAAAATCAATGACTAGTTGACTGTCAAAACAGTATAAGATAGTGACACACATTTTCCCAAGGTGTTTATGGTTGAAACTGCTGTGATGTGCAACTTGACACTTAATCCACAACGGCAACCCCCAGTTACGCACCAGTCCTGGACAGCGTTGAAGGAATCCTCATTGGTGATGTCATACATGAGGATGAAGCCCATGGCTCCTCGGTAGTACGCGGTGGTGATAGTGCGGTAACGTTCCTGACCCGCTGTGTCCTGCAACAGATTGAGGAACATGAAGTCACCACACGTCACAACGCCATGGCACGCTCACCTTTGACAAATATGGTTGAAGATTAATTTCGTCATACGTCTTACAAATCCTTGTTAGTTTAGGTCAAGGTTTCTCAATCCTGGTCCTGGGGACCCACTGCCCTGCATGTTTTAGACGTTTCCCTGCTCCAACACACCTGATTCCAATGAAGGGGTCATTATCAGGCTGTTGTGGAGCTTGATGACCATTTGAAACGGGAACGTCTATCCATGCCTCATATTTTAAATAGAAGTTTCTATGTGCTCTTCTATTAAATAGTGACACTTACATGTTGATTCAGCGTAATGATTAAGTTCATCTATGCTATGAAAACAATACAGCCTGTGTAGCTGCTGGAGAGCTGCTGAACAATGCAAGAAAATAATTAATTCTCCTCCACTTTTACAGTTTTTCTGCATCAGCAAAGGCATTTAAGCCGACAATTGTAGAAACAGTGGCTAATATTGTGTTCAATTTAAGTAAAGTTTGCGATACATCAGCCAGTTTGGCAAATATCATCTATCAAGACTAGTTTAATGAATCCTTGATGTGACTATTACTGCGCCATTCTCTCTTAATCCTTGGACTCCTGTATACCTAATGTCTGTCCTGAATAAATAATTACTTTCCAGACCAAAAGAAATGCAACAACTGTAAAAGGAAAGCGGAAAAATGAAACATTATCAGTTCAAGGGTATAATAGGTGAGGTTTTGGTACAAGGTCACACAGCTTCTGATTTTCAACAAAAACTTTGAGCTTTGACAAAAGACTAGAGTGATCCTGTCTCTTTGTCTCGATCTTTTTCTGTCTCTTTGGCTCAAAAGGCCAGTGTGGTTGAATTTCAGCATTAAACTCTAATGAACGCTCTGGGAATTAAAGCTCAGCACTTCTGATACCCAACACCCTGTATCTCCCAGTGCAATTTCTCTCTCTCTCACGCACACACACACACACACACTGTGTCCATACACACACACACACACACACACACACACACACACACACACACACACACACACACACACACACACACACACACACACACACACACACACACACACACACACACACACACACACACACACACACACACAGGTTTGTGCAGGTGTTGTCCTCAGGTGAATGCATTGACTTCTGTTCATTTGGACAGCCTACTCAAAGCATTATCTCTACTACCAATAACCACAAACCTTAAAGGCGCATTATGTAATAAATCTAAAGCAACTGGCCATAAAATCCTCCTAATATGTCACAGAGACTCAGGAATAATGTTCATATAACAAACTGAACTCACCAACAACAACAGTACAGCCAAAATATTTGCATTAAATTTTTTTTTTTGCAGACTGCAAATCATATTTATGTTTTGAAATCATGTTTTGGCATGTGGCGCCACCTACTGCCATCTACCAATCATTGCAGTCAGTAGAGTCTCAGCTGCCGAGTAACCACGGGTTGCCAGTTACGTCAGAAAACAAAACCTAAAAGACCTCGGTATTTTGAATTTCAATGTAGTAACCATTTTTGGCCACATTCTAACATATGGCGCCTTTAAGTATGAAAACATTCCCATTACACATTACGCTTTCAGACTTGATGATTTAAATTGTTGTTAAAGGTGCCATATTATGGCACCTTTAACAACAATTTAAATCTTAGGCTTAACCTCATTTAGTTCATCAGTGGACTAATGGTCCTGACAAGATAAGTGTTTATGCAAGAAAAGGTCCTAACAAAGTAAAAAAAACATGTGCACAAACACACACATACGCACAAACACCTCTTAGCCTTTATTTTTCTAACAATCAATGTGTCTATTCATTCAATCACACATGACTCCTCTTCACATCACTCAGGTCATGAGGACACTGTATGACTAGAATCCTGTAGCGCTGACCTTTACACTCTGTACACTGTTAATAATGTTCTGTGACGCCTCTGTCGTTCTGCGCATCCACTTCTCAACGCGCTGCATCGTCTCTACCCCGACGCCGACTGAAAGCGGTTACATAATGGAAAACGTTGAGATTTGTCCGATTTTTTGTCCGTGTGGATCTCTGAATGTACATTTCTCAGCAGGCAACATTTACACTAGTCAGCACGTTCCTTGATGATAAAAATGAGGATCATTAGCTGAAGCCCAACATCTAATTGTTGTGGGAAACCCTAAACAGAATAAATGCAGCAGAACAGTATTTGCTGCAGGATGTCAGAGGAAGTGACAGCGTACCACACACACACACAAACACAGCGCTCTTTTCTCTCTAGTGTATATACTAGATTATATACTGTGAAACACATGTACATAATGTTCAGTGTGTTGACTTTAAAGCCCATGACTCACACCGATTTCATTTTTTACTGGAGTCTCAGCAGAGATGTTGAGAGACGAGGGGGATGGTGGGATTTTATCTGTGTGTGTTTGCAGGAAAAGTGTGTGTCTATATGTGTGTGCGTGTGTGTGTGTGTGTGCACAGAGGGGAGGAGACATCTCCTCGCAGAGATGTGTAGTAGAGGGGGGAGGGGAGAGCAACACACCGGGCAGGCGTTTGTCGTGATCTGATTGGTCGGTGTCATCTTCCGTATACCAGAGGCAAGACCTGGCAAAGGCTGACAACAGAGTGCACACACACACGCACGCGCGCACGCACGCACGCACGCACGCACGCACGCACGCACGCACGCACGCACGCACGCACGCACACACACACACACACACTCTCTCTGCTCACTACTACTGCTTGGTCTCCTGCAGAACATGCACAGGATTAGTAAAGATGGAAATTATTTAAAGGCCCAGTGTGTAACATTCAGTGGCTGACACTGAAGATACTACCCAATCCATGAGTACAATACTAATATTAAAAAAAAAAAAACCTCAGAATATCCTGACATTCCTTACCCAGATCTGTAGTTTGATCCTCTTGTCGTTCCTGTAGATGGTCTTCACCTTGAAGTCGATGCCCACTGTGCTGACGAAGGCCGGCGTGAAGGAGTCGTCGGCGTAGCGGAACAAGAAGGAGGTTTTGCCCACGCTGCTGTTTCCGATGATGAGGATCTTGAACATATAATCAAAGTTCTGGTCTGAAGACTCCTTCTGCCCATAGGTTGCTGTTGCTGATGCCATCTATTGAGAAGAAGAAGAAGGAACACTTTAATGAAATAACTGCTAGGACCTCTAACACTTGCAGTGTTCCAGGTCTGCAGAGAGTCATTTTCACATTTTCATATGTATATTAAAACCTACAGTTGTGTTCGTACTAAATCAGCGTAGCGTTCCAGACATACTCAATCTCATATTTCACTTCAGTGGATGCAGTTTCTCACCAGGAATTCCCCCCTAGTTTGTGTTTCCTTGTTTCCTGGAAAGTGCTGACTTTCGACTTTCCATGACACTATTCTTCTTTGTGTTCTCCTTTAACCAAAACAAGAGCGCACCACCAACTGAACAGTATAAGTAGGGTATGCCTACGGTCTGTGTGTAATCTAATTTGTGTGATGTGTTGATTCATCTGTGTAGAGTTGGACCAATTGATCCATGCACAAAAAATGTCCCTGTCAAAGGTGCATTATGTAAAGCAACTGGCTATAAAATCCTCCTAATATGTCACAGAGACTCAGGAATAATGTTCATATAACATAGTGAACTCACCAACAACAACAGTACAGACAAAATATTTACATTAAAAAAAATACTGTTGTAACATGTTTATGTTTTGATGTTTGTCAGTAGAGTCCCAGCTGCCAAGCAACCGCAGGTTGCCAGTTACATCTGAAAAAAACCCCTAAAAGACCTTGGTATTTTGAATTTGAATGTAGTAACCGTTTTTGGCCACATTCTTACATATGGCACCTTTAAGTTAAATAAATTAGATGTACATAAAGGAGGAAATACAAAATGTTTAAAATGTGTAAATGTGAGACTGATATAGATTTTAACCCCTTGGTTGATAATGAATGGACTTTTTTTTTCTAATGCATTAGTGACTTAGTTCAAAGTAACACATTCACATGGCATTACTAGAAAATATAATCTGGCACCAAGTTATGTTTCCCACAAAACAAGTTTGGTTGTAAATTGGTTGTGTATAAAAATAATTTATTGAGTCTTGAGGTTTGCAGTAAAAGCAACACTTTGAATGAATGACCACCTCCTTCAATGTCATGAGCAAAATAACATTACATGTTTTTTTTATTAAACCAAGAAAACTACTACAGCAAAAACAGTAGGGGGATATTAAGGTAACACATTTAATCACCATTTAAAAATAAATTAATTGTAAACATCCCCCAGCAGGATTTGTCAGTCTCTTCAATTTCCATTGTTTCTTTGAGGTGTTTTTTTTGTTGATTTGAGACATAAGGTGCTAAATAAAGCTAGATTTGATGTGTGTGGACTATTGTTCTACACAGGCCTGATCAATGTTGTTATTGGCAGGAATCATCATCATCATCACGCTCACAGCTCGGGTTACAAACGAGGTAAGATCACAGACAAAGCCTGACATCTACACCAACAATAACACCGCCCAGAGGTAAGTATATGTCACTGTGGTAACTTAAGATTTAGTCACTTGCACACTTACTTACAACTATGGCAGGTGCTCTAATCTAGGGATGGGAATCAGTATCGGTCAGTACCGATATCGGTCCGATACTGGTCAAAATCAGTGGACGACGGATATCGGACAGATAAAAATGTACAATACTAATAAAATCCGGTATATTGCATGCTTCACAATGCATATGACTGTAAACATGTTCAGGCTGTTTGTTTTCGTCTTTCTGGGAGAACAACATTTGTTTTACAGTTGGAGAATAATCCATAATTACTCAGCAAAAATGTGTTTTTAACAGCTTCATATACTCATAAATGGTCTAAAATTACTTTATGGTCTTAAAAGTAGTATTGTCCCATCCCCTAGTTCAGCGGTCTGCAACCTTTAGAATGAAAAGAGCCATTATTGTCCCCTCTTCACCCAAATATTTTTTTTTTACACATATATACTCTATTTAAAGAACCACAGTTTGTCGCAAGTTGATACCCAACCTTTAAAGTGTAGGAAAATGACGAATAAAACTATTTTTTATAGTATTTTATTAGCTTTTGGGGGAGGTTTTTCAACTGGATGTGACGGATAAAACATCAAAACATTTTTATTTACAAAAAAATATCTTGACAAAAAAATGTGAAAAACATGAATAGTTTTTTCTTCAATGCTAGAAGGAGCCGCTAAGGAGAGGCTGAAGAGCCACACGAGGCTCTAGAGCCGCAGGTTGCAGACCCCTGCCCTAGTTCAATCAGCCAGAACATCAAGACAGCTTTAAACGTTTGAGGGAAGAAGTGTGGAGAATGACTGCGACTGTTCTTGTGACCAAAGGTCATTCTGCCTTATATTCAGACCTGAGTCATGTTTTCAATATGTTTGAGTGAAAACTGAAGGGTCTTTTCTGAAAGAAAACACTGCAGGGGAGACATTTTTAGACTGGGGAGACAGTGTTTTCAAAGGTATGATGGTGGAAGGAAGTGAGATTTTAGAGCTGTGATCATAACATACTGTGATTCTGTAATATTTCACTTTTGAGGTGCTCACATTGTCAGAAACTCAAATTCATTCACTCGTTCATTGTTCTGCACACGACGACTTCAACTCTCTTTTCTGCATTAACCAAACTGTACAACTGCTGTGACGAGCCAGGGATGCTCACACTGAACCAAAACACCTTTTAACAGCTTTGTACCCTCATCATTGGAATAAAATGATAAATAAACAATAATTCTCATCACCATGACCCCCTTCAAACGCATTCTATAAAAAGGTGAGCACAGTATAATACAATTTTCTCAGATTAATTAATTATATTTTTGAAAATCTGAACAGAAGCAACTCGAGCACACACACAACACTTAGACTCCACACACACACACACACACACGCTGCTGTTTTATATTTAGACCTTTATCTCGACTGGACTGCAGTGGAATGCCGGAACTCTCAGGGAATGAGGCACAAACACCAACACCGTGAGCCGTCCTCATCATCACAGCTGCAGCCTGTGATCAGTTTACACGGAGGAACAGAGAGATGCTCGCTAAATAATAAACAAGCTGTGACTCTTCCTCTTCCTGTGACTTCAAAAACACAATAGAGTTCACTTAACTAGCTGCCACTGGAAGGAAAGATAACATCACTCTTCTGGTCATATAGGTCTTTTTTATTAGTGGGACCTGATTGAGAGAACAAAACTTTTTTACATTTATATTTAACACATATGATCAATATTATTGAAAAATAACGGTGTCAGGTGACAGGAACATTTCCCAAAATAACTCAATGTTTAACCCGACTACTGAAACTTGATGAGACTAAAAGAAGTAGGACATATTTAGAAGCTTATCTATATTGCATGTCACGAACTCGTCGACTGTATTTATTAAGCACAAATCAAACAATGCACTGCAACACTGCTCTGAATAAACTGTAGTGAGGAAGCCAGATCACACTTGATCGAAGCCAGAGTTTGGTGTTGGATTTCTATCAATGGGGAGCTTTGTTAAAAATGGATCTTCTTGTGTTACTGCTGCACCAAAGTGTCACCTCAGCTCAGCGGTTACTTCAGCTGAGTCAGCTGTGCTACAATAGACCCACTTTAAATTTCTCTTTCCTAAATCTCCTTTTCTTGTCTTGTTAACTTAAGTCTCTATACTTCAGGAATATTGATTGCCTCCTTCCATGTTTTTTTTTAGCAAGGTTGATGTGTTGGGTGAGCACCAAGGTGCTAAAAAGGTTTTGGATTTTGGTTTTTATTTAGTTTTGACTTTTTGTTTTTAAAATAAGTTAGTTTTATGAGCTTTAATTTGTTTGTAAATGATTCGTTTTAGTTCATTGTTTATTCATTTTAGTGACTTTTTTTTGTAATATGCAGTATTTGCCAGTTGCAAGATTCAAAAAGGTCATAATAAGTGAACCCAACAAAAGATGCAATTTTAAAAAAGTATTAGGACTGCAAGTCTGCAAGAAATTAGACTGAAGTGCAAAATGTGCATCATACATGCAGTTGCAGATGCAGCTGGTGTGCCAGGTAAAACTCAAATAGCCAACAGACTAAAGACACACATACACATAACAATAAAAATAATAATAATAATAATAATAATAATAATAATGAATAACCTTCATGAGACACACCACATTGTTTGTGAGTCGGGAGTCTCATGAGCTCAATCTGAGGAAAAATAAACCAATAAACCCAATAAAAGACTAGAGGTTTGACTCACTTAGATAAACCAACTCAACCCAATGAACTACATAATAAATGTTGTGTTTTACTTGTGTCCCACAACTTGTATGATACAAACATTGTATGATGAATGAAGTAAAATGCTGTCTCAAATATAACTTTTCAAAATTGCCTGGCAGAGAAAAACTAAATACACTTCATATGAACCCAAAGGGATTATGTATGACATTAATTTATAAAGAACTAAACACAATTCAGTTTCAGTTGGTTCTCTTTTTTCTTTAAAAAAAACTCTACTTTTTATTTTATTTCAGTTTACATTAGTTTGTTTGTTTTCGTTCACTATAATAACTTTGGTGAGCACCTAAAAAAAGTTATCAATAGCAGTGATTGAAAGAGGTTTAAAATAAGCAGGGTCGTGTTGGGAGACTGTCTCTTGTCAAGCATTTCCAGAAGCATTTGTTGTCTTTATCCAGAAGAGGCTGTTCAGTGTCTCCTGTATGTGGTGAGATTACTGCAGACCTTCTCCTGTGTCTCACAGATTAGCAGAGCTGGCTTCACCTCCACTAAACACTCATTTCACACATAATCTTACAGACTGAGGGATTTGTGCTTCATCGTAAATGAACAAATTCTCATTCTGCAGATGTATTACAGCCTGCTGGATGCTACTGCTACGCTTTTATTCGCTGAGCCACAACAGCAAGTTCTGTTCCTTATGTAAATAAACTTAATCTCATTCTAAATCTCCTCTTCATTGCTATTTTATTGTTTTCACATAAAGTTAATTGTGCATGTGTTGATACAAGAAAGAAAGAATTACATTAGAATGGTAAATGGCGTGAACGCTTTTGAATACATATCTTATTGCAATTATTTTGACTTAAATTGCAGATGTGATATGATTCACATGATTCAAAATGGTAATTTTTACAGAATTATTCTCTTTTTCATTTGAAGGTATATATATATAATATATATATATATTATATATATATATATAAAGACCAGGAACGGTTGAATAATAGGTGTATTTCAAGGATCATAATAATAACAATGTGTTTAAAAGAGTAGTAATGGGGTATTATGAATGCACAATGAATACACTTTCTGTTAGAGACATGGTCTTCACATATTGTTACCAATATGTAGCAGTAAAATAACGACATTTTATATCTCAAAGTAAAAGGCAAAATAAAATGTTATACTACGATGGACTTATGTCGCTTTTCCACTACATGGTCCCGGCACGACTCGACTCGACTCATCACAAACTGCACAGTTGTTTTCAGTTTAACTGACCCATTAGACTCATTTAATTAAAAGATGTGTTCAGTACTTCCTGCACAGACTCTGACACAGTCACCGAACTGAAATACAGCAGAGGGGGTTGTGATTTCCGCAGTGCTGTCGCTAAATACACCAGACTCCTCTGTTAAATACTTACCAGGTGGTATTGCTAATGGAAAAGCAAACACTTGGGCGAGTTGAGTCGTGCCGGGACCATGTCATGGAAAAGCAGTGTTATTGTCAGGTTAAATGGTCACACAATGAAACTCTCTCATGTGGTTCAACAAACAAAATGAAGACACTGCAGCAAGACTGAAAGTGGACAGAGAATAGGACACAGCAGGAGAAGGAACATGTCTCTGTCAGGCCTTAAATATGTGTGGCTTTATAAGCAGAGAGAGAGGTGATAATGATCACCTTTGGTGCTGAATACTTAGCAAACTCAGTGACACAATGAGAGTTTTGCTTTTTATCAGCAATGTTCAACTAATCACCTGCTCATCTCCTGTAAGGAAACCTGGCTGTTATCTGACTTCAGCTCTCCATCTGGATTCAGTCTTTAGCCAGAGGGAGTCATTTTCTTTCTTTTTTCCTAACCATCCTAATTTAATCATGACTAAGAGAGTTTCAGTGCTGGACAGTGTCGTCATCACACTCATTTAAACCTGTCACCTAAAGAGGATTGACGACCTCCAGAGGCTGAATTGATCCACGGCTAAGTGGTGCTGCTTTGGCCAGCGAGTCAGGCACATTTAATCAGCTTCCTGCAGACTCACAGCTGATCCCAGATCACCCAAACACCTTCCTGCTTCAAGAGAAACCTGCTACTGACAAGACGGACCATGACGACCTGAGGTGACATCAAATTATGAACTACTATACCCTAGTTCAAGGATGAAACTTGAGGATATTAACTGTTTGTTATGGATTACATATTGATTAGATTGTTGAAATTGAAATTGATTAATTTCCGTCTCTGATGCTCGAGTATTTCCACTAATTTCCCCACTTAAGTTCCTACCAATCACTTGACCTAAAAACTTATGAAATACATACTATAATGTTTAGCTCCACACCAAATCAACCAGCAATTCTGTCCAGATGCGACAGTCTGAACAGAGAACCGACAGTATAAGAACGTCATGGCGGGGCTGCAACTAACCATTATTTTCATATAGGACTAATCTGTCAATTACTTTCTTCATTAACTGAGTAATTGTTTGGGCCATAAAATGTCAGAAAATGTTGATTAGTGTCTTATTTTGCCTTCAAACCACCATTATTCAGTTTTAATGAGCTGAAAAAGCAGAACCAGGTTCACTGCCATTAATCGTTGCAGCCCTAATGAAAAGTATAGAATTGTGTGAAAAATATAAATCTTCAAAAAAATCTAACACTTCTTTTCTCTCCATCTGCTGTGAATCACATTTCCACCTGTTCTCGTGCAGCATCTGCCTGATTCTACTGTCTACCTCAGATACACACATCAATACTTTGTAATCTCACCCTCGGTCTCAAATTGTCTGGACATTAATGAGTGTCGTTACTTCCCAGAGTGAAGGTCAAACAGATTGAACTACTGGGAGGAAGGAGATTAGATTTGCATATTTGCAACTGCAAGCAATGCCATGATTTTTCCTTCTCCTATGTAGCTATGTATGGGTTTTAAATTCCCTTTAAAAGCTGTAGTACATTACTTTTAAAGATAATATATCAGACCACTGTCAAATACTGACCAAACTATCAGCTCTAAATGATTCTCTCAGTGTTTCTCGGTATAGAGGAGTTATTTTTAAACACGTTTAACACCTAGTGGAGGAAAAGCAGAAGCACAGCAGCTGACATGCCTCAAAATAAACCCGGAAAGTCGGGAAGATTTCACATTTTAATCATAAGCATGATTTGTGTGCTCCACCAACACAGTACAAAGCAAATCGAGCGCTCCCTAAGCAACGCCCTGACTATGTGCCTGCACGTTCAATCACAGATGCTGCTGTTCCTGCACCATGCAGCTCCAACTTATTTGAATAAACAACATGAGACGGATATGCAGCACATAACTTACTAAAAGTACTGCAGAAACTAAACCTTTCTCTGTCCAGTCACGCTAAGGCCGATAATCACGTGACTTATTCATCACTCACCAGTGTTGTGTGAAAAAATAAAATGATATCTCCTCAGTGGCAAAGCAGTTAAGCTGCCTCCAAGTTTCCTGAGGTGGCATTTCCCTCCCTAGCTTTTTTTTTTTTCTCCAATGACGTGTCTCTTGTTCAGGGAGGTTATGGATGCAGATGAGCAGAGGAAATGCTAAAAATATCTCTTCTATCTCATCCTATTTCTGTCTTTTTTTCAGCGAGGGAGCAGGATGACGGGAGGTGTTTTTGGAGTCTACAGGTGAATCCAGTTTGTCTGTCTGTTGTTTTAATCCAGAAACAGTTTCTTGTAAATGGTAATGACTCACAATAACATTCTGTTTTTCCCACACAGTGAGAAAAAAGTTTTCATAGAGATGTGTTTTTAAGCTCATACATAAGAAACACAAGAAAGACTTAAGTATTTCACTGTCTAAAGCCAATGCAACCACCATGCAGCCAGCTGGTGTCGCTATGCCATTGACTTAGTTTTCATGTGCTGAAGATTTCTGGCCATGTGGAGTTTTGAGCAGGTCCGTCAAAGAAGAGTTAAGTTACAGCTCGTGCACTTCCTGTTTCGTGGCAAATGGTTGAAATTCGCTAAAATGACGATGGTTGCCGTGGCCACGCTGTTTTTAATCTGCAAGACCTTTTCATAACTTTCCAACTTTGATGAGTAGAGTACAAATGTACACATTTTTTAAAAATGTTGGTAAGATTAACGTGTTTAGACGTGTTTGGTCATTTACAAAACGTGTAAATCGCCAAAATGGACACCACATTCAAAATGGCCGACTTCCTATTGAGGTGAGGTCCTAAGAGACTTTCCATCTTGGGCTGTAACATGTTTCCACTATGTTTCGTAAAAAGTTGGTGCCACTTAGTTTTTAGCTTTGTGCTACCAGGTTCCACCCTTGGGGGGCGCTACTTTTTTTACGTATTACCATTATTTTTTATTAAAAAAAATTGTCAGTTCGCAACGCCATTAGTGCCTCAAAAATGCGATCCTTTTGGGAGAAAAAAAAAATTCCAGTGATTCCAACAGGTGCTCGGGCTCTAAAATATAAGATATTAAGCCAAAGAGTCGCGGCGTGTTTGTGTTTGTGGCTGCAGCAGTTCCTCACATGCAACATGGACGTCCACGTGTTCTTCCATGAGAAACAGCAGATGCGTCACTCTTGCCTTCAGGACTGACAGCCGTGACTTCGCTGTCAGCAGAGGACAAGCACATTCATCCTGCAGACTGTGAGCTACTGTTCACGCTCTCTTTTAAATACGATGAAACATCTACACAGGAACGGAGGGAAGGGGTGATGAGAGAATGTGCTGCTGGGCACTGACGCATCAAAGACTCTGCTACCATGAAGTTGACGTGTATCTCTGTGTGGATGTTTTCACTTTGAGATATTTTTTTTTGTAAATTTGACTGGGGCATCTTTTTGAATTTACCCCATTTTTAAATTATTTCATGGTATGTTTGTGTCTAGTTGTGAGTGCGTCTTGTCAACAATAAATATAGACAACAATGTGTGTTATCTGTGTGTGTTATATTTGAGGATGGGAATCAGTATCAGTATCACTGTAACCGATACAATCCAAAAATCCTACATGTATTGCTTGCTTCACTATGCACAGACTTTAAATATGTCAATAAAAATCTGTTTAGCTGAGTCATGTTTGGGTTTGTTTATTTCTTTTTGGGAGAAGAATATTTGTTACGCAGTTGGAGAATTAGATCTTTGACATGACTCAGCACAAATGTGTTGTTAACAGCTTCATATAAATCGGACTAATATCGGTATTGGTATCAGACACAAAAAAGTGGTATGTCCCATCCCTGGTTATATCATGTTGGGTTTACCATATACATAATATATGTAGTTTATTTTCCCCCTCAGGCTGTTATGTTGTTAAACACATAATTGCCCACACATACAGTATAAGGCGATTTACAGTGATGTAGGCATTATTGCATTATAGCAAGATTCTCTTTACCAAACCACATGAACACAACAGTGCTTCTCCATGTGGCTGTGTTCCACTTTAATGATCATCCTAATATCATATATATATATACATATATATATATATATGTATATATATTCTGTCTAATTGCAAATGGACGGTATTCAGTGGTGGTAAACGTCTATATGCTCTTAATAATAAGAAGAAAATAGCCATTGAATATAGAATAGCTCAAAATGACACGTGATATTATTACATAGGAATGGAGAGAAGGGTGTTTACATTACATCTAACGGCTCCTGACCCAGGACCACGTATGTATTTATTTATTTATATACATTTTTAATTGAAACCATCGGATGGTGCGATAACGCCTTTTCCTGCAGGACAGGCCCTGAGTCACCAAACCAGCAGCAGCCTGCACACACACACACACACACACACACACACACACACACACACACACACACACACACACACACACACACGAAAAAAACAAGCAATTTCATACATCTGTGCAGATGTCATGCATGATTTTCATCATGAGGCAAAATGTCAGAGGCTCTTTCTATTGAAATCCTTCACTTGATATTTTAACACCAAATAAACCAACGATGGATACAAGATACATGGTGCTACACTTTCATATAAACGTATGTTTTCTATATGTGTGTTGTGTGTGTGTGTGTGTGTACACATACAATAATTAAACAACACAATAGATGAATAAAATCCGACGAAAATCCCCACCTTTACAAATTTCTATCCGGCTGCTGTCCACCGCGTCCACCACCCGCAGAAACACCACCACAGATAAGTCAGAAAGATTGTGCATCAGAATATCCGGATAAGGATTTAAAAAATAAAAGCCTCAAAATGAACCGTTAGCAACAAAAATTAATTATTATTATAACGAATTATTATGGTGTTTTGTTTTGTTTTTGTCGTTTTCTTGTTGAGAGACTGTGTGTGTGTGTGTCTGTCAGAATTTTTTTTTCTTTTTAAAATAGTGTTTATCACGAGGACAGCCCTGGAGGACCAATGGTCTCCACTTCAGATGTATCAAATCTGAGATCGGAAGTTGACTCAACGCGTTTTATTTTGAAATGGTCAGTGCCTCTCTTTAACTCTGTCAACTTTACGCAGGCAGAAATACGGGTCTTTGGGTAATGGCAGGTGGGCGGGGCTTCGGCACCGCATGAAAGATTGACAGTGAGTCTGACGAATCCGAGGCCCCGTCATGACAAGAGTCCAGAAACATCCCATCGCTAATGCTCAACCTGTCATTAATTGTTGATGACCGCTGCCGGAGCGACTGAATTATTGATAAGCAGGTCATCAGTAACCACTGCTGCCATTTTTATTATTGCTGTTTTTAACCAAATAAAAGACCTTTTCTTATGTTTGCAAAAAATATAACTGCATAAACATGTAAATACTTTGCATTTAGGTTTTCAGTTATGTACCGACATTTTTGTTCAGTATTTTGGTCGCATTTAATGTCCATTATATTGTCAGGTCCAGCATTTTCCCCAATAGAGAGACTCAAATAATGGGTTAAAAAACACATGCAAAGCTCTTATACACAAACACCCATTACAGCATTAAAAAATGATTTTAAAAAATACAATGAAAAGAAAAAATACACATACAGTACAGTACAACCTTTGAAGTCACTGTGTGACCGTTGTTCCTCCGCGCCACCAGATGTCACTCAAACGTTTGTTATACTCTGTCAATCCGGTCTGTGTCGGTTGTCTTGAAGTTAGCTTAACCTTCGGGCTATTTTGCTTGCGTAAACTGTGGTTAGTGCTTAAGGGCCGCACTCACACATATATAATCGTTATATATCTATGGCCACACTAACGTCGGCCTCGTGTTTAGGATAAGGTTAGGCTCAGCTGCAGCAGGGGAGGAAACGGACGTCGATTGTGAAACGAACTTCGGCACGCACAACAGCATCGACGCTCACTCGTGAGGGTTACCGGTCAGTCAGTCTCATGTGACTTTCATATCAAATCATTGTGAAACGTCTTGTTATAGTTTTGTGTGTATAATAATAATTGTCAGCGATTGTGTGTCATGGAGAAATAAATGTACATGTCGTGGATGTCCCCGGCTTCACAGTCAGAGCAGCATCGCTGTTAATACTGGTTTAAGCTATCCTGAAAGCTAACATATGGCTAACGTGATTAGTTGATGAAACAGCCTTGTGAACAGTTTATTTGTCTGGTTTTCTCTGTGAATGTGAAGTAACACAAGAACATTATTTATCCACACACTGATTACAGTTAAAAACGCTGCTGTTTATGTCCGTGTGGTTTTCAGATTGTTTAAACATTAACTTTTAACACTGTATAACTTTTATTGGCTTTAGCTTTTGATTAATCAGTAATGAATATGGTCGGTACGCAGTGGCGGCTCCTGAAGAACATTTCGGGGGGAAGGGGTTTCATAAAGTAAGACAGTATCAATCCTTGAATTGATACTTGAATCTAATGTTGTATGATGTAAAATAGCTAAACGGGACACAAGATGTGTCCAGCAACCACATGAAGACAGGGGCAGCATATTAAGTCCAGTATTTAAACAACTTATCGTGAGTTGGGACTTGGTCGAAGATCCTCTCTTTGCTCAGTTGACGTATGACGCAAGCAGCTTTGGGCTAGCCCAAAGATCCTCATTGAAAATGCATTGGAGAGTAAATGGGAGAATTCTGATAATAACTACTTTTGCTGGCAGAGACAAAATAATATTGGTACTAAGTATCTTTGGAATTGGTTAGGAAAAAAAATCTCTTTCTCCTCCCAGTTGGTAGTGCATCGCCCAAATCGCCCCCCACCGTCCGCCCATGTTCGGCAGTTAAAACCTGGAGTTGACTGCATGAGTTTTGTTTATCCCGGTTATGCGGTTTTTTTTTTAAAAATCTCAAATACATGGGGGAAAACCATCACCATTTGGTCAACAGTGAAGCAGCAAAAAAGTAGCTAGGATAAAGTTGGCAAAGTGGGGAAATGATAAAACCCAAAGAAGGATATATATTTCACAACAACAGCAATAATAGTAATAGTAAATACTAGGGCTGAACGATATTTCGCATTTGCGATAATATCGCGATATGATCAAGTGCAATTTTCTAACCGCAAAGGCTGCGATTATACGCTGTTCACGTGACATGCGCGTGTAAAACATGTGATATAAATATAATGAACGAGATCGTCTAACCACAGACGCTGCACTCTGGTCACATGCAGGCTCCCTGCGCTCTCACATGCGCGCGTTGCGGAGGACGAGTCACGGCCCGTTTTTGTGAATGGAATAGGTGAGGGCGGGTCGGCAAGGTGACTATGGAGCTTCGGCCGCTGTCCGAACAGCTGTTCAGTGACTGTGCGTGTCCAAGCGTGTGTGTGTGTGCGCGTGTGTAGTGCGAACGAGCTTGCGCTAATGTGAAGAACGGGGGTGGACACAACAAGCGCAGGTTCAAAAACCTGATCCGTCTGGAGACACACCTGTGCCAGCGGAGAGGTTCTCTCTGCTCCGCTTTTTTTTTTGACCCTCATTTTTATTATCGCTGTTTTGATGTTCAATAATGGACAGTTTTTGAGCCTAAAACGACGTAGTACACTGTAGAATAGTTAGTTTCCACCCCCGCATTGCTGCGGTTGCCGCTGCTGTTAAAAAAAAAAAAAAAAAAGTCTGAAATTCCCATCCCTAGTTACGCCATATGAACGCACTTCAAAACGGGTTGTGTGTATATTTTATTTATTTATTTATTTATTATTATTATTATTATATTTAATGACTGTCTAGCAGTTCACAGATGTCAAAAAACTGAGTGTGGTAAAGCCACATATTTTTATAAATATGTGTGTGTATATATATATATATATATATATGCAATCTGCACTTTGTGTGAATTGTGACTGACTATCATTTTAACACCAGGGTTCCTTCTCAGCACTTTATGTTCAGATGTTTGTAAGTTCCAAATATGCTATTGTGATTGAAGTAGTTAAATAAAAATCATCTATTCATGCATCACCTCATGTCATCATAACAGAGGTCTGTCTTCCAGGAAAGAACAGTTTATTTTTAATGTAATATAGTATTGGCCATACTTATGATGTATTGCTTGTCTTTGTTTAATAATACAGAAGATTAAGACCTTTAAAAAATAATCGCATCGCAATCGCAATATTGGCACGAAAAATCGCAATTAGATTATTTTCCATAATCGTTCAGCCCTAGTAAATACAACATAATATATCTATATGATTTTGTAGTCTTCTATAAAAATGCATCGGAAATGCTAAATGCACTGATATACTCATATTTTAAACTATCTACAGCGTATGGACACAATGACTTTCAGCAAATATTAAATTACATTCCATGTTTGAACATTTGACTCGATGAAGTCTGCATAAATCCTGTTTGCTGATGTTGGAGCTTTATGCTTCTGGGACGTTTGATGGATACATTTTAAAGGATTGATTGGATAACTCCAAAAATAACTGGTAGATTAATCACGCACTAAAAGACACTTGTGTGTAGCCAGACAGCTGAACAATCATTCAGTTTTTTAAATGTTTTTATTGTCATTGATCAGATGTAGTTTGCTCCCTAAATGGGATCATATTCACTTTTTTGGAATGATGTGAAAGAAGCCAAACTGCATTTCATTACACAAAGTACAGTATATTGTGTGTAATGACAATAAAATCTAATTTCTGTAGCACAAGACACAGAAAGTAACAGAAAACCTTTCTTTTTCTTTTTCCTTTTGCAGATGATCATACGCTCTGTGCTCTCCAAACATCATGCTTCCCCAGGCCAGTAAAGAGTTTTTGGTCAGGGTACGGTTCTTTTGGCGCCCGTTTTTTCAGGGTCGCTACCTGCTGCTGACCAACACTGTGAGTGCAGGGGGCATGCTGGCGTTGGGAGACTGTCTGCAGCAGACCCGGGAGATCAGCAAAGATGCCAGCAGAGAACGAGACTGGAAGAGGACAGGTAATATTTATATGCGTGAATTGTGAGGTGTTGGGACTTTGTGTGTGCTCTGTGGCTGTATTTTATTGTGTCGACACTTAATGTAATTTTCTCATATTCTGTGTAATTTTTTTATGCCATTGTCCCTTTTTGATGCAATTATAAGCATTATTATTATTGATTGTTATACTTTTTTTTCTGTACATAGCTACTATAACTAGGGATGCGTCTATTTGATGCTTAGTATGGGTCCAATATTGGTCAAAATCACTGCATCGGATGTAAATGTATCAGATACCATCCAAAAAAATCCTACTTCACAGCAGATTGTAAAAATGGGCAACAGCATTTTAGCTGAATCATGTTGTGGGCTGTTTATTTCCTCTTTTAAAGGGAGAATAATATATATAATATACAGTTGGAAAAGTATATCTTTGAACTTTTTAATGACTGATTATTGTCTGTAACTAATTAACTCATTATCTCCCCCCGGAAGGTTCCATGTTTTTGGTTGGCTGCTCATTGGGCCCTCTAATGCACTACTGGTACACTTGGTTGGACAGAGCCTTCGTGGGCAGAGCCATGCGCATGGTCGGCAAGAAGGTTCTGGTGGACCAAGTGGTGGCGTCACCAGTAATTGGATTGTGGTATTTTTTAGGTGAGAAAAACTTTAAAAAGTTTATTGGCACAAAGCAGAACTAATGTCTTATCAACCATCAGTGCACATACATGTAAGCAGTTCATCTATGACGCGTGTAAGATGGAGTACACAGAGTCAAAGGTTGTTAGTGGAGATAAGTGGAGTAAAACAATATTAAAACAATTGAACTTCACCTCTGTATCAGAGGTGAAGTTCAAAGGTCGCCTCTCATGAATGGCATATTTCACTCAGGTTTTGTTTTTGATCAGTAATCGTGTTTTTATATGAGGTCAACACTACTCCTACCTTGCCCTATCTGAAGTTTATATATTTTCATGATGCTCTGATGAACATGACTGACTGTTTGCTTGTGCTCACTTACAGGTATGAACCTCACAGAAGGACACACGTTATCCGAAGGATGGCAGGAGTTCAAAGGGAAGTTCTGGGAATTTTATAAGGCAAGTAATCCTGTCAGTGTCAGAGTTGCAGATCAGTGCACAGGTTCTCACCTTACTGTTCACTCAACACATCACCTTTTTAAAGGTCCCATATTTTGCAAAATCAACTTTCTAATCATTTAAATCCTTATATTTTGGACTCTGGAGGTCCTATCAGTCGGCAAAGTGTGACTGAAAGTGCTGGCGAGGGCAACGGCATCTGAAAAACGGAGGTCCGCGAAAAGTTCTATTTTTGGCTCCATAGTGCAGCACAGAGTTCTACACAAACTTCCAGCCTCAGAGGATTTATCTGTCCAGTGGATACATGTTATATATGACGGCAATGTGCCAATGTAAAAATGATCACTTTTACAAATGCTAACTGCTGTTATCTCCCAGTAGCCTCTGTGGCTGATGTCATTTCCTGTCCCTTAAGTTTCATTTTACTTTTTTTAAGGTGGACCTAAAGATACTACTTAACCGAGCGTTCTGAACAGGGCTGTTTTGGCAGGGTGATTGAACTGCTGTGGTGCTTCATCCTTATTATCCGTATTTTGACCAAAGCATGTCACAGACATGTTCATTGGACACCAGGGAACTAGGTTAACTTGGAGAAATAGGGTATAATATGGGACCTTTAAACTATTAAATTGCATTTAATGTAGTGGCATGGTGATGTTTTAAAACAAGCACTTGTATCTGATGCATTTTGGCCTCAAGCCTTCTTCAGGGAGTTTGATTGAAATGTCTTTATTCTTTCGTTAATTGCTGTAAAGTTTAGGTTGTCCTCAGGTTAATTAAAATATCTTAAGTTGGGTAACACTTGACTTTATTTCTCCCAAGTGTCTAGATTCATCCACATGTTGTTTACTCTCTTTTCAGCAAGAAATAAGCCCGGTTTTCTTGGTGACCATATACATTGATATAGATTGTGCGTAATAATCATCCAAAATGTAATACTTTGTTGTATAATGTTCTGAGACTGAGTTTTCTTACATACTCGTATATTTGGGAGAATAATTTGTTGGTAGTTTTCATTGATTTGAAAAAGCCAAAAGCTTGTACGCTGCTGATGGAGAAATTACAGCTACATTTACTACATTAGCCGATCTCACAGTTTCAGTAGTGCTCGTACACGTGCGGTGAAAAGTTCCACCGTTTCTCTAAACAAATCCATTTCTTTGTGCTGAGTAATCTGAGTTTGCAGTGTGACTCTGTTTTGTTCTTAATGAACAGATGGACTGCTGTGTTTGGCCGGCCGCCCAGCTGATCAACTTCTACTACCTCTCGCCCAAATTCCGTGTCCTGTACATCAATGTCATCACCTTAGGGTGGGATACTTACATCTCGTACCTCAAACACAGAGTAAGTCAAACACAGTGATTTAAAAGAACATTCTGCTCATTGTGTCCTGGACCATTTCTACTTTTGTTAATTGGTGTTTTTTGAGGGGGCTTATTCTTTATATGTCGTAGGTTATATTATTAGAATTGTAAATAATTTGCTCACTAGTTTAGGGTAAAAAAGAACATGTTGATGTGTTAACTGTTTTCTGTTGTGCTGACAGGACAAGCAACCACAAAGTCACCCTATGTCAGACAACAGTGCTGCGCACGTTCAGCAGGAAGATTCCAAACCTCTGAAGGAGAAAAGTTAATGAAGTTAAGTTCCTGCTCTGCTCGAAGGATTGTCTGTCTAAGGCAAAAGAACATTTTGCTGTTTTTAATCTGCTACAACTTATTTATGGACTTTACGAAATGCCACGAGGCCATCAGGCACACAAGTTTGTGTTTCTCTGACACACCACTCCTTTCTCAAGTTAAAAGATATCGACCACAGGCCTGTTGAGATGCAGAAGTGGATGTTGGTCTTGGAACAGCCTTCCTTTGTATCAGCAGAATTTTTAATGCGTCTCTGTTTAGTTTGTCCATTCAGGTAAGAAAAACTGATTCACTGCCCTAAAGCACTACATGTGAATCCACATTTCCAGTTGTTGAGATTGTTGCAGTGTGAAGTTTAGAATGCCAGCATACAGTCAATTCATTTCAAACACGTCTCTACGATATCATCTTATTTTGTGTTTTTTTTTGTACACAAAAAGTGCCACTTTTACACACAAAGTGTAACTTCTCTCACATATGGAACTTGAAATTTAGCGTATCATATGATGTACTCTATTTTAAAAAAATATAAATAACTATTTATTGGTGTGGGTCAGGTGATGGATCAGTGTATGTAATGATAGAAAAAGTATTTAGATGATGTGAAAATGGAAGCCTGTGAATCACTGTATACACTCACTCATCACTTTATTAGGAACACCCGACAAGCAATGAGGAAGTTTGTGAAACCACATTTATTAGACCAGGCTACTTTTTTCAGTCACCTTCTGTCCAGTTTGGTGAGTCTGTGTTGACCACAGTGTCATATTTCTGTGCTGGGTTGACTGATGTAGAACCTGACATCCTTTCTGAGGTTTGACGTGTAGTCTTCCCACCACAGTTGTGGTGACTGATTATCTTAGTAAACTCCTGTTAATGCCCCAGATCAGATGTATGAAATCAGTGCTGATGAAATATGATTTTGGTTGAGTTGACCAGTAATCAGAGGTGGATATTGCTTCAAGCTGCATTGTGTAGGATTTGGCTACATCTACTGGTGAAGTTGTGTGTTGCAGCTGAATTTCTCTGCCTTCTAAGCGTGAAGGAGAACATTTACTTATTAAAACTACAACTTAAGTTTATCCATTGCACACATAGTGGTCCAACGTGACAGCCTCTGGTGAGAAAACCTGTCCCTGTAAAAAATAAAAGGCTCATTCTACAGCAATGAAAACAATTACAAACATGATGTTCACTCAAAAAATATCATTATAATTTCACTTAAATCTCACACACAATAACTTTAAGGGGTAAAACAGGACCAACATAAAACTTGCACCACTTTTTACAGTACACAATTGTATAATAAGTTAATAATGAGTATAATAAGTTTGCAGTTTGTTTAATGATGTCATCAGGATATGAAAAGTACGTCCGCTGTTTAATGGGAATGTCTTTTCTTCTATATTGTTCCACAGCTTTGACTAGTTAGCCAGGTGGCTAATGACACTGTGGTGAATGTTGACTGTGTTTTTGATTTTCTTTTAGCTATAAACATCTTGTTTGTGCATTTTTTACAAGAGCAAATCTATCCTAAATGCTTTTGTTATGGCATAATGGGTTAAATGAACCCAGTGTGAGGGATTTATATAGTGTCGGGTTACAAGCTTGTTGTTCGCTTACATGTTTCTCTTGGTCATTGAATTTAGAACATGAACTCTGTCTTCCAGTTTCTCACCCAGGGCGGGTGTATATTCTAATGCCATGGTTCTCAAACAGTGGTGCGGTACGCAAGCTTCCTCTGCTGGTACTTGGAGAAAAATCATAAATAATGTTCTAATGTATACGCCAGGGTGTGTGATCTGAGTGGAGCTGAGGAATTTTGATCAGAGTGCGTAGTAAATGAAAAAAAATGAGTCACCTTATCTCTAGCTCATCTTAATCTAATCTCACTATACCAGTGTGTGAAGTATGTGAGGAAGAGGAGGATGATGATGAGAGAGAAAATGATCTTATGGAGAATAAATCTGCCCCCTGTGAAAACCTCGACCTATTTATCCCACTGTAGTTTAACATTGGTGTTACTTCGATAGCTCAGTATTTTCCCATTGTTCTAAAGAATACATATGCAAACACTGACAATAAGAGTTGATATTTGCACAACGAGCTGATGACTGGCTTCTTGTTTACTGGGTAACAGTTGCTGTTTTTAATTTGTTTATTTTTGGTGTGACACATTTTTACATTCCATACCCTACTTCTGAGAAAGTTAGGGAAAGGGCAGCTAGGAGCAATGAGTTCAGCTCAAAACTGAGGAAGAGAGATATTAACCTGAACGTATCCTGAAACATCAACACAGTTTTAACTTAAGCTCATGTCATTTGCCTGCTGCGCAAAGTTAACAGCAGTGGCTTCACTTTGTGTCTTTTTTTTATTTATTTGTACGTTATTGGCTTGCTCCAGCAGCTGTCAACACATATCAAACGCAGAGGAAGTGACAGTGGGAGCTCTCTGACCTATAGAAAGAACCTGCTGTTTATTCCTGCAGTGTAGTTTCTGCTCTGCCAGCTCACCAGGAAAACCCATTTTTTTCAAAGTCTTCAGTAAACTATGCCGTGTGCACATAACGTGGTTGCAAACTGTTTTTTATTTTATTTTTCAAATGATTCAGAGTAAACCACAGAGACTGGATTTACCAACAATCATCTCGTACCAAATCCAGTCCCATCATAGTTTCTCGGCACACAGTATTTCCATGAATAATGAATAAGCAGGTGTGTTCCTGATAAAGTGCTCAGTGAATGTATATTATTGGACCGTGTTGACATCGTCTTTGATGCTGCTGCTGGTTTTATTCACAGGGAAATGTGAGCCGCTGGTGTCATTAACATACTATTCTATTAATATAGAATCAGTGTTTTGTTTTTGTTTTTTTACCAAATAATACAAAAAACATTGAAGCGATTCTATTTTCAAATACTGTATGTGATGATTTCCTTGTGGTACTTTGTTATTACTATTATTATTATGTTCTTACTAATTAAAAAAAAACTTGATCAGGACAATTTGAAAGATGAAAAACGTTCTTATTTTTTTGTGTAACCACCAAAGAGCAGCGTTTTATTGTCCAACATACTTGCTAATGTGTGTATGAAATACAGTCATTTATTTCATAGATAATATGCTAAAATTAATTAAAGTACACCATTTTTAGTTGCTCCTAATTTAGAATAATGTTCATTTTATATTTACTGTGTTTTAGAATATACAATGTCTAGAAATGTTGACATAAACAATCCTATGGAAAACTGATGAGTGGATATCCAGCTTTATTTATAATTCTAATTGCTCTTTTCTAAAGTTGAATTCTATTTGTTTTATAAATGTTAACCCAATGTTCAGCACAGTATAACATATTAGGCATTAAAAGCCTATAATGTATTATTTATAACCTAGGACAGAAAGTGATATCTGACTCCAGATGTGAAAGAAATGCAGATTTTTTTCAGACTCCTGCGTGTCTTAAATTAGGTTACATTGCCATTTAAAAATGAAAATTGTGGCAATAAAAATACAATGATTACAAAATTATTACAAAAAAAGTGCAATTGTTACTTTTACTGTTTAAAAAAAAAAAAAAAAAAAAAAAAAGGTCTTGAGGGACCATTGGCCCCTGGAAATCTTTACATGATCAAGTTTGGCCCTTAAATAAAAAGTTTGGCCACCCCTGTTCTTGAGCATCCACATGATAAACATTTAAACATCCAATCTGACTGAAATGACATGACTTGAAAACTGAAATGGTCACAGTGAAGTAGCATTTAGAAGGAGCCAAGTAAAAGTTCTCGCCCATCTTTGCAAAGCAATAACAATAACAGCTCTTGTTCAAACATTGACTAAGCAGCAGCAGCCGCCTGAAGGGCTGAACCCGCACCAGCCCTGCAGTCAGGGCACGCCGCCTCAGGCAGTCAACACATCCTGTGGTCAAGGATGTGGCGTGTGTTTGTGCTTTAATGTCGTCGTCATGAGTGCCAGTCTTCTCGTAACATGCCTGCAGTGATGCACCTCTCTGTACTGGTGGTGTCCCTGTTCGCAGTGGCAGACTGTACACGTAAGTCGGCTTTTTTACTCACATGAATTCATGTTAATGACGTGTTTCCTTGTTCGAGTATTTCCCTTCAAGGTTTCATTGAAATGTCGTGAAGAACGACGTTCAGCAGATTTGTCTCTGTGCAGGCAGGAAATGTTGCATTTGTAGTGTTTGAAGTTCACTGTGTGTATCGTAAGCAGTATCTGAGGTTTGTATTTGCTAAAACACACAATGATCGTGTGTTACTGACATGCTAAATTTGTTTCTGTACTTTATTATTTATTCATGTATTCACAATTACAGTGATATACTGGAGCCCAGTCACTAAATCATGATTTCAGGTAAATGGAAAGATGCGTCAGGGTTAGTAACCAGCAAATATTTGCAGAGTGAGAGTGTGTAAACCTGTTGTGATGTTTGCTACTTGTGCAAACACTGCCCTTCTCTTTTCTCTCTCTCTCACACACACATACACACACACACACACATATACACATACACATACACACCTACCTTCACATTGCAAGCTGACGTTCAGCTTTTCTCCCAGCATCACCACGAAGCACAGAACACTTCCTGACTGTTGATCCTGTTTTTTAACCACGCTGCAGAGTCAACATCATCTGATCTGGAGACAGAAGCTCCATTAGTTGATCAAACATCCATTAACTGTGAGGCTGATGTGGATTTTTCCATCAAACACACTTTACAGCGGCTGCAGGACACCGATTGGTTGTCGCATATCTATATTTTATCTATATTAACTTTAAGGAAATGATCGTATCATTTAGTTTAAAACTTAAAGATGAAAGTTTATATATAGCACATTATACACATACTGATAGTGATACCACATTATAATGTCAAGCTTTTGAAAGTTATTGTAGAGTTAATCCATAAAGATACTAGACGCATTGTTGAAGGTTAGTGCTTTGTGTTTGTGGACAAGAAATTCAGGATCAGTGAGGTGGGAACTAAATTTAGATTAGATTTAACTTTATTGACATTACACAATGTGACAAGTACAAGGCAACGAAATGCGTAAGGCATCGAACCAGAAGTACATAGCAGTGAAGTATAGACGCAAATGTGTGAATGTAGATTATAAATATGTGTAGATTATGAGATTGTGTACAAAAACAAGTAGGTGGTAAAACAGTGTATGTCGTGATGTGACTATCAATATGGCAGCATGTGCAGATTGAAAAAGAATGTGTTAATCACACAGATGATGGAGTGATGTGAGTGTAAATAAGTACAGATCTCTTATAAATGAAAGTAAGAAGGAAAATATATTTTTCCAGATAAATGTAGACAGAAAAAATAAAACTAAAACTAAATGAAAAGCAGCTGTGCACAGCCTGTGGGGGGCGCTAACACACAAGCTTTGACTCTCTTCAAACTGGATGTGAACATAGTGGATTTTTGTCCCATGGTGGGAAAACTAGAATGGAACCTGATGATGATAATGTGAAATATTTCACAATAACTGCAAAAAGGAAAGTGTACGAGAGAAGGTGAGTAAACCATAGATGAGGAAAAATGCTCATGCACTTATGTCTCAGCTGTTGGGGAAATGTATTTGAGTATCACTTTGTGCACTTCTGATTTTCTCCAAATCTATTTATTCACTTTTGTGTTGACATACAGTGGTATTGTGATCATCTACTGCTGCTACTACTACTACTACTATTACTACTAGTAGTATTATTATTACTACTACTGCTACTGCTACTACTATTACTCTACTACTACTACTACCATTACTACTGCTGCTACTACTGCTGCTGCTGCTGCTACTACTGCTACTACTATTACTACTACTACCATTACTACTGCTACTACTATTACTACTACTACTACTACTACCATTACTACTGCTGCTACTACTGCTGCTACTACTGCTACTACTATTACTACTACTACCATTACTACTGCTACTACTATTACTACTACTACTGCTACTACTGCTACTACTATTACTACTACTACTACTACTACCATTACTACTGCTGCTACTACTGCTGCTACTACTACTACTATTACCAGTACTACTACCATTACTACTGCTACTACTGTTACTACTACTACTACTGTTACTACTTCTACTACTGCTACTACTACTACTACTACTACTACTACTACTACTACTACTACTACTACCACTACCATTACTACTGCTGCTACCACTGCCATTACTGCTGCTACTACTACTACTACCATTACTACTACTACTGCTGCTGCTACTACTACTACATTTACTACTACTACTACTACTACTACTACTACTACCACCACCACTACTACTATTATCATGACTATTACCACTACTACTACTACCATTACTACTACCACGGCTACCATTACTACTACTAATATTAATACTACTACTAATATTACTACTACGCCTACTACTACTGATAATAATTTGAAAGTGCCTTTCGAAGCTCAATCACTTTACATCTTATATAAGAAGAGAAATCAAACAGACAAACGTTAAAATAAAGTAAGAAACAAATTAAAGAAGGTAATTATAAAACAAATTGACAAATTGAGCACAGTAGGTGGAGTTTAAAAATGCAAAATACAGAAAAAGATGGCTGAGGTTATATTGGATAATGAAAAGAGATGATCAAATATACATCAGTGTGTGAGAGACCCCCTGCAAACCCACTTAGGTCAGAGCAACTCAAACACACACACACAGCCAAAAACGTAAAAAAAAAAAAAAAGAGGTGAGATTGAATTATGCAAAACAGCTTCATGCTGAGACGTCAAGTACTTTGGAAGCATGTGTTAAATCAGGTAGAAATGAATGCAAGAAAGGTGCAAAACTTAACTCAAATATGTTGTTGCAGATTACGATCTTTTCAGCTGCAAAGTGTTGTTCTTATAGTGTGAATCAGACGATGGTGAAACTTAGATTAACAAGAGAGGGGATTTTTTTCTGCTTGTTATGCTTATAATCATAGGAAGAAAGTGTTTTTTAAAAAAAAACTAAATAGAGCTTTCTGTGAATCCTGGGTTTCTGGTATGTTATATATGCATTCATTAACCACCTTATGTACTCAAATGATTTGTTGATTTTTTTTTTTTGACCATGCAGTCATGGTTTTCAGTGGTTACCATGCAGGGGAATTTTCCCAGGTTATTTGACTTTATGTAAAACAAGCTCACTACAGTATATGGGTTTTCAGATATTTGGAAAATAAAGAATATATATTTCCTGGTTTCATCCATATATGTATATGTATATGTATATGTATATGTATATGTATATGTATATACATATACAGATACACACATATATATATATGTGTGTATATATATACACATATATATATATATATACATATATATATGTATATATATGTATATATACTGTTATAGCCCCAAATGTACATTTTCTGCAGTTGGAGTGCCAGTCAATCATGAAAGGATGGTAATTCAGGTCACTGAAAAGAAATGACATGGTGTTATTTGTTGTTGTGGTAAAAGTTGGGTGTCATAACAAGGCTGTTGCTGCTGATGCTGCAAAAAGATGATAAGCAGCACCTCGGTGTGAAGTTGAGATCCAAAGAACTTCATGAACCCCTTGTTTTATGTTCTTGCATGTTGTTGTCGTCGTCTGTGGCCTTTATACACCCCTGTATTAGTGTTGTATGTTTTTGCTGTGTCATCCAGTGAAGCTATCTGAAGTCGAGCCTCCGTTGTTGTCTGTCTTTGAAAAGCCAACACTTATGACTCCATAGGTCTGAATGATGTGCATCATCATATATAGTCTCTGCTATGTTCCTTTGCAGACACCACCACCATCAACCCCATCAACACCACCACCCCCATCAACACCACCACCCCCATCAACACCACCACCACCACCACCACTGCAGCACCACCACCGGCAAACGCGTCAACCACACCTGCTGCACAGCCCCCTAACAATGTCCCTTCATTCACGGTGGAAACCACCAACAGCTCGACACAGAATCATACCACAACACCCCAGAACGCCACTGGAGTCTCTTCAGAAAACAAACCATCGCCTCCAGCTCCACCCGCGACGTCACCAAAGCCCCCAAACACGACACAAGCGCCCAACATCAGCACCACTACTGAGGCTCCAGCGGCCAAACCCACGTCCAACGAGACAGAGCCCACTGGGTTGACAGTCCCACCAACAACAGGGTCACCAAACGGCACCGTGGACACCACTGTTAACTCAACCAGTCCAGGTCAGGCTACAGCTCAAGGTATATGTTTTCATTGTGGAACATGGAAACATTTAAAAAATAACTTGATGTTCAACACCGAATGCAGTATGGTGATTTTGAAAATGATTTACCAGTAACTGACAATGACAAACTTCAGTTAACATTTGTGTCTGTGTGTCCTTTAGCCGATTTACACGACTGGGGAAATGACAGCTTTGTGACGAACCCCGGCCTCGTGGCCATCCTCTGCATCTTCTGCATCATCCTGGTGCTCACGGTGATGGTCTTCATCACGAAATGTTTCAAATCGCCGAGGTCGAACTTTGAGAGGCTTGATGGTGTGCCATTGGTGAGGTGGAAAATAGTGTTTGACATTTTATTAGAGAGAGATGTAAAATTACATTTTTACCATTTAATTGGTAGGGGGGACTTAAAAAGTAAAATGTATGTCATTTATTTTGTTTTTAGAAATGTTGTTACTGGTAGACGGTTCTTTAGTTACAGTTTTGGCTGAAAGGTCAAGATCTGCAGTTTCCCATCAGCCTTATGGGCTCGGTGTTCATTATTACTAACGTTACCATGGTAATATGACAAACTGCTGCTGGGGTTAATGTTTGTTACTCAGTTTTACCATTATGTCTATGTACAGACTCACAAAGGAAATAACACATATTAACCTTACTGACGACCGTTTCCCCTAAAACTGTCATACTCATACACACACACACACACACACACACACACGCACGCACACACACGCACAGACACATATATGAATATATATATATATATATTTACATACATACATATACATGCATACATACATACATATATATAAATATATGAATATATATATATATGTTTACATACATACACATACATGCATACATACATGCATACACAAACTGTATGTGTATGTATGTATTTGACATACGTATACATACACATATATACATAGAGTTTATACATACATACGCATACATACATATATACACATATATAGGCATATGTACATACACACACATACATATATACATACATATGCATACACATACATGTGTATATATACATTTACATATACATGCATATATACATACACAGACATACATATATATGTACATACACAAACATACAGTATATATATATATATATACATACACATACATACCTGAAAGGTGGTTTAATGTGGCAAGTAGTTCTAATGTAATATTATTTAGTTATTTTCTGTTGTGGAGTATGAAAAGCATATCAATTGTTACTTACAAAAACAATTAATCAAAATTAATAAAATGTCAATGTTAGTGAGTCTTAGTCCTAAAACCCCCCAAAACAGCACAGTCTGGATGTGTACTTGTGTGGGACAGCCTGTCTTGCACATACCAAGATAGTGGACACACGGACATTATTGCTGCCATGTGTAAACGCAGTCAGTGCAGGGTTTATGCTCTGGTGTAACTCACCACATTTAGATGGGTCACAGATGTCTACTCCACACAAAGAACAAAACAATCAAATGCATGACATTAAGAAGAGAAACTAACACAGTAAACAATGATAGGACAACAAAAACCCCTGCAGCAGCAGTGTCTCACTCCACAGGCTACTGAACACTGGCAGTGAGTAAAGGTCTTTCATTATAAGTGTGTTCAGCTGCCATGTATCATCTCTTTCTTTCTTTCTCGTCATCACTCGTGGTTTTCTGCTCTCTTTTTTGACGCAAACAGGAAGACTGACTACAATTGTAGTCAAAACGGGACAGTTTTTTTTTTAAGTTTCCTCAAGAAATGAAAGCTTATCATTAACACTCCATCAGTGAGTCAGCAGGTATTTACGCACTGTGCCCTCGAGTCCTCAGATGACATTTTAGGTTAAAGTGTAACCAAGAGCCAGGGCTCCATCGTGTGAAAAAAAAAAATGCATTCTCGCTGTCAAAACATGACAGTTATTATTATGGTGGCTTGTGTCTTTAAATCTTTACGGCCACACCACTGTAATAGCATATTGTGTTGGATCGTAATTGTCCACAACACAAGGTCAAATCAGCTGATTTGAGCAGGTGATGAACACATGAGGATCTGATTTATTCTTAAAGCAAATAAGTACATTTGTGTGTTGTTGTTTTTTCTTTGGAAGAAACACAAATTATAGGGTATAAAAATATATAATTGTGTCCTCTACAAGAAATCAAGGCAATTTGTGCCTCTCAGTGCCATGATTCATCGTCGATGCCTGTGGCGCGGCTTGACAGGATCACACATCTTCACATTTCAACAGTCACCAAATTAGCATATGAAAGCTATAGACACTTGATTTTTTTTTTTTCGGGGGAGTTACAAGCAGATTCTCACTCGGCCTAATATCAGTTCATTTAAATTTGTCAGAAGGATGACAGCCCAGAGATACGCCTCTGGTTATGCTCAGCTGAAATGAGCTGACAGATAATGGGGGCAATTTATGTATAAAAGAGAAAAAGGGAAAATTAGAATGTGTCACTGCGCCACTGAAATATCACTGAAGTACATTTTAGATCTGTGGAACCAGATGTCCAATACAAACAACATTACTGCATGTTGGTTGCAAGCTGTCTTGTATAAAGTACCTCATTAAAGAGATACTTGAGTAAAAGTACAAGTATCTTACCAGAAAATGACTTTGCTAGAAGTTGAAGTCACTTTTTTTTATAATATGACTGAAGTTAAAGTCTTAAAGTATATGACATTTACTGTACTTAAGTATCAAAAGTCATTTTCTGATCAGTGGTAGGGCGAGTTGTCTTTCAACTGGAAGGTTGTGGGTTAAATTCCCGGCTCTGCTAGTCTGTACGTGTCCTTGAGCAAGACACTTAACCCCATGTTGAAGTGTGTGAATGGGTGAAAACTGTAGTGTTAAACAGCTCATCAACACTAGAAAAGATCTATATAAATACAGACCATAATATCAACTCTTCTTCTTCTTCTGATTTTATTTGTTAGTAACAAATAACAAAGACAGTTAGAGGAAATGTAGTTTCTCTCTTTTAACACCTTTGCTGTTCTTTTTCTCTCTAGAACAAAGTGAGCGAGCAGTCTCCGTTTGCCCATTACTCCAAATGACAGAGGAGATTTCAGTGGCTGAAGTTCAGGAGGATCGTGGTCTGATGCTCTTAGAGCATCATCCGTCATCCATCCGCAGCTGTGACTCAAACTCTAGGCACAAGAAAACAATACATCTTCTATACATTTCTGTCAAACTCAAACTTATTTGAAAAATGCACTTTGTTCTGCTTATCAATTGATTAGGGGTGTTTTTTTTCTGCCTAAAAGGTAAAAATGCTAAGTACAAATATTAAATAAAAGTACATTATTGTGTGTTTAAATATAATATTAATCCTTTGGACACGGACAAGTGTTGTTGCATTTGGATTTTTTTTGGCTAAAAGCACAGATTTAAAATTGTTAATTTGTTCAATTGAGTCCAGTTAAACTGTAATTTTCACCAATTAAATGCTTTCTGATTTCATTAAATACATGTTTACAGACCCTAAACGCAGTCTTTTCTGCTCTGTATCTTTCCACATACAATGGTGACATTTATCAGACTACATAATTCAACACTACCTTTTTTTTTTTTACAGCATATTTGTACTCGGAAAACACTGAAATAAACCCAGGTTTTAACCCCAGCCTTTTCTGTGTATATTATCCAGCAGCCTTGTATAAAGTACCTAAAGGGGATACTTGAGTAAAAGTATCAGTATCAAAGTATAAATGTAGTATCTTACCAGAAAATGACTTTGGTAGAAGTTGAAGTCACTTTTTTTCTAATATTAGTTAAGTAAAAGTCTTAAGGCCACATTATACTTCTCCGACTGCGTATGCGTTATCCGTCTGCGTCACCACGGAGACGCCTCGAGCATTTATACTTCTGCGTCGTGGTGACGGACACTCGCTGCAATTTCCCGCCCGATCAGTAGGGGTCGCTGCGCAAGGTTGTTGTGCTTCTGGCTACAGTGAGCAATGGCGTCCGAGAAAGAAAGAGAGAGAAAGACTGTTGTTGTTGAAAAAGTGGCCGTTTCTCACTTTTCTGTGTCACGGAACGCAGTTTTAAGATAATTTGAGGCGAGAAATTGGCCATTTAGAGTCTAAACATGTGCTGTGTGTGTTAAGATATGACGTATTTATAGTTCGGCAGCGGCGTTATCGGCGGGGATCAGCTCCGCCTCTGTCAGGACGCCCGGAGCGCACCGAGAGCCGGCACAGAGCAGCTGAGCTCAGCCTGTCCTGAGGACCAATCGCAGCTCTTGCCGTCTCCGTTGTCCCTTGACGGAGTGACGGACACTTAAAAAATATTTCGTGCAGACGGAGACTACGCAGAGGCTCTTCGACAGTCTCTGCGTCGACGCAGAGTCTCTACGTAGCCTACGCAGAGCACTTTACGCAGAAGTATAAATTGGGCTTTAAAGTATATGACATGTACTGTAGAATTTAAAGTATTAAAAAAGTGAGACGTTAGGATTGAGCCATGGTAGCTCAGTGGTAGGGCAAGTTGTCTTGTAAATGGAAGGCTGTGGGTTCAATTCCTGGCTCTGCTAGTCTATATGTGTCCTTGAGCAAGACAATTAACCACATGTTGCAGAAATAATAGAAAAGTGTTGTATAAATACAGACCATTACCGACTCTTCTTCTTATGATTTTATTTGGTAGTAATGAGTATCAAAGATAGTTAGAGGAAATGTAGTGGAGTAAAAGTACAAGTTGCTAGAAAAATAAATACCAACGTAAAGTACAGATATGTGAACTTTATAGTACGGTACAGCAACAGCAACAAGTATTTGTACTTTGTTACTGTACACAGCCAGACACATGTAAAGTAATGTATGTTCCCAGAGCACAAAGGTTGTTTTTTTTTTGTTAATTTATTGTATGCTGGTATTGTGGTTGCTGTGATACCTGATGCATATCAATGTCACGCTGAGGAGAACCACCGCCCAGCAACCCCTGCAAACCCCATGCCATCCTTTGTCTCGTCAGCCACACTTCACACACAGATAAGTCCGTCTCTGCACAGAAAAAGCGCCATGTCAGCGGGGGTTTGATGGCGACAATCAACAACAAAGAAAGGTCAGAGTCGCTGAGGTGACATCACGGTGACTAAACTTCACTCAGCGTGTATCTGAGTAAGACCGTGGACTTTATGGATCACGCGCTGACAGTGCCAGTAAAAACAGCAGAGAGGCACAGGTGTGAGGAGGAAGTGACGCAGGTCCACCAAGGTTGTTTTGTCTAATAAGTGCAAAGGCGATCACCTGTGACACAAAGATGGAAAACGTGTAGGTGAACATTTTTCTCCTGCATGACTTCAAACACTGTTTGCATATCGGACGTGAAAACTGACACAGGTTAAGAAAATATCAATTTGAAATACTGACTTTGTTTAATCTCATCTCCTTAGGGATTTGCTTTCTGACTTTAATAAATGTTTACAGACCCTAAACTAAATAGTTCTTGCTCACATACGATGATGAAATAGTGTTTGTTAATTTTAATTTTGTATTGTCATTTTTGGATTTTGACTAAAAACTCACACTGAATTTTTGGAGTTTGGCTAAACTTACAGATTTAAATTGTTTTGTTTCAATTTAAAGGGACACTGTGTAGTATTTATGGGTTTATATAACCCAAAATCCACTTTTTTTTATACATATTATGTGCTCCTGCATTGTCTAGTCGCTGTATAATAGTTTTTGTTTCATTTTCGTAGTGTTTTAAAAAGTCATGTAAAATAACACGGTCGCGGGCCGCTACTGCATTGCCACGACGCCATGTTTCTACCGGAGCCTGTATAGACAAACGCGAGAGAACAAATCAAGCGTCTCTTTACTTGTAGCGGAAGTCCCGCCTCCTCTCTCTCCGCTTCGTCTGCTACGGCCGCGGTAGCTCGCCCTCTCCCTCGCCTCACGAACCTCATCTGCTGACACGGAGAAAGACGACGAGGACGACATTTGACCGGCTGAGGACACCGTAGAGCTCAGGGAAGGGAGGGGGTGAGTAGAGGAGCAGTTCTTTGTTGTAAATTTCAGCCTCTCCTCTAGATGGCACTATAAACTACTTACTTCACCTTTAAATAGTTTTTTTGCTTTGCAGCTTTTCATATATGATGGTGAAAGAGCGTTTGTTTATTGTTTAAAGTGTTTTTTTTTGGTTTATTTTAAAGATTTTTAGTTTAGTTTAATTGTCTTTCTTTTTCTCAGAGTTAAACAAGTTTTGTCATGAGAAAATATCAGAGGTGGAAAAAGTACTACAATATTGTACTCAAGTAAAAGTATCAATACTTTCATGAAATATTACTCAAGTAGAAGTAAAAGTAGTCATCTGAAAATGTACTCAAAGTAGGAGTAAAAAAAGTAGTTCATTTGAAATGTACTTTAAGTAAAAGTTACTTAGTTACTTTGCGTGGGGTGTGAGGGTAGTAGAAATATGACAAGGGCTCAGAAATCCAAAACTATTTTGGAGCTCATCTGCCCGGCGCGACACAGGATATGACGTCACTTCTGGTGTGCACCCTCTATGTTCACACGTCAGTGTTGGTGCTAATCACATCATCATTCGTCTGGTTCTGCTGTATATTTCCCCCCTGTAGGTCTTCATTGCGCTGAATTTTTATTTTTACTCAGTAACGGATAGGATTTATAAACTAACTAAGTACAATACTTGAGTCAATACGTACTCAAGTACAATACAAAATCCTGATTTTAAATTGTACTTAAAAAATACAAAATACACAAAAAAAAGTATTCAATACAGTAACTTGAGTAAATGTATTTCGTTACTTTCCACCTCTGGAAAATATTAGGGCCGATGAATAATGGTGAAACTATACAAGGCAACAGTCAAGCAATGTTCAGGACATCAGTCTTGTCTAAAGTATCTAAAAACGTACTTACAAGTATTAGTACAAGTAAAGTGACTTTGGTAGAAGTTGAAGTCACTTTATATTATTACTGAAGTAAATGACATTTACTGTACTGTACAAAAGTATCAAAGACAGTTCGAGGAAATGTAGTGGAGTAAAAGTACAAGTTGCTGGAAACACAAATAACAAAGTACAGGTATGTGAAGTTTGTACTTCAGTAAAGTAAACAAAGTATTTGTACTTTGTTACATTACAACACTGCAGGCTATTGATACTCCTGCATAACGTAAATAAATAATAGCTGGGCAGATAAATAGTTCATGTGTGAGAGAGGTGTCACATTCTGACTGTGTAACAGCAGCAGCAGCAGCAGCAGCAGAAGAAAAGGCTGCTTCAGCAAACCTCGTGCTCGGTGTAGTAAAGTTGTTTATACTCGCGCAGCAACATGTCCTGTCACGTGACCCCCCGGCGCTCGACGTCACGGTGACGGCAGCTCTCGCGGCGGCGTGTGAAGTTGCAGAGTTTGAAGTGTGTGGGGGGGTGTGTGTGTGTGTGTGTGTGTGTGTGTGTGAGTGTGTGACTGACTGACGAGACAACTTTACAAAAGTTTACAGCAATGAAAACATGGATAAGAGCGACAGCTGCTGCAGCGTTACCTGACTGACACACACACACACACACACTGATACACACACACACACTGATACACACACAGCTCCCTACAACTGGTGAGGCTGCATTTTTCTGCTCCAACAACAAAACAACGAGGGAAAAGACGAGCGGCTTCTGAGGTGAGTGAAACAACACTGACACAATCGGATTTCAGCAGCTTTAGTCCGACTGCAGAGATGCTACTGGTGTCTCGTGTGTTGTATTTTTTTTTCCTCAAAGTTACTCAAAGAGTCCAAAACATGGTCTCAATGAGGCAGGACCTCATTTATGGGGGAACTGGTTAAGTTTAGGACTAACATTTACATTGTAATGAGGTTAAAGGGCCACTTCACCTGCCAAAAATACATGTTTTTATCCATTTCCACAGAAAAATGTGTTATTCTATGATCAGACAGTGGATCTGAGATACATGTCTCATTCCCACAACAACAAAGGAAGTTGGGATTGAACTTTTTTTTTTTTTTTTTTTTTTTTTAAATGTTGACGTCAAACTCACTTCCTTCAAAGAACCAAGTGACCAAGTGGGGAGAAAAAAAAAATGGGTGAAACCAACCGTAGAGTTTAGGGTGAGACATTAACTGGTTAGGTTTAGCTGTCCAAATGAATGAATGAAACTCTATAACATATTATGACTGTTATGTTTTCTGCAATTTTCCCACGACGTGCCAGTAAAAAGACATGATAGTGTGAATTTTAATGTTATTTGTCAAAGAATCATTGCAGCACTCCCACGTGGACCTGCCCTGTGGTAATATTTGTACAATATACTCCATAGTATTTATCTTCTGATCAGCGCAGCATGTGTTCTGGAGTTCCCACTCGCAGATGCATCGACATGCAGGGATATTGTGAGCTTCATGAAGCCAAACCATTGTAAAAAACATATTTCCCCAAATATGCATGCGTTCCCTCCTCCAGTCTTTATCTCCTTCCTTCCTCCATATCTGCTTCCTTCATACTGTCTCTATAACCCCACACACACACACACACACTGTCCACACAGTCTTCTTAAAGACTTGGCTAAAACATGAGTTAGTTTTTTTGTTTGCTGTATCTTCTGTTTTTTTTTTTTTTTTTTTTGTCAGACCACCCTTCATCCATCCCATCAGTTAAAGGTGTAAGGTTTCTCCAGGGACATTTGTAAGAACATGTGGCCCGACAGAGAGCCTTCCTCGCCGTCTTATCAGGGATGAATCTGCCTTGTCAGACCAGATTTCTGTGTTGTGGGAAACAGTGAGAATCCGTCCGTGGCCTCAGGTTAAAAGCAGACACAGGAAGGTAGACATGTAGACATGTAGACATGTCCTGTCAGTGACCATTAGATAGTGTCCTGCTCCTGGAGACACCTTTTCTTCGTCTTATCTTTTATCCCACAGGTTTATCTGAGGCAAACATTTGCAGAGCCAGTGCCTACATCAGTCCCAACCCCCCCCCCCCCCCTACTGACTCTATGACTACCTGTAATAACAAGTTGATTTATATTGTCACTGCTTCAGAAATCAGTGTTTAAGAAGAAGAGCAGGTTCTTGAGAATGCAGACAGAGACTGAAAAGAAACCTTGGACTGCTTTTAAAAAAGAAAAAAAAAGAATCACTGAAGTACAGATTGTTTGTCACTGTTCTTCTCTACTTTACATACTGGTGCTCCTTAAACCGAAATTGAGTCACATGAGTCATATTTCCACATCGCATCACATCAGTCACTCAGTCTGACATTTATCTAAATTAGGACAATGACAGTAAACTAGAATGTTGTTACTTTAAGTTAAGGCCTACATTTTCTATGCATACTTGGTGTTTGAGTGCTTTAAGAAAACAAAATAAGATGCAAGGCCAAAATGAAATGAATAGGTACATTGGCAACTACTTTTAACTGTTTCTGTTCATCAAGCTAGAATGATCAAGATTCAGGAAGAGAAAACTTTGTCTTTGCTGGTTGTCTGCTACCTTCATAATTAGACTTTAAATTAGCTTTCACATGACATGGTGTCAGACTGAGGCCAGTGTGTTGGCACTGGGTCGCTCATCTGCTGCATCTTGTGCAGCTCATTTGTGTTTCCGCGATGATGTACATTGACTTTGACTTTGAAAATCATCATAGGATATAAACATACTGTATATACAGCACTGTGCAAAAGTTTCAGGCACCACCAGCTTTGTTGTTTTTTCTGTCTGTCAAATTCTGTGATCATTGGAATTTGGAATGAAGATTTCTGCTGACTTATTAATTAAGGTTCCACTCCAGTATTAACAGAGCTTTGTTATTGTTCAAGTAGAGGATTTTTTTTTTTAAGCAACAAAAAACTGCATACATATTTTCTGGATGTCTTCCAGTAAAGTGAAATAGAAATAATTATCCTCTATTGTCATTATAGCAGCAGCTAAAACAAGAAAAAAAACAATTATATGGAAGGACCATTCAGTATGAAGCCAGAACAATAAAACAAAGTTTAAATTCTTTTCCATTCCATTTTCACCAGCTACATAAACACACCTGAGCAAAAAAAAAAGACTCAAAAATGTTTAATTGCATTTATTTGATTTATCACATACACTAGAAAAATTAAATTGAAATTATAAAAACGTTTATTCTGACACTGTAAACTTGAGGAAATATATTATAACAGTGTCTAAAAACCATACAAATATATATATTATAACTTATAATAACTAATTTAATTTCAATGTGGATTTTTATGTCATGGCATGTGCATCTCTCAAAAATCATTCTACAGTATTTTACCCAGGGTGCCCATGCCACGTGAGCGGTTAATGTTTTGTTTTGTCCACAAACCAAAAATCATTCCGTTATAATGATTTCTTTGTTATATGAGCAAATGAACCAGAAAATATTTACAAAAAAAAAAATTCAGAGAGCTTGTTTTTAATATTAAAGGAATAAAAAAAAAAAAAACGATGAATAATGAATTGATTCTCACAATAGCTGAAAATGAATCCAGTTGATTAATCATTGATTAATCGCAGTGCTGGAGCAGCGATCAGATGCTTTTCACGTGTGTAGATTGCTTTTCTCCAGATATTCTGTAATCCTGTACAGACATGCAGATTGGTATGTTGTGTAAGTGGAGAATCTAAATTGACTGTTGGTGTCGACTTCAGTGCGTCTGTGTTTGTTGGTCCTGCAGTGAAATATCCAGAGTGTGTCCTGCCTCTGGTTCTGCCGGCGTTCTAATGATGAGGACAGGTGAATGATGACGGCGTTCCCGTCCACTTCTAGTTGAATATTTTCATTTGAAGTGAGCAACCCTATATTTGTTTAATTTGGATGTGTGCGCTTTCGTACAGTATCAATATAGTAAGTGTTGCAGCCATTGGCCCAAGACAGTTGTGATTGGTTAAATATAAGGTTTTAAAACGAGGTTCGTCTGTGCGTGTGTACTTGTATTTGTTAGCTCACATTGCTAGGACACTTTGGCATAAACACTGACGTCGCGGCATACTGTCTGAACTTGCATAAATACTTTTATTGTTGCACCGTTTAGGTCTAGTCACAATATGTTCCCTTGCAAGTTCAGACAACGTGCAGGAGTCTCCTTGGCATGTGATAAAGTACTGACTTTGTCAGGACCAGTAGACCTCATGGAACCTGGTCATGAGGCAGAACCTCATGGTTGAGTTCAGAGCTTAAGATTTGAATTGTGGTTATGTTAGGGATCAACCAGAGGTGGAAAGTAATGAATTACATTTACTCACGTTACTGAAATTGAGTAGGTTTTTCGTCTACATTTTGTATCCATTACTGAGTAAATGTTGGCCTGATTTAAAAAATAAATAAATAATTCACGCACCGGAAACATAGGCAGTGAATGATGAGGACAGGTGAATGATGAGGAAAGGTGAGGACAGGTGAATGATGAGGACAGGTGAATGATGAGGAAAGGTGAGGACAGGTGAATGATGAGGACAGGTGAGGACAGGTGAATGATGAGGACAGGTGAATGGTGAGGACAGTTGAATGATTAGTACAGGTGTGGACAGGTGAACGATGAGGACAGGTGAACAATGAGGACAGGTGAACGATGAGGACAGGTGAATGATGTGGACAGGTGAATGATGTGGACAGGTGAACGATGAGGACAGGTGAACATGGTGGACAGGTGAACGATGTGGACAGGTGAATGATATGGACAGGTGAATGATATGGACAGGTGAACGATGAGGACAGGTGAACGATGAGGACAGGTGAACGATGTGGACAGGTGAACGATGTGGACAGGTGAACGATGTGGATAGGTGAATGGTGAGGACAGGTGAATGATGTAGACGGGTAAATGGGGAGGACAGGTGAATGAATAGGACAGGTAAATGATGTGGACAGGTGGAAAATGAGGGCAGGTAAATGATGTGGACAGGTGGATGATATGGACAGGTGAATGATGAGGACAGGTGACTGATGTGAACAGGTGAATGGCGAGGACAGGTGAATGTTTAGGACAGGTAAATGATGTGGACAGGTGAACGATAATAACAGTTGAACGATGAGGGCAGGTGAATGATGTGGACAGGAGAGCGATGAGGGCAGGTGTATGATGAGGTCAGGTAAATGATGAGGACAGGTGTGGACAGGTGAACAATGACGGCATGTGAATTATGTGGACAGGTGAACAATGAGGGCAGGCGAACAATGAGAACAGATGAGGGTCACGTTAGAGTTAAGTCACAAACCTTCAAGGATCCATGGGAACCCTGAATTAAGTCAGGAATAAAAGATTTAATCCCTTTAAGAAAATATTAATCACTTCTAGAGGTGAGAAAACTAGTTAGATCCTTAATTAGTCTTCGAAAAAAGGACAAACTATTTTGGCATTTTGTAATTTCAGTCATCTTTTTAAGCAACCAACCATTGTTTAGCATTGCCTTTTGACATCAGTGTGTGGACTTTTTAACACCAAGCACATTAATTGACCAACTGGACTGGTGTTTGAGATGTCTACTGTAAAAATCTTGTCAGTTGTGTGTGTGTGTGTAATGAGGGGCGAGGTGTGAATCATGCTTGTGAATCACATTGTCCCATTTCTGCACTGAAGCGGCTTGAACGTTGCTCAGAACGTTGGTGCTTTTCTTATCAGCTCAAAAAGCTTTATCTCGTATCGGCCGTGCGTCACCACCGGCATCACAAGATGCCTTGGGTTATTCATTTTGCGATTGGTGGATTGGAGAATTTAAAACAAGAACACCACTGCTGAGCTGAGACAGTTAATCATTACAGACTCCTCCATGTCCCCGCTGAAGAGGTGGTCCAGCTCATGATGATGAGATCATCACGAAAATAAAACATTATGGCAGTCAATACTTTGAAAAATTAGCAGCGCTTTGTTATTTTTAAGACTATACCATCAATAAAGATGTGTATTTGTTGATGGAACACTGTTGTTTACAGGTTTTATCATTAATGCTGAAGTGGTTTGACCTTAGTGCACTAATGTTAATGAAGCACTAATCAGACGCTCATCATTGCCTGAGAACTCAACAATTAGCCTCTTAAACAGACTCTCCACACTGCAGACATAAATTACCATTGGGAAAAAAGGGTACATATTCATAACTACAATGATAGATTCATTACAGTTTCATGTGCCCAGAAACAGAAAGGTTTTATTCATCCAGAGAGAAGTCAGAATATCTATTTTAAATCATTTCGGGACAGATTTCTGCCTTAGGTTAGAAAGAAAAAGAAAAGTAGACAGAAATCTCAACTCATCACAAGCTCACAACAGAAAAAAAGACAGGCTGTCATCATCCCAAGAAGTGATAGATTGCCCCACAAAAAAACCCCCAGACCCACATTTCAAAGTATTGTAACAGTGCTAGGGCTGACACATCCAGAAAGCATTATAAAGCTGTGACACGAGTCGTGATCAAAAATCAAAAAAAAAAAGTGTGGCAGACTGTTGTGGAGCACATCAGGAGGCAGAGACTTTCAAGGAAAGTAAAAAAAAAAGCCTATTTTTCTTCTTAAAAATATTTTGTAAGAATTCATGTATTATAGTTATAACCAGAATGTTTTAAATAAAGCAGATGTAACTCACCTGCTGTACTAGAAATATGACAAAATATGACTTCTTAATTTCAGTTATTTGGAGTCTCTTTTCAGCTCATACCCAAAGGGTCTCTTCATGGACCACCGCAGAAATGTGCAGATGACTGACTACACCAATGTCATGCAAACAAGAGGAACGTGCAAAGTACGACCTGAGCTTAACCCCAAACTGCCGCTGGTGCACACCAATGATGAATGTGTGACAGAGAAAGTACGTTGAATGATCGTCACTAGACTGAGACTAAATGCTGTGTAAACACAGAGCATTTATTATTTGCAAGCTGAACGGAATCAATTAAAAATAGCGTGTATATATTTAAGGCGTTTGTGGTTTGGATTTCCTCGAGTGTGATCTCTGCACTGAACATTTTCAAGAATAGTCGAGAAAAGTCTCCTGCCTTTGTTCCTGGCTACGACCTATGTTCAGTGTTTGTAATGTAACATAGTACAAATACTTTGTTACTGTACTTCAGTACAAGATTCACACATCTGTACTGTACTTTGTTATTTATATCTCTAGCAACGTTTACTCCACCACATTTCCTCTAACTATCTTTGTTACTTGTTACTACCAAATAAAATCAGAAGAAGAAGAGTTGGTAATGGTCTGTATTTACGTAGAGCTTTTCTACCCTTGATGCCTCACACTATAGTTTTGTTATTCACCCATTCACACACATTCACCCAAAGTTATATTGGCATGTAGATGAATGAAATCTTTCTTGTGAAACGGTTTAATACTTTCTGTTTTTATATGTACTGTTTGGTTTTGCGATGTTGCCGTGTTGTCCATAGAAAGACGCCAACGTCATGATTTCCGGCGAACAGTAAATCAGTTTCAACGTCGTCTCCTTCTACTTCCAGGTCAAAGACCCTGGAGGAAATTTGGAGTAATCAGACTATGAATCAAATTATCCAGGTACGTTAGTCTAACTAAGACTAGCTCGAAATAAATGATTTCCTTAGTTTTAAGGAATCAAAGGATTTAAGGATTAAAATCTGACTTTTAACATGCATGTAAACAGACTCAAACTCTTTCTGGTTTTTTTTCTACTTCATTTCATCATCTTTAGGAATTTTAAATAAAGAGTCACAGTTTGTTTTATTGCATCAAGAGTCATTTTCAAGACAAAGACTAAGCGTCAACAGATAGTTACTCATGAGTTAACGGTAAATGTTGATAAATCTCACCGAGGGGTTTTTCATTTATAGTGTTGAGTTATACTAAAAATCCTGAACAGATGACCGGAGAGGAACTGTTTTTATTCTTTACTCTTTTCTTTGTTTTCAGCCATTGTTTTCTCACATATATATATTGTGTGAAGAGGAGAAACAGGAACCTTAAGTAAATATTAAATCTGGGATATTTTCAAGTGAGTGTCGTGTTCCCATCAGAGCAAACACAAGATTCTGATTCAGTCTCCAGAAAAGAATGGGCTTCCTGTCAAGATTTATTATTGATAATAGGCTATTGTGGCTGTACAGAGGTACTTTCCCGTTGCCTTCCTTTGTAAGAGCTGTTGGTGTATAACCAACCACATCCCTTCAATAGTTAATTGGTAATCCCCTGTGCCTTTCTGGCACATGAAGGACACTGTAGTTGCAATCTGTGGTCTTACCTCTAGATGTCACGATAGCCATGTTTCCACTGAGTGGAACGGTTTGGTCTGGTTTGGTTTGGTACGTATTTTTGGGCGTTTCCATTCGAAATAGTACCAAAAATGCTTCATAGGATCCTTTCTGTTAAAATTTGTAGACATTTTATATTCTAAAACTGTTTTTGTGTGGTGAATAATGAAGTTATGAATGAACTTGATGAATTGAAATTGTGTAAAACTCTTTTGGGGTTTCTCGATTTCTCTTTTTTTTTTCTTCCTTATATTGAACAGGACAGGCAAAAATAAGCCACATGCTTCAGCCTGTTCCTTTTTTTCAGTAATTGGCAAATTTGTGGTAAATGATTTCGCTTTTTTATATATTTACCGAAATAAAGACATGAATTAATTAATTCATTCAATCAAATAACAACAATACCCTTCAGTACGGTGCATGTGGAGCTAGACCCATCACAGTCAACTGATCGGGCGACAGAAAAGCATAACTTCCTTGCGACTGGTGTTTCTTCAACACCCAAAGTCTATTCTTATACAAAGTTTGACGTCTTGTTGAGAAAAACAGCCACAAACTGAGCAGAGAAAAAAAAACGAGCTGCTGGATGTCCTCCTTTGTTGTTTGTTGTCGTCGCACCAGTACAACGTCACAATATATATCTGACGTGGCCATCGAGCACAACACACACCCCGCCTACTAAGTAAAGGTATTGTTCTCAGTACTGTACCAAACCGAACTGTACCGTGATAGAAACACGGCTGAACTCTGACATGATCAGCCCATAGTCTTCAGACACCAAGGCATTCGTACCAATAGACTACAGATATTAACGGATCGGTTTTATGAATCAGATAAAAGTCATATAGGACAAGATAAATAGGCAGCAGGTGCACGAGCCTGTTTTCCATTCCCACAGTCGGTCGTACGTGATGCCAGATAAACTCCAGTTGTGTTTAGTCAGCACAGACAAAGTCCTTCAACAAAACAAGACGTCCTCTGTGACGATTTAACGTGGTTAAAGATGTTTATGAGTCAAACACATTACTGCAAAACGTCATCAGCAGTGATAAATGTTATCATAAACTGTAATCCAGATTACCTTCACAGTCCTCGTATCAGAGGAGCTGGGTAGAGCATTTAAACTACATGAATGCAACAGAATATGATATTAGAAACACCCTTTACACGTTAACATATTTCACAAACTCCCAGAACAACCATATAACTGAATCAGCAACAAAACTTTCATTAAAATGTTGCAAGAGAGTGGTATTATAGTGGATTAGTTTGGAGCTGGAGTTCACAGTTTACTCTACTGACAGGCACGTTTCATTCATTTTAAATGTCAACTTTAAAAAAAAAAAAAAAAAAAAAACTTTACAAGAATGAAGTTAGTATTTAGTCAAACTGCTTCCTCCTATGAGCCATGGAAATGGAATGAGCTGCAAAACATAATTTCACTGCAGACACTTACCTTCTATGGGCCGTCATGAAAGAAAACATTGTTTTACCTCTTTGATGAGTTCGGATTAAGGATCTTGTTGGTATTGGCCTGTATATCTTTATATATATATACATATATATGTATATATATATTATCTCTCTTTTGTTACTCTCCTTTAATTGTCCCCTTTTAATCCCTTTTATGTCCTTTAGTGAGTTGTATATCTGTCTGTGTAACTATGTGTACTATCTGTGCTGCTATCTTGACCAGGACTCCCTGGAACAAGAGATCTTGTATCTCAATGGCTAAATAAAGGATAAATGAAAAATAAAACATGGGATTCTAAAGATCTTCCCCTTTTTAAAAGTTTTTTTTTTGTTGCATTCCGTGGGGTGACCACACTAATGACATGGTTGTAAACTCATCTCTGTGAGCTCAGTGTACTAGCAATCTCAAAAATAATGTTGCAAATGAAGGCTCCTCAAATTATTATAAGTATTGTAATTATTGTATGTAAGCAAACTCAACACAGTGCACACAGTATTCTCTTGTATGTTCTCTAATGTGCAGGTAACATGACATTCAAGCATGACCTGTTCATCGCTTAAATAAACAACAGTGAGTTGTGTCCATTTTATTTAGCCTTGACCAGAGGCGATTCTAGAGTCTGTAGGGGCCCTAAGCAAAAAATTCCCAGGGGGCCCTTCCAACCAGTGTTCATCATATTCAAAGTTAAAAATATATATTTTTTCAAAATGAATGAAATAACATGGAAAAACATTGCAATTAAAAAGTATGTGAAAATATAACTGTAATGAACAATAAAATACTGCAAATAGCTTTTAAAAAACTTACAAACTTAGCTAAAAAAATGATACATTACACTGTAAAGAACCCACATTATAAAACAATATAAATATATAGAACAATAAGATACTGTAAATAACTGAAAAAACATATTTCAGTAAAAACAGCCCTCAGGCTCCGAGTGTCGAGGGGCCCCCTATCAGCTCGGGGCCCCAAGCAGTTACCTGCCTTGCCTGTTCACATGCTGCGCCTCTGGCCTTGACCTGTAATGACACTGAAATCACAGACACTGACGGCAGCGCACATTTATGACTGAATTTGAATAGTGAGTGTAAATGAAATGACGGCTGTAAAATTCCAATTATGTTTTATTACGTTAATGTTCGTAAAACAATAACACGTTTGCCATAAATTGCATTCTTTTGAATTTAAAAATCCATCCAAGTCAAAATACAAGTTTTACTTGATAACTGTTCACGAGCACACATATTGAAAACTTATATATAAGACAAAGTTTTATCTAGAGAGTCTTGAAAGAAACTACATTTTATTATTGTATTATCTTTTATATGAAGCATGGAAAATATCTCCATATTTGATTTGGCTTGAAAGACGGCACATTTGGTCCAGGCTGCTGATTTTAATTAGCATTTCTTTATTTTAATTATTATTAATATTATATCATATCAGCGTTTGTTTAATCAATCATCACTGCGTTTTACAAGCCTGTGTGGACTTGACTATTCTCTGTGAGTAACTTGAAAATAAACAAATCTGTTTACTGAAGTAATAAAAGTGCTTCATGGCGTTCTTTTCTCTGATATTGCTGCTTCTTCTTACGTTTAATGTAACGTACAAGTTAAATCCATCAGTTCGTCAAAGTGACAGTATAACGTGATAGTGATTGTGTTGTAAGAGTCCTGCATATAGAGTGTTTCTCTTCATCTTGTCCTTTAAAACGCCGTCTGTCCCTTTTCCCTTTAAGGGATTCCTTTGTTCAGTTAGTATACAGCATTTTTATCAACTGTTTTTTTAGTGATTGACATTGTTAAAGCCTCCTCTTTTTGTTGTTTCATCTTTGTTTCAGTTGCTGCAACAAATAACCAACATCCATGTCTTGGCTTGAGGTAAATAACACACACACACAGACACACAAACTTGTTTTTATATCTCAGTGAGGACACCGCAGCCTCTTACCCTAACCTTAATCATCACAACTAAGTGCCTAACCTTAACCTTCACCCTAACTTAAACCCAATTCTAACCCTAAATCCTAAAAGTTGTGTGGCCCAGACAATAATATGTCCCTATAAGGTCAAAATGACCTCATAAAGATATAAACACGAGTTCATGTACACACGCTGTTACGCACACACACACACACACACGCACGCATGCACGCACACACACTCCCCTTCCTTTATTATCAAGTGTGTCATTTAGTTTGGTGATAAGCTCCACTGTGACTCACAGCTGTGCGTCGTGTCTCTGTCAAATGATGACTCTGTTTGGACTTGGATTACCTCACAGCTGTTAAAGTTTAATCTCGACTCAGGGCTTTGTTCACATTAATAAAGACACACACACACACACACACACAAAATGCTACCAAGAGCACTCTCAACAAGCAAGTCCTGCTCAGAAAGTAAAATCATTTAATGCTTTAAAATGTATGGTGGTGCTACATCATCTAAATTATGAATCATTTTACCCTCATTTGGAATTTGTCACTAATAGCCATTAGATGTCATTTGCATAATACCGTCAAGCTGTTCAATATACAGTGCTTAACAAATGTATTAGGCCACCTGTCATGAAAACGAGACAAACATGAACTTGTTTAAAATTAATTCTGTTATTGTTATTTATTTGGCAAATAATAAACTTTATTCACCCTTTTATACCCACATTTGAGCCACCTCACTGGGCTTTAATTAATTATTTATTAATTAATCAAGCATAACATTCAACCACTAAATCTGTTTTGTTTTGTTTTTGTTCAGGAATGCAAGTAAATAACTATAATTTGACATCTTAATCAAGAAATAATCATGTGCTTTACTTTTTCTCTGTTTTTTTTGTGGGAATTTAAATAATATAAGAAAAATTATTTTGATAATTACCAATGATGTTTAATTTAAAGCGGCTGCAGCCTTTGAGTCGTGGTCTAATACATTTATTACTGACTATAGATGCTAGTTAAACTGTAAATTGTGCATTTTTGATTTTATGATTCCTGTTTTATTATATCAATTATCATGTTACTGTAATGCTTTTCTTCATCGGTGTATGTAGAACACGAGCAACTGCAGAGGTTTATTGCATCCTCAAGTGACAATAAAAGAATATGACACTGTCAGAGTGGTGACACACAGTGGTGAACGTAGAGAACTATCACCTTTTTTTTTTTTTACTTAGCCTTAAGCACAGACTCTACAGTATATAGAAGTCTGAAGTAGTGTGAAGTCTTATGATTTGTGATTTAACTGCCGCTGTGATAGTTTTTGTAACACTCAGGTGTCGTGCTGTAGTATATATTTTTTTCTCTATGGTGAAACAAAATCTACAAAATTGACATCACATGCTCCTGTAGCAGACCTGAAACCAGCTGTTGAGTTAGTTATTTTTGTAACCAGCAGGCAGAGTCGCCCCCTGGTGGCTAACTGCTACTTCTGTCTTACTTCCTGGGCATTTTTTATAACAGTCTGTAGCTCAGTGTTATCTGCCTGACCTGTTTTCTGACACAGAAGCAGCTGTTTTACTGCAAAAAAAAAAAAGCCACCGACTCGGCCTCAAAACCCAGTGAAGTCTGTGAGTGAAGTCACACAGTTAGAGTGACTTCACTCTTCTATGAAATACCTGCACTGAATAAACTGAAACATTTAAAATGTGAATGTCAGTACTTTGGAGCATCATCACTTAAATGTTAGCATCTAAAATGAGTACTAAATATGAAAAAGAACCCTGCTTACATCTGTTCTGATCAGATGCCAGAAGGTGAAGCTGCCTTAGCCTTGACTTCTCTCTCTGTGTGATTCATCACCCTCACCCACAGTCTTCCTCCCTGGTGTTTTGAGTATTCTTTAGAACATTTCAGCCTTCGTTGAAAACATTCTGCTTCTGTGTGCCTGTAGAGTTAATCACAGCACACCTACAGCGACAGTGTGGATGACGGCTGTGTTTGGAGGCCGGTTATTTATAGACCCGATGCCAATCATCGTCTTTGCGGGTCCTGGGTGTCATTATGCACTTTAGATACTAGGTTAACGTTAAAACTTTGCATTAACGGGAACAGTCGCACATAATCACACATGGCAGCTTTATCCACCATCGTTATGAAGAATTAATATTCATTTTGCCAATTAGGAAAATCAGCAGCAGCTCTGATTGCGCTCATGAGTTTATGAAGGAGCAGTGTGTCCTCATGAAACGCTTTCTGTCTCTCTCGCTCTATATGTGTGTGTGTGTGTTTGACACCTTTTTCCCATCAAAAAAGTGTCAACTCTATGTTTCTCCTGCACTCGTGTGAAAACATATGTGTGAGGATACAGCAGATGGGAGCCCAGTGCATTGTTGGATACCTACTGTGTTGAACTCACACACATCTCACATCTCTTAATCATATTGAGTTAATGTTTAACCCTAACCCTAAACCGCAATTCAAATCTTAGCCCTAAATTCAACCACTTCCTCAGATCTGCCAAATCAGGAGGACCAGGTTTTGGTCTCTATAAGGACTACTGGTCTCCATAGATCACATAAAACCTCCACAGTGAGATCATGTCCACCCTTTTCATTATTATATTGAGCAGAATCTGTGAGACTGTAAGGGATGCAGGGAGGTTCAAGCTCTTAGTATCAGTCCACGTATATCTATGGCATGAAGAGGATCAGCCGTGGTTTGTGGAGTCACATTGTGAGGTTTCGTTTTAATGACACAAGAGCTTTTGATTGTATGCAGGCGACTTTAGATGCCACGTTCCCATGACAAGCTAATCAACCAATTTGCAGAAATGAGATCGAGACGGTGCGAGATTGGGAGAGAGAAAATGAGTCACCAAATCCCTCACCCAAGGAGACTAATTAATATGGAGAAATTAATTCATTGTCTACTGCTTTATTCTCCACATTAGGGTTGTGTGGGGGGCTTGAGCCAAATCCTAACCCACCGTGGACTTGTCGCCAGTCCATCACAGGGCAAACTGAGGGTGTTTCCATCATGATACGGCTCAGTTTGGTACAGTTTTGTGATTGGACTGTGAACAGTGTCTTTACTTGGTAGGCAGGATGTGGGCTGTGTCCGATGCCAGTGTAGCTCCCCCCTGACCACTCTGGTACCCCATTGGAAAGGTTCCAAAGATTTGGGGCTAGTTATTTTGGTTCTATTCCTAATGGAAACGCCAAACAAACATGTACTGTTGTACACACACACATGGGGAGAACATGCAAACTGCACACAGACAGACCCTCAGTGGAACCAGGATCTGAACCGTGACCTTCTTGCTGTGAGGCAACAATGCTAACTGCTTCTTGCCTTGCATTGGTGACACTGAAGTGAACCATGTGCATCATTTCAGTACACGATGATGACAGGTTGACTGCTATGGGGTTTTTTCTATTACTGATATCTATATTTACAGTAGAGATCAGGGCAGTTGATGGTTAACATATTGTGCAGGGGTTTTTTTTTGTGTCCCTCTATCTGTTAAAATATATCTTTGATAATAACAAACCATACAGAACATTGCTTAACTTGTGGAAAACAGTGCTAATATGTGTAAACTGAATAATAAATCCATGAAAGGTTATGAAAAAAAGACTACATTGTGCATTCAGAGAACAAAAACGATGACACTTGCATAAGTAATAAATGGCAGATTCATGAAACAGTAATTTGCCGCTGTGACTATGATGATTGACAGCATTGCAGAATAATCAGTGGATTTTTGACATTTGAAGACATTACTGCTTCGTTCCATAAAGTCACAGAGTGATGTGAAACATTTGTACTGTAAAATGTGAAATGTATTTATAAGATATAAAGTGAGGAACATTTTTTGGAGACTTCAAACATCACCAAACCTTTTGAATATAGTATCCCCCTCCTCCCTCCCTCCTCTCATCAAGAATTACTGAAGGAGAAGACGAGACAAACGATGAACAAGAAAACTCGCTCATCTGTTGGTAAATGCAGGGCAATTTCTGTTTCGTCCACATAAGAGCAAAACAGGGAGCTGCATCAAATCCTATATTGTTTTATGTGAACATACGACACATATACGCTGCAGCAATGAGCTCAGCCATTTTCTCCTGGCTGTCGTTCTACACGCGCACATGTTTTGGTCGTGTTAACCCACAATGCCCTGAGTCCGCTTCATGCATTTGGTTCCCTTTCAAGCGGGCCGAGACCTACATTTTCTTTTTTATTTCACATTGTGTTTTTATTGAGTTTTCAAAAAACTGTAGTGAGAAACAACAGTTGAAACTGACAGAGAGCTAATAGACACAATTGTATGAATGCCATGGATGGATCCCATCTCCAGTGTGCATCATATAAGATAAAAACTGCAAATTTCTTCCTATCAATATTGCTGTTCCTCGACTCTTGGAATTCAATTTGGAATTAAAGACTTGTGATACACAACCTCTTTGTAATCTGGAAATATCTGATGTGTGTAGATGTGTTTCCTGTAGGAATATTACCTCTGCCTTACGTTTCATCAGGTGGGAAAATACTTTGCTTCGCTTTATGGGGGTGATTGAGTCCCCTCCCATTCCAGCTTACAAATGTTGTTGATGTTCTACTCGACCCGGTGGATTCACTGCTACTTATTATCAAAACATTGTTTTAACAATGTTTGAAAATAGCTTCTTCACGACTTCCCGCCGCAGTCCCTTTATGACTTTGACCCGGAGTCAGACCCAGAGTCAGAAGACACTGTCGCTCGCGAAACACCTCCACAACGGACGTTATTCTTCTTCTGCGGTTCAATGTACGCAACCGGATGTGCCCGGACTAGTGCCCGGAGCAGGAGGATCTGCTGTTCAGGAGAACCGCTGTTTACGTAACCGGAAGGGAGATCTAGCTGAGCCCGAGATTACGATAAAACACAGCGTTCTCAGCAATGGCTGAACTGTTTGTTTTGAAACTTCAGGGCTTCTTAAACAAGGTAATGACGCAGATACACACTAAAAAAAGCATTCATTTGAACTTTAAGCTTTAAGAAGGGCTGGTGTGAATGCATCCTAATTTTCTTCCCTTACGTTAAATTGTGGAGGATGATGGCCAGCAGCCATAACACACAGCTACGTTATTAAAGAGAGATAACAGTGAACTTTAGCTTAACTGGGAAGTGTGTTGTAAAATAAATGTTGAAAACAAGTCGTAATATGGACCTAGAGTTGTCCTTTCAGAGAGCTCTGCAGGCTCACCTGAGGCATGGGATAGCTCCGAGGAGGTCATGACACTAGCACTGACAACCGAAGTTGCACACTGGAGCTTTAACATCTGAGTCATCATGACTGTGCTGTACTAAGATTATTTTTACCTTACACCACCTTGTCTATTATGACTGGGATTGGATTTAAACAATGGTATATTTGAGTTTGGGAGTTTGAGTGTCACTGTGTCCTCCTGTCACACTGTGTTGAAAATGAGACAGACACTTTAGGAAATCGTGTGAGTCACCGATTGCCGCTCCGTACTCTTGATTAACGGAGAAACGTGTGGCAGAGGCGAGCGCGCTCAGTTTTTTAGAGGCAGAGCAGAGGCCTGCTGAGACTCCACCGTCCCCCACCTCATCACACGCCAGCCCCACGGCCTCCATCTCATTAGCACTTCCTGTGTGACATGGTGGGGGGAACAGCCAGGTGATAACACAGACAGCTGCCCCCTCTCTGCTGCCGATTGGCTGGAAGAAACACTGTTGATCGGCTAAAGAAGAGAGAGGGACAAAAACTGCCCGAAGCAATAGAATAAATAAATAATTTAGTTTAGGTCATGATGTCTCACAACTTCACAGAGACCTTTGGAATCGGTGATCGATACAAACGTTTGAAAATCAACAGCGTACTGAAGATACAGGGGGAAAAAACAGTTTTAACTTTTAACAGACAAAGTAGTAAAGTTTCTCATTTGTCACTGACCTATTTACTCAGATTGTAGTGGAGCTCTTATGCAACTCAGTAAAGTAAACTTATTGAAATGAGGTTTAGTGTCTGTTGTAAAAAGTCTTGTTAGTGAATGACACAGTCTAACAATACAGCCGCGTCTCCCCAGTGTGTTAGATTCATTTAGTTTCCTCTTATAGGTGTGGACGTTGTTGACCCAAAAACCTGCACTGTGTTAAAATGCGCTCAGTTAACTGGATCATCTTTTAAATGAAAATGAACAAAAAAATGTAATTGCAATGTGACCACTAAAAAACAAACAAACCTGTCCTGAACGTGTAGCATGATTCTAATTTTCATGAAACCCAAAGACAGCCGGACACGTTGAGAGAGAAGCTGGGGTTGGGGAGAAATTTGATTACCGACTGGTTGCATAAAAAAAACAGATTTGCATAATCTGATTACTCTATGTAATCTGGTTTCTGTGTGAACACAGTACAACATAGGAATAAAAATGTGTTAATAGTGGCCACAACAGAAAGAAATTAACATACACTTGCCTGGGTCGTGTTCATTCACAAGCAGTTTGGATTTTTTTTACCCTCACAGTTAAGACTTGGCTATAATAATAATAATAAAAAAAATACTCACAAAGCATCTTATCCCTTCAGAGAGCTCCTGAAATGAAAAACTGTGAGGAATAGAGAAGGATTCACTCTAGGCTTTAAGAATGTCTGAAGTAGAAGAGAAAAAAAAGCATTATGATGGTATTTTTTAATAACTACCATCTCCTCTATGCCTGCCTGTGGGCTTAGTTTTCCTATTTTTCAAATAATTAAGCCTTTGCTTCTTGATGACGGCCATTAATGAACCACCAACATGGTATAATAATAATTCAAAATACTATCAATATGCAAATATTTTTGTGTTTAGGTGACTTAAAGAAAACACAAAATATGTGATTTACAATAATATCCATTGTCCATTTTCTCTGGATCAACCAATCCCACATTTTTAAGAAGAAGGTGTCAACCACATCTGCTGACTACAGTGGAACCTCCTAATTAATTAGTTAATAATTGTTAATAAAACCTAATTTTGTCATTGGCTATTTTGTCACTCTCTTGTCTAATTAGCTTGAGGCTCATTGTCCTGGACCCCTCCCTCTTCTTTTTTTTTTTTTTTTTAAACCATCAGTGTTAGATTTCACTACCAGACCACGCCCCTTCACTGCTCCACGCACTCCCTCCCTCTTTCTCAGCCCACTTCTTTGGCATTTTCAAACTCATTGGGCGAAGTTAGCTGCAGAAGAAGGGGTTAAGTTGCACTTTAATGTAAACATTATAATGTAAAAACAGTGAATACAGTGGAGTTGCCAGCTTTTATTCAACCCTAATTCACTATGATGAGTTGAGCCTTCACATTGATTTCTTGGCCACAAATCGAGGCCCATTTGTTCTGCTAAACTCAGGCCAGGATATGTGGAAAATCTGCATGCACTGGATTTAACAAGTTCACATTCTTTGAGTGTCTCCACACATATCACATTTCCCACTAATGGTCTGAACTGGTGTTTTCACTTTGCATTTGCCAATTAATTAAAGGGACACTGTGTAGTATTTATGGGTTTATATGACCCAAAATCCACTTTTTTATACATATTATGTGCTCCTGCATTGTCTAGTCGCTGTATAATAGTTTTTGTTTCATTTTCGTAGTGTTTCAAAAAGTCATGTAAAATAACATGGTCGCGGCCGCGGTTGCATAGCCACTGTTAGCAGCGAGACGCCATGTTTCTACCGGGGCCTGTAAGGACAAACGCGAGAGAACAAATCAAGCGTCGCTTTACTTGTAGCGGAAGTCCCGCCTCCTCTCTCTCCGCTTCGTCTGCTACGGCCACGGTAGCTCGCCCTCTCCCTCACCTCACGAACCTCATCTGCTGACACGGAGAAAGACAACGAGGACGACATTTGACCGACTGAGGATACCGTAGCGCTCAGGGAAGGGAGGGGGTGAGCAGAGGAGCAGTTCTTTGTTGTAAATTTCAGCCTCTCATCTAGATGGCACTATAAACTACTTACTTCACCTTTAAATAATAAAAAAAAAATTCACTATTAACCAGCCTTTACTTCCAAAGTGAAGTCCAAAATTGCATTTTCTACACGAGATGATAATCCTTTGTTTATACTGACTGAGAGAAATACCAGCAGTTGTAGCAGGCAGAGAAAAACAAAATATTTAGATTTACTAGGAACATTCTATGACCAGGAGCACAGGAGGAGACAAAGACTGTCTGAGGCTGTCAGGCATGTTTGGTTTTTAATGCTCGACAGCACCAGTCGGGGAAATTAAAGTCGTTTTCTTAGGCGGAAGATCAATATCCATCAGTTCTCATTGAACCATCAAGGGGCGAGCGACTCTTTGAACACATACTCCACGAAAATGCTGGGGCCTCAGCCAAAATGGACATGGATTTTGGAATTTAAGTGGCTTCTTCAGTATCACACACGGCACACACACACACACACACACACACACACACACACACACACACACACACACACACACACACACACACACACACACACACACACACACACACACACACACAGTCTGGACTTGCTTTTTTCCCCCATAAGGAACTCCCAAAAAGGTGTCAGATTTAGGTCCCCACAACACAGGTAATAACTCGAACATAAACACACTGGTTTTGCATTTTTTGCTTGGACACACCTAGCCATTTACCCTAACCTTAAAGGTGCATTCTGTAATAAATCTAAATCAACTGGCCATAAAATCCTCCTAATATGTCACAGAGACTCAGGAATAATGTTCATATAACAAACTGAACTCACCAACAACAACAGTACAGCCAAAATATTTGCATTAAAAAAAATGTTTTTCAGACTACAAATCATGCTTTGGCATGTGGCGCCACCTACCGCCCTCTACCAATCATTGCAGTCAGTAAAGTCTCAGCTGCCGAGCAACCGCGGGTTGCCAGTTACGTCAGAAAAGAAACCTAAAAGACCTCTGTATTTTGAATTTGAATGTAGTAACCGTTTTGGGCCACATTCTTACATATGGCACCTTTAACCATCACAACTGAATGTCCTAAACCTAATTCTACCCTTAACCCTAAAACCAGTACTAAATCCTCAAAAAGCCCATGAAAAATGTCCTCACAAAGATAGGTTTATTTGACAGTTGGTCCACACAGCTCATGTAAGACATGCACACACACTTGGGCGTGCACTGCCATGCTGTTGTTTGTCAACCAGATGGAGCTGCCGTGTCTCCACCTGTTGTCTCTCCTCGCTAATGCATCAGTGGGTATTAAATGGATTTACAAGAAGAACACGCCAAAAAGAAAAAGAAAAAGCGAGTCTTGAATGTTCAGAGAAGTAAAATCAAACGAAGGACTTTTGTTGTGTCAGATGTGAAAAGCGTTCGCTCCTCGACTGCAATGCCCACAGGGGCAGATAGATCGGGCGGTTGCCACATGTCCCTGCAATAACGCAGACGACTGATTTGTGTGGAACCAACTGAGACAACAAAATGATTTCATCAGTCAGTTTGTTATGGCAGGACTATTAAATCATGTATGTCTGCGGACCGCATTCACGCTTCCACTGCGGTGGACGTAATTGTGGCTCATTGGGTGATATTTCAAAACGTCTGCACATTAAAGAATCATCTCTAATGTTTTATTAATGTACATTTGAGCAATTTGTGTTATCATTCTCTTACTTATATAATGCAATGTACACTTTTCTTGGTTGTGGTCATATGAATCATCTGTAATGGTGTTTATGCCATAAGAAAAAATGGATGTGCGATAAGCAAGGGAGCCTCAATTATAATATTTAGTCTACTTAAGTTGGATGTGGCTTCTGCATCAGCTTGTTTCCTTTATCGTAGTTTACAACTATGTTTATGTCTAAATCTTGGATAATCCTGATCCTCCTCCACTTCTCTTGTGACACAGAGTCGCCGGGATTCTCTCCCTCTGGTTCACCAGGCAGTGCGCCGGCGTTTCTCCGGCCCGCTGCTGCTGCCTCCGCTGAGGAGAAGACACTCGTGCCAGGAGCACACACGGCTGTCCGCGGCACACGGCGTGCCGTTGGATCAACTAGAAGTGCTGTACAGAAGAGCATTGGCCAGCCATGATGAGCACCGGTCAGTGTCGCAGTTTTTTCTTTCCCCCCTTTCTGCTGTTTCTTTCTCTGTGTACTGTAAATACTAGGGATGGCCATCAGTATTGATCCAAATCGCTGGATCAGATATCGGACAGATACAAATGTAAATTCTGATACAATCAAAACATCCAATATATCACATGCTTCATTATGCACATGACTGTAAAAATTTAAATACAAATCAGAAAAAGCATTTTAGCTGAGTCATGTTTGGGCTGTTTATGTCTTCTTTTTTGGGAGAGTATTATGTATTTGATGTTAACAGCGTCGTACGTTCAGAAATGGTCTAAAATGATTGCTTCGTACTGATATTGGTATCGAGTTTGGTATCAAACACAAAAAGGTGGTTTCGTCACATCCCTAGTAAATACTTTTTTCATGTCATTCTTTATGCTCATAGCACTTGTAGCACCACAGAAGCTCATACTCTCTGTGTTCCGTGTCTGTGGAGAACCACTTGTTAATGGCCACGTATCTGTTCATTTTAAAACTAGGGACAATGTCAGTCAAGGGTTCTGGATCTCACATTCCATTTGCAGATATCGGCAGTTTCTCACCAGGAGTTTGACCTCATTTGTGTTTCCTTGTTATTCTTTGAGCACTGAGTCGTACATGTGTGAGAACCAATGGACTGTTTCTAATATCTATTGTAACGCCTTCTTCTGTGTCTCTTTTATAATCCGTGAATGATGATGTACGTTACTTTGGACTCTTGCTAACCTCTGTAGACATGCAGAGGTGGAAAGTCTGAGCCAAACCTCAAGCTTTCCCTTATATTGTGCCAAATGATATATGGTGTGAAACGTTTATTTGTAGTGCTTGAAGGGAAAAATCTGTCAGCACCATTTGTTTTTTCCTGAGAAGTTTCAAGGATCTTGTTTGGGTTTGTTCCTCTAAAGGGATACGGGGCGACATTTGTGATGTGGTGTGTCTTTTTGACACTTGGGGAGAATGGGGAGAAGTGCACAGTCATGCTGGTTTTTTTTATCCAACAGACGGAGCTGCTGTGTCTCCACCTGTTGTCTTTCTTTGCTGTCCCCAATTCCATTAGAATGCATCAGCGGGTGTTGTTATTCTGGTGTCTGTGTGTGTGGTGTATTTGGCAGGATATTTGGTTGATCAGTTCATCAATCAAGTGGAAATCCAATAAGACTAGACGACTCTTGTTTGTGACTTACCCTCTATCGTTGTTTGTTTCTCTCTCTCACTCTAAAGCTGGAGAGACAAAATATTTTATTTACCTGATTTTACCCACGATTCACAGTTGGAAAAGTCTGCACCAGTCAGCCCTAGTTGAGGACAGTCTGCATGGCTAGTCAGCACAGAAACCTGTTAGTGTGTGAGAGACCTGACCCGACCTCAGTCGCAGTCAATCAAACCGGTTTTAATTATCTGAGCCGACTCTAGATGTAATCAGGTAGTGTGGACTGATAACCCATTACAGCCAATGAAAAATGAAATCGAGCAGGTGGGACACAGGAAATAGTTCAGAAGACGAAGACAACAGGAAGTAGTGGGAATATCAAAACAAGTTGACAATGTTTGTTTAAAGGGACACTATGTAGTATTTATGGGTTTATATAACCCAAAATCCACTTTTTTATACATATTATGTGCTCCTGCATTGTCTAGTCGCTGTATAATAGTTTTTGTTTCATTTTCGTAGTGTTTCAAAAAGTCATGTAAAATAACATGGTCGCGGGCCGCGGTTGCATAGCCACTGTTAGCAGCGAGACGCCATGTTTCTACCGGAGCCTGTAAGGACAAACGCGAGAGAACAAATCAAGCGTCTCTTTACTTGTAGTGGAAGTCCCGCCTCCTCTCTCCGCTTCGTCTGCTACGGCCGCGGTAGCTCGCCCTCTCCCTCTCCTCACGAACCTCATCTGCTGACACGGAGAAAGACAACGAGGACGACATTTGACCAGCTGCTAATACCGTATCGCTCAGGGAAGGGAGGGGGTGAGCAGAGCAGCAGGTCTTTGTTGTAAATTTCAGCCTCTCCTCTAGATGACACTATAAACTACTTACTTCACCTTTAAATCGTTTGACAAATCATGTCGTATGTGATCCCCAGTCTTTCAGTCTTTCATCGTAAAAAAAAATCTGCTGATACCAGTCGGTTAGTGTAAACTCCAAGTCATAGTTACCTCCGTTCATTAGCGCTCAGTCCAGTCAGACTCCCAAAAAAACTGAAGGGTGGTTTCTGTCTGATCAGCTGAGATGATAGCTGAGTGACAGACATGAATGTGTGCTGCTCCGACAGCAACAATAGAGGAGTAGACTCCTGCAGAGCCAAGGCTGCTTGGGCCCCCAATAATGTGTGTAGAAAAAACCCCAAAATGTTTTAACAAATTAAAGAAATCTCAATATCTTTAGATATCTAAATAGTGTAAAATTGGTTTTATTTTCAATCCATCCAATATCTACCGCTTTATCCTCCAGCAGAGGGTCACGCGGGGTGCTGTTGTGCCTATCTCAGCTGACATAGGGCGACAGTTAGGGTACACCCTGTACAGTTCACTTTGAATATGAATGTGCAAATTAATACTTGGTCACTTTAGCAATGTTACTGCCCTCTACACAACTCCACAACTATAAATACTGTAACACAACTATACCTAGAAAAGCACTCGGAGAGCGCTGACCTCCACCAAGGAAGCGTGTACAGATCATGCCCAAAATGTAATCACTTGTTCTTGGTCCCATTGCTGACATTTATAGTGTTACATCAGCATCAATAATAGTCAAGCACACTGGCTGCCCCCTCCCCCCCCCAATCAAATTCAGTTTAGGGCCACATAAAGGCTTGGGCCGGCCCTGAACTCATGAATAACAAGGTGCAAGTTGTTAAAAGGTAATCGGATTTTGGTTATCGGATTGGATCAAATCTGGAAAATGGGTGGTTCAAAAGGGAAAGAAGGATTCTGAAATTGGATCAGATCATGTGATCCAATCCTAGTTTGGAAAATGGATCAAACCTTCAGTTTGTGTTGTTCAAAACTTTTCAGTAGGATTTGGATAACTTTGATCCAAGGATCCAGGATTACCCTGATCCCAACAAGGGGTAGGATTTCAAAGTGGATTTCAGGAAGAAAATGTAGTAAAACTTTTTTGTATAATTTAGTGTATATACTTTTATTTATAGTTTGCACTTGACTTGTTTAACCGTTACAGTGATCAAGTAGACATGGGTTACCAATTAAGCCTTTCAGTATAGTAAAGTAAAAAAAATCCTGTCCCCATGAAATAAACCCCCAAACAATTTTTGTTCAATAACAAAAAAATAAAAAATAAATAAAATGTTCATATATATCACTGTCATTCATCACTGTATATTAATGACAAAGAATATTAATGTTCATTAGATATGAACCTGTCAAAAATGATTTCGAAACTATTGCATCCCTTACTACACGTCCAGTCAGTCCCTCATTCTGACAGAGGTTGGTCTGGCTCTTCAACAGGCTCAGGTGCATCATAAAAGGGTGGAAGTGGATGTTTATGTTTTGTGTTTCTTCTCTAAAGAAACACTTAAAGTGACCCAATGTTGGCTCTTCTACCTGTTCTTTACATAACAATTTGATAATCCTGAAAACTGTGTATCTGGATCAGGGGTGATCCGATCCAATCCAATGTTGCTTTGAAAAACCGACGTAAAAGTAAGACGGATTACCTGATCCTGGATAGCAAAAAAAATGGGTTTTCCAAATCTGGATAATTTTGATCCGGATTACATTTTTTTGAACATCTGGGCCAGGGTGATAATGATACATCTTTTTTTTTTATCTGGATGAACAACTTTTTAGTGACAGAACAGATTTTTCTCCTTCAGACCACAAATGAATTTGGTTTAATGAGAGAGAGAGAGAGGGAGAGGGAGAGAGAGAGAGTGAGAGAGGTGATATTGAATAGAGGCTCAGAGAGAGAGAGAGAGAGTGGTGTTGCTGTCAGTGAGTGCAGTAGCGTCAGCAGCAGCAGCAGCAGGAACATTGCGCCACTATGTCTCTCTGTGTGCGCTAACACTCCTCTCCTCCTCTCTCGTGGACTTCCACGCTTCCTGAAAACCGCGTCCATTCAGAAAAGAAGAAGAAGAAAAAGAAGAAGAAGACAGAATAAAGAAGAGCAAACAAAGTGCAGTTAAAACAATGGAGTGCGCCGCGCTGAACAGAGACGGAGCGGGACTCGCTAAACCGCCCAAACATCTGTGGCGACAGCCCAGAACTCACATACGCATCAAACAGCGCTTCAACTCGGACACCGAGCGCTACCTGTGCCGCAACCGGACTCTGGAGAAGCTGCGACCCGGGCTGAGGAAACCCCGCATGTCCTGGCCCTCGTCTATGAAACGGTAAAAAGCTCATTTCCCCCCATTGTGAAGTGAACCAAGCTCAGGTTAAACTGTATTTGTGGTTAAAAGCATCAAGAGTGGAGAGAAAGTAAATAATGGTGACATTACAGCTGTTCAAATTGACTTCATTTCACAAAATGACTTAACATAAAAGCAGGAATAAGGTCCATAAATTAGTTAATATTTTAATTACACCTGTCAGAAATTGTTAAAGGTTTTCAATCTTTTTTTCTTCTAAAAAAAATGGTCAAGGATTCTCCCTGAAATCTGCTGCTCACTCTATAATTCACTCTTTTTTTCTGACCATTCTCTGCAAAACAGACGTCTGTGCACCGTTAATAGAAAAATTAATTGAAATTGCAAGTTGACCGAATTGAAAGACACTGCAGTTGTTTTTATGAACAAAAACTGCCTTATGGTGAAATCCTGCAGACGTGAACTGGCCCCCAAAAATCTTGCATTTTAGATGAGAAAAATATGTTTTCTTTGTTAATAAGCTCTATGATTTTAACACATATTTGCCTGGACTCATTCCATTTTGGAATCATATTATCAGATATCTGTCAAAAATAATTGCAATGTGATTATTTTTGCTGTGGTTGTGTGTGAAAATCCCAGTCGATGAGCAGATTGTGATCTGGGGCCAAAACACAGATGACATGTCTTCTCTTTGCTGATGCTTGTTTTGACCTGAAGCAGCATGTATGACCACGTCTGCAAGCCTGAGTGCACTGAGTTGCTGTCGTGTGATTGGTTGAGTATGTATTTGAGTTCATCAAGCAGATGAACACATGTGCCTAATGCAGAGGTCTGACTGCACATTTTAAGCACAATTATCTGTCGGGCCTAGGGTGTCGGGACACACGCATCATTATTCTGCGTCGTGTGTCATCGTTACCGTCAGTTAATGACTGATCTGGGAACCGAGTCACGACAGAAAGTACGGCAGGTTTTGATTATAATTCCTGCCTTCCACGATATCATGTTCTACAATGGCACTGACAGTGACCAGTGAGTGCAAGAGTCAGGTTCTCTTTGAGGGACTGATGGTCCAACCTGTCCTCTTCTCGCAGGTCAACACTTCCAATCTTTATTCGACTATCGACTCGTCCTACTACTATGGTCCAGTCTCTCTCACTCATTATTAGGGTTGTTAGAATTCTCCAAATACAATTCTCTTCATTTTCTCTCTTTTCTCGCAGATGGGTCATGATAACTCATTTCACATTTCTGTTGTCTACTTGGTGTCACGAGTGATATAATGTCCATCATTTGTTTGCAATGTACCACAATAAGGCCTTATTGTCTATTGTCATATTGTTTATTAACAATATCCAGTTAATTGGAAACCAAATGTAAAAACAAGAGAAGTCATACACTTTTAGAAATAAAAGTTCTAAGTAGAACCATATAAGGTTCTTCAGCTTGTCCTCATAGGAGAACCATTTTTGGCTCCAGGTAGAACTTTTTTATAAAGTTTCCACCTGGAATCCTTTTGGAGGGTTCCACCAAGAACCCTTTTACATTCCTTTATTCGGGAAAGGTTTTTTTAAAAGGTTCTCTGGATCAAAATGGTTCTTAATGGAACCATTAGTGTCACCAAGAACCCTTGAAGAACCCTTTCTTCTGGAAAGGATTTTTCAGCGGTAGAACCTCAGCCCTTGTAGAAGGACCCTTTTGGAACCCTTATTTCTAAAAGTGCAGAGAGTCTCTGTGTTGCTCTGAAGTTCCAGCAATCTGTTGTTAAGGTCACTAAATCTGACCTCTGACCTCCAATAGCATGATCATACATGGAAGAAAACACTTCATAGTAAGATGTGACCTGCTTGGCATTCTGTAGCCTGGTTCCAGTACGTTAATTAAATGTTTAAATTCATTTTTTTCCACCACTGAATACGGTTACATGTTTGATGCTACAAACATGCTAGTTATCGCTTTAGCACCAGTTGCATTTTCAGGAAGTTTTGCTTCAAATGAGGCCGAAAGAGTTGCCCGTGTTGACGGAGTTATTTTTTGTAGTTACGTCTCTGTCTTTATGATGAATGTGGAGATGTCCGGTGCTTTGCTACACACTCATGACACAGGTTACACAGCGTTGCTTTATGGTCGTCAACACAAACTCACAGGGAGCGCAGAATATTTCGGGAGGGGGTTCTAGTTCGGTCAGTGTGTCACCCGAATCACCAGTTACCGTGGTTACTATTAGTTGGCAACAGCTTCATGTGAGCGGCACTTCTGGAACGTCTGCACAACGTCGCACTGGGGGCGTGGTTTTTGCTCTCAAAGGTCGAGATCGTGGCACATGTACTCATTATGATTGGCCGTGTCTGGTACCTCTGTGGAGTCTCTGTCTTCTCGGAGACCGTCGCCATCGCCATCAGATTGCTCACGTCTAGGGCTGCAACAACGAATCGATAAAATCGATAAAAATCGATTACTAAAAGCGTTGGCAACGAATTTAATTATCGATTCGTTGAGTCACGCGATTAATACGTCGCTCCTAGGCGCGGAACTGTTTACAGATGCCGACTGTTTCATGCCGGTCGATGCACGCCCACAGCGAGCCTTGTGTGCGCGCGAATAGTCGAGCGTATAAGCGGTGCGGGAAAGTTTTAGAGTGAGCGACAACTTATATTTTAGACTTGAAACATAGGCGGAGAAAACCGTCCCGCCGAAATCTTCACTTTACCATTCAGGAACCTAAAAAGTGTGTTAGCTGCAATCTTTGCAAGAGCGAAATGGCGTGGCACGGGAGAACCACGGTGATTAACCAGCACCTAAAAAGAAAACACATCGGAGTCCTCCGTGACAAGGAAGGGAGTATGGAAGTAAGGACATGTAGCATTAGTCTCTCATGTTTCCCGTTTAGTGGGTTAATTTATTAATTATTCAGCTTTACAAACATGTACAGTATATTCAACTAACGAAAACAGGTTAAAGTGTGTGTGTGTGTGTGTGTGTGTGTGGGGGGGGGGGGGGGGGGGGTGTGTGTGTGTGTGTGTGGGGGGGGGGGTGTGTGTATAAGCACTTGCAGCTTAGGCTGTCATACAGGGTCAAAATCAACATATTAAATATACTTAAATTAGTATAAAAAAATACATGTTTACTTTAACCTGTAAATGTATGTATATCATACATTGTATGTTTTTTTGTGTTATTCTAGTAAGTTTTGATTTTTTTTTAATCATTTAATATTACTTTTGATAGCTCAGAGACGTTGGAGCAATAACCAGTTGTTTTTACACTTTAGTCTGCACTTTGAATTTGAAATGTTCCGTTTTTGAATAAAGATGTGGCAATTACAAATGTTTCTTTTTTTTAACCGATTCATCGATTCATCGAAAAAATAATCGACCGATTAATCGATTATTAAAATAATCGTTAGTTGCAGCCCTACTCACGTCCCAGTTATCTCTCGGTGGACATTGACCACCACCGGTTTTCGGGGCTGTCGATGAAACTCTGCACAAACTGCGGCCGTGAACCTGTATCCTTGGGAACGTCTCATTGCTCGATGTGTTGTGTCAACACGGCAGAAGGAGTAGGTTCAGCTGACGTTTAATGTTCATGCTGTTGCTGACCTGTTTATGTGTAACTCAGCGGGTCATAGGAGAGCAGCAGCCTCGCTGTCATGCGTCTGCATTCTTGGAAAATATAACACAGTTTAGCAAAAGTGTAATTCAATAATATTTCATAATTAATCACATTTCCAACGCAACAAAATAAAGAAAGCTACGAATTTAATTACGACACTGCACTGCAAGGTATTTCAGAAGGAAAAAAAGCCCCCGAAATAACTGAGTGAAAAGCTGTGATTTAATGGTTCTCTCGCCTGGAGCCGGCTTTACCTGGGCTTTATGTTGTGATCCTTCCCCCCACGAGGAATGACATGGTGTGATTGATGGTACAGAGCTAACTGTGAACCTGCAAACCTCATCTATCAGGCTGATGACCTCCCTCTGTTTCACTGTGTCATTCTTTACTTTTCCATATGTGAAGGAGTGAATAATGACAACGCGTTATCAACAAATACTGACCTTCCACATTTGGACAGTGTCTGTGTTGTCTAGGGAAAATTACGAGGAACCTGTTGAAGGAAAAATCAATAAAGGTAAATAGAGATGGTAGAAGGTAGAGAGTACACAGATTTTTTGGGGGTTTTACTCTTGACTTTAAAAGTCAATATTAAAAGATTTTTGCGAGACTTTCATGAAGAATTGTCGAAAAAAACATAATAAAAGGGAAGAAAATAGGTGGACTACAGGGACAGTGTGACCACAGAAATACAAATACTCAGTCTGAGTTCACTGATTTCGTTGAATGGGCATGAATAAAATCTCATATCAACTTGTCGTTCCACTCGAGGTTTTTTTCCCTCAGGCTCAGCGTCAGTCTGATACTTTGATTACATCTGGTCTCGTTCTCTGTGGACACTATTAGAGCCGCTGTGAACGGTTCTACATGCTGCCAAATGACGACCGTGCAAATGGAAACACGTTGAGCCGTAGGTAGGAGTAAGAGCAGTGAGTCACCCAGGTTCATGTCCACCAACGGCACTGACGCTGTATTTTTATTCCTCTCTGATTTCACAACGCTTCACTGCAGATTACTGTTAAAAATAGATCATCCTCAAAACATGAACGTTGAAAAATCAACGGTTGCAAACCTTTTTCTGTGTAATAGAAATCCATCTTAAAGTGCAAAAAAGATAACCGTGTAACATATATTTTATCCAACAATTTGTGTCATTTTAATTTAAAGCACCCACAGTAACATTTATAAACCATTTACAATGTAGTTTACTGTAATATAGGGTTAGCCTGTAAAGAGGTCATTTGTCAGTAGCTGTTTGGGCTGAAACTAATGATTATTTTGATAATCAGTCTATCTGTAGTTGTACTTGTGAGGGAGAAAATGGCCTGGAGTAAGTGCAGAAGTGTAGTCCTCTCTCTCTCGGATCACTTACATTATGCTGAAAAGGTTATTGTGGAATTATGGCTCTATTACACCAAATATAATACAATAGCTACTTCACATTCACATGGTTTTTCTACATTCGGATAAACCAAACAAGTCATTTAATGATATTATATTAGGTTCCATTTGTCAGTATTATATATCGTTATCTTTATAGAAACAACTATCAGCAGGTTAATTAATATAATAATGAAACTGACTGAACCCTTTATATCTAATTCAGTCCCGAGACGTCAGTCGATGACTCTCTTCCCTGAGCAGAATAAAAATCCTTCCACTTCTAATATCCACCTCATTTTATCTGCATGCTAATGTGTGTAACCCCAGGCATGCTGACAGGCTTATTAAGGTCACATAACACGCTGGAAAAAGGCAAACTGCAAAGCGAATTACTCTGCAGAAGTTCACTATTTGGCTCAAGGACACTTCAACAACATGATGTTGGATTTGATTGGGTTGTGTCGGCTGTTTTCAGGGTTTAAATCAGGGCCCGGAGCTAAGAAATAAGTCAATAATTGTATTTTGTCTCAAAATAATTTTCCTCAATGTCAATATAGCAGAGGTTTAATTAGAGCTGTATTGTTTTTATGTCTGTGATCATTGATGTTTGGATTGGAATGATGTGAGTTTTTACCAGTGCCATTAATTAGGGTTCCACTCCAGGCAAAATGACACCTGTTGCTATGGAGCCCATCTGTTTTCCAGCGATAATGCCCTCAAAGGTTGCCCAGTAGGTTGATAGGAAGGGTTGTGGGGCAGCTATTGAGACATAAGTGCATCATGTTATCAAACCTCAAATGTCATATGAAGAAAAGACCGCAGTTCGCAGAGGGAGGATTAAAACGCCGTGTTCTATGTGCCAGCGTGACCTGCAGGTGTTAGTTGTTGGTTGTTGCTTTTATTAAGTTTAATCCATTCATTTAACGCCACTGTGACCACGGTAGGGGAGGTAATTTAAAGACCGTTAATAGTTTCTGCCTGTGAAGTTCTCATGGGGTTTAGACGAAAGCCTTTGGGTTGGCGTTCTTTTCAGGAAATGAAAATGGTTATACAAACATAAATATATCAAAGAGATTTTGTGTTTCATTTCATAGTAGAAAGTGTTTATTCAGTCATTTATTGATGATTCACACCTAATACACCCACAGCAGACCTTTATTTTTTACCCTGGATTTGAGGTTTAATTGGTACAAAACCTCATTAGAAACACTTCAGGTCTCTAATTGAATCCTAGGCCAAGAAATCATTACCTTTTAAGATTTATGGTAGTGAAACAAGAAGTGCAGCGGAACTCAATATCCGTGTAGCTCACGCGATCACCCGCACGGAGTGTCTTTCCTCAGCGGAGCCACTGTGAACACAAACATCACACGTAGTCCGAATGTGTGCTTTTATAGCGAGCTGAAGCGAGGACTGAGAAAGTAGTGTCATTGCAAAAGGGGAAGTTGAGCATCCTGTCTGGCCATGACACATATATGTTTTTGTCACTGCGTATTGAAAAGCTGACAGCTGTCAACCAAAGACAATAAGAACAGTCTGTGGAGACGCTGTTCAGGCATTAGGTATGTTCACATGGACACAAGTAACCGGAATAAAAGACTGATGTATAATATTTCATGTAAACATGGCATTCTGCAAACTCTGATCTAATACAGTTCATTCGGAAACAAATTTCACTTCAAATGAGAGGGCTGGTATATGCAGATCGTCATTCAGATCAGCGTTCATGTAAACAATTGATCCGATCATGAATTCCTGGTTCGTCACCTGGTTGGTCAGCGGTCAGTGGAAGATGGTGGACAGCGAGGGGACGATTAGACACGTGCAACCATCGGTTACAATGGAAGTGAAGCTTCTTCATCTGCTTCTACTTCTGGACAGTCTTGTATAAAGTACCTTTAAAGGGATACTTGTGTAAAAGTACAAGTATCTTACCAGAAAATCACTTTTGTAGAAATTGAAGTCACTTTTTTTTATAATATTACTAAAGTATCAAAAGTCATTTTCTGATATAAAATGTTAGGATTGAGCCAGGGTGGATCAGTGGTAGGGCGAGTTGTCTTTCAACTGGATGGTTGTGGGTTCAATTCCTGGCTTCTGCTAGTCTATATGTGTCCTTGAGCAAGACCCTTAACCCCATTTTGAATGGTGGGTGAGAATGGGTGAAAACTATCGTGTAAAGCAGTTAATCAAGACTAGAAAAGCTCTATACAGACCATAATACCAACTCTTCTTCTGATTTTATTTGGTCGTAACAAAGATAGCTAGAGGAAATGTAGTGGAGTAGAAGTAAAAGTACCTCGGAATATAAAGCACAAAGTAAAGTACATGTACGTGAAATTTGTACTCAAGTACAGTAACAGAGTATTTCTACTTTGTTACATTACAACACTGCTTCTGGAGAATTATCCAATGCTGTGCATGTCAAAATAGTCCATTCTGACGCACACCACAATCTGATCATTACATTTTCGCGTCCATGTAAATGATGAAATATTAAATAATTTTCAGAACAAATTTTTTCGGAATGAAGACATTTTGCACATAGTAAACATAGATGGTGAGTTTGTTTTCATCGGGGCTGTTGGCCAGTGAAGATTAGTCAGGACACAAGAGACACCTAAGCTCTCTTTGGAACAATGTCACATGGTATTAGTGAGTAGTTTGAGACTTGAGATGGAAAACATGCTGCAGCCCATAATACCAAATACACATATACATATATACTGTACATACTACACACTCTTTGTGACATGAAAACCAAAAGGGTGCTTCACCAGAAGAGAAATGCTCCTCGCATGGTAACGACACGACAAATGTGACCTGAAGAGGTTAAGAAGCACCTCGTAATAACCCATTATGTTCTTTCAACCAGACTCGTGAGTTTCGCGAAACAGCTTTGATTTGACTCTGCTGTCGACGGAGCAACACACACATCAAACATTTAAATCAGATGCAGTTGAAGATGAGTTTCATTATTTTGCTGTTTTAATTTGCCTACATTAGTCTGATATGGGTCCACACAGTTGGTGTAGTGGATAACGCTCTTGCCTTTGCAGCAAGAAGACCTGGCTTCGAGCCCCGGTTGGAACAATTGCCTTCCTGCATGGAGTTTGCATGTTCTCCCTGTGTGTGTGCCTGGATTTTCTCCAGGTTCACTGGTTTCAGTCCAGACACATGCAATATAGGGAATTAGGCAAATTGGACACTGTAAATTGACCGTAGGTGTGAGCGTGAGTGGTTGATTTTGTCCTAGATATGGTCCTGTGATGGACTGGCATCTCCAGGGTGTACCCCGCCTATCGCCCTATGTCAGCTGAGAATGGCACAGCACCTTGTGGAGGATAAAGCAGTAAAAAATGGATGGATATTCTGATATGACTTAAACACGTCATCCAGCTGCTCCACTAATAATGACTTTTCCCCCTTGTAAAACACACAGTCCATTTCACAAAGCAATATAACCAGTGCAGCAAACAAATACAGTATGTGCACATGCTAAATGATGTCACCGTGCAGCAGTCTAAGGCGTGAGGATGTGTGTGTGTGTGTGTGTGTGTGTGTGTGTGTTTGTGTGTGTATGCAGTCGCTCTCCAAACCACTCAGCAGAAGCAGCACACCTCCATTTGCATACCCGCATTTGCATTGTCGCTGTTTTCAGTGCATGTGCTTTCACACCGACACGTTATATTTGACCAGTCATCTTATCGTCGCTCAACACCTTCACATCACCATCACCGTGGATCTGTGCAAGAACACTGCTGTAAAAACAAGCATGTCTACCGTCTCGTGAGGCTTACTGTACAGGCGAAGGCAACAACATCTATATGCAGTATTGAGCATATGTCATCACGGCAAATGTCATCGTATTTTAAAGCTGGATAAAAGAAAAGAAAGAAGAAAATTTACTGGAAAAAGATCAGTGTTTACACAGTTTTAAACCTGAAAAAGAAAAACTAATAAACTGAGAGAACATTAATAAATTAGGATCACTGGAAGTATGTTTTGTGAAACGGTGTTATTAAAAAAAAAAAAAAATGATTGACTATAATAAACATTATCAATAGATTTATCATTTCTTTACATTATTTTGGATGATGTTTTGTGTTAGCCTGACATCCAGTACATTGAATACTGTCTAGACTTGTTGAAACTTTACACTTAGCTTTGATATAAATGCACAGACTTTAAAATATATGTGTTTTCTTGCAGTCTGTGCGTTTGCCGGCGGCCGGTAGCAAGAGTCATCTAGAATTGACAGTGTTTACTCGTTTCCCAGGCAGGCCAGTCGCCTGTGGCAAAAACAATCAAACTATCTATCTCACAAACAAACAAACAAACACAAAAGTCAGGCCTGTCATGGGAACTGCTGTTGCTCCCTGCATTATAAATTTGTTTGCTAATTTTCCTCAGGATTGATGCTTGATGTGGCTGCGATAGTGATGTCCTGTTATGTTTTCCTTCTCTGCTGCGACAGAACAATAAATGACACCATCAAAGCTCAGCACGATCATATATAGTTTGATATGAATCATCACAAAGTCAAATTATCGTGGGCACATATTTGTACAAGAGTGATTTACGCTGTTGCGATCGCTTTGCGTTTGAAGAAAAGAGAAGCAACCGTGATGGAATTTAATATGATCATATTGAATATGATTAATACATGGTTTTCCCTCAAGGATTACTCAACAAAATTGTTTAGTTAACAGCCAACTTTAGCCCCAGTTTTCAATGTATTTTCCCATTTGATAAGACATTTGTTTAACCCTTAGTGGTCTGCAGGTTCACCCTTGGTAAACTGATGTGAGAATAATACACAACTCCTTATATGGACATGTCTGGGGTGTGTGTTCATAGGTCACATCGTCAGGCTTTACAAAATAAGTTTTTTCATCTTCGATATCATTTTATATCGCTATATCGGAAACTGGGAGTAGCGATAATTGTGCAGAAGTCACAAAATCTTTATATTATTTTTGTTCATAAAAGAACGAGCCAAGCAAACTTTGAGCTTTGTCGATTTCCAAATTTCACAAATTCGATCCGATTTTAAATATTTGAGTAGTTTTTGCTCAGGTGTGTTTATAGAGTTGGTGAAATCGAAAGACAATCTTTTACATCAGATGGAAAAGGGAAAAAAGGATCTAAGACACTCTATACTACGCTTTCTGATAGCCTCTGTAGATACGTTTTAACATAGTAATGGAAGAATGTAGCCTGCTCTGTGTTCTAAAGGTTAATGCAGTGATAATAGCTCCATAATGGTCTGACCTGACATGATATGTGGGCTCTTAAGAATGAAAATGCACATCAGGCTAAAGGCTCCATCCACACACAACAACAAACAGTGATGGGGATAACAGCGTTGAAATAAACAGTAACCTTATTTTTATTTTTTTAATTTAATGTTACTGATAATAAAATGTGTTTATAATAAAAAGTTTTTTTTCTTTTCTTTGAAGGAGGGCGGGAAAACCGCATAAGTAATGATGATTGGCTAAAGTAAGAGTAAAATGTCCTTATACAGCATACAAGCACAGTCGCACACACACACAACCAAGAGACGCATGCAGCGATGGCGAGACCAGAGAATTGTAAAGGTAGCGTTTTCAAACTGGAAGTACATCTGTTGTGTTTCATTGTTCTACGATTATGAACAAAGTAATGATAATATCTACAATTATGTATTAAAGTTGACAGGTGTCTTGTTTCACAGTGTCCCACAGCATCATTGAAATAGTGCAGATTAGTGTTTTCTGTTAATATTTGTATTCTATCTCTCTTCATTACACATATTTAAGATTCAGTTTTATTACAAATAATTGAACGTACAGTTGAATTTAAAGATTCATTGTGGGGGGGATTCAAATTATTGTACATAATGAACTTTTATTTTTTAAGCCCGCAATAATTACTTTTCCTGTTAACTAACTTTTTACGATGCAGTTACTTGGTTATTTTTTGGGAGAAATAACTTGTAACTACGACTAATTAAATTTTCAGTTCCACCTCCTTGTAAAGTGTGCAGGAAAAGCCGGAGAATGTTGTTCCCGCTCCTGTTCCTGCTTTCAATCTTGCTTTTTAAATTAAAATAAAAAATTGCTTTCAAAATGAGGTTATGTGCGTACAAACAGTAAATGAAAACAGCTACCTACAGGCATCCAGTGGAGTTCTTCCCAGACAGCCTGTAACAGTTAATCATGAATGCCACTGATGCCAAGAAAACAGGATATTAAATGATATTAATGAGTCACCAGACACAATCTGTGATGAAAACATCCCACTCATGAGAGGCAAAGTAAACTTTATCTAAACGACATAAGCAGGAGGTTTAATCATGGTGTCAGTATAATGTGCACGCTCTCTCAAAAGACACAAACAGTATGTTGGCAATGGATTTGCATTTGATGGAGTCACCGACTTTAAAGTCCCCATGATATCAAAATAAAAAAAATCTAAAATTCCTATTAGGAAGCTTTGCCCTTGACGTTTTAAATGACTCATCTTGTAGTGGGCGGAGTTATCGCACATGTAGTTACAGCCAATAAAGCACTCTATGATTCTTTCAATGCCCTGACCCAACCTAACGTACCATTCTGATTCATCAACTCCATTGGAGGGATGAGTCCCCCCCCCCCACGATTTGAAAATTGCAGTAGGCTGTATTTCAATACAATATCGATGAATTGTTCGGCCTCAGCTCATTGTTATTATATAGAAAAATCTAAAGGCTGCTCCTGCCCTTTCTCGTGCAGCATTGTGGGCTGTGATGTGACGTGACATGTGAGTTTCTGAGCAGGAAGCGACTCCAAAAAGCAAATAAGGTTTCTGATCTGTCTGGGAGCAGCACTGCAGTATCCTGGTGATTGAGCTCTACAGGAGATGAGGAAAGCACTTCCTCTCAAGGTGGACTGCTTCGGTCAAGATATACAGCAGATCAGATTAATAGATGTGCTTCCACGTGATAAACCTTATTGTATTACAAAACAATATTCAGTGAAGAGCATAGAGATTTGTACCCCTGTCCTTGCATTGACCTTAATTTTGTCTGTGTGCAAGTTCCATTTGTGTGACTGTGGCTTTAAGTGGACCAGTAGAAGGGAAATGATGCCATGTCCTTGTTAATATTTTTAACATTCAGTCCACGCTGAGCTCTCAGACGATGCACACTGGTGCCAAATCTCAGCACTTTCAACACCCAGCTGTTCCCAAACTCATCACTGTCAACAAGATTTCAGGATACATTCAAACCAGTGGTGTTTGCTGGTCTTTGAAACAGTTATTTATACATCAATTCTGACATCAATACTGTGAATAAACAACGATAACAGGGAAACAAAATGAAAATGATCTATTTCGACGAGCAATAACACGACGAGCAGCTATCTGTCTGCAGACCGTCGTGTATGTTTCTGTAATGCTGTCAATCAAAAAACTGGCTCCGCCTTTCACACAGTTCCTCCAATCATCACGCAGAAGCCCAGTGTCCGCCCACTGCTCCATTGACTCCCAGAGAAGCTGAGCTTCAGTGGAAGTGAACTTTTTACCGCTTTTGTCCAATCAGCTTCCAACTCAGTGAAAGAAAACTATTCTGTGTCGTCTCATAGAGAACGGCTTAAGCTGAGCTTCGAGTGGCTGCAATGGGACAAGCGATCGTTTGCTATGGTTTACTTTTCAATAAGCCGTGGTGTGTGGTAACTGTCAGCTGAATATGTCCGTGGTTGTGGTATTTGTATGAGTATCATCTTATAACTAACTGACAACCTAATAACTTGACTGACAAACGGATCGTAATAAATAATTGTGATGTAAATATGTTCTTCTTCTTCTTTTTTGGAGTTGACAGACTGGACGCAGCTTTCGCGTTATTCTGCCCCCTACAGTCTGAAGACGTATCTGCATTTAAGGGTTGTCCCATTTCTAAGTGACAAAATAACCCTCAACACTTGGTTTTGTGGGCCAGTTAAGATTAAGGGTTGAGCTTGAGGTTTAAGATTGAGGGTTAAGATAAGAATTGGAATTGGTCCTAAGTCTATAAACTGAAAGTGTTTTTGACTTGAGAAGATTATTCTCAAGAGACAGAAAGCAGTTATTGGTCACTACAAACTGCATTTCCTCGAATTGGCTTTTGACATTTTTAATAAAAGAAACGTCTCGCACTAATGTGTGCACTGACAGAAACACCTGCTACTGTGAGCAACATCACTGATTAATGCTGCTCTTCCTCACCTGCTCTTCGATTGTTTTCACCTCAGCTCGTTCCCTGGATGCCCTACCTCCCGTCGCCTCACACAGAGAGGATACATCTGTAATTTTTTTGTAATTGCTTTAGTTTGACAGGTAACATAAGACGCAAGGACAACAGGTTCATGGCAGGAGCAAACAGGAGGCGGGTTAGACATAATGAGTCTGATTCATCACACCGATGCACATCTGCTGGTGTGTTGAGTCAAGAGGAATCTCCATGGTAATTAGTCAAACAAGCTCTGAGTGGGATTTATCATCCTGTTTGAGGAGGAAGGTCTGGTCAACTTGCCGGGCAGCGCTGCGTCAACAGTTGTGTCACAGCGTGTTAATTTCTTTTTTTATTACAGCCGAGTATTAACCGAGATTCATCTGTTTAATTGTCACACACAATGAGTTTATGGTGAGGATGATTAATAACCTCTGTCTCGTGTCTCGTTCAAAATGGCGAGACGAGCGGTTAATTACATCGGCGAACAAAAATCTAAGCAAAATCACACGTGTCGCTCAAAGATTTAAAGTAATAACTAATTGGTTTTCATAGCTTGTTGTAGCACAACTGTGGGCACAACTGGAGGTGGTGCGGTGTCCACAGATGCTCTTTGTACTAATAGCAATCACGCTGACGGCCTTTTGCCTCAAGAGGCTGTTTAGATTTAATGAAAGTAATGTTTGTGTTATGTTTGCTTTATTCCAAACAGAATTAAAAGAGTATTATTACAATTTGTGTTATATAAACTGCCCTAAATGTCACAGTGCAGAGAGAAGGCTGGAACTCGCATCCTGGTGAGGATGCTGTTAATCTAAACTAATTAAGTTCTGACATGCAGAGAAACAAGCGGAACACACGCACACGCGCGCACACACACACACACACACACACACACACACACACACACACACACACACACACACACACACACACACACACACACACACACACACACACACACACACACACACACACACACACACACACACACACACACACACACAAACACAACAGGACTTTTACACAAGATAATGTATGCATTAATTAGCCACAGCGTTAAAACCAGAAAACTAATGTTAGTCACAAAATGACAAACAAACAGGAAAGAAGGATGACAGACAGCATTCTGCACACGAATCAGCCAATCAGAGAAATGTAAACACAATCTTCTTCACAGTATCTGTTCATATTTCTCTCTATATTTGACAGAAAAGGAAAAGGTAAACTTTATTTTTTTTCTGTGTTTTAACCCTTAGTCCTCAGCATGACGCAGGTGCACTCTTGTTAAATTGCCCCTCTATCTATGTATTTTTCTATGGTTTTTAGACACTGTTATATTATATTTCTTCAAGTTTAAAGTGTCGGAGTGAATTTTTTTTTTTCAAATTGTTGCGCTTTGAAAACAGTTTGATCTCTGTTTTTGTTTGTGTGATAGTATACGTAAATCAAACAAATACAATTACATTTTTTAAAACAAATGAGGTACTTTTTACTCCTGTATATATATAGTTGGTGAACATGAAATTGCCTATAGGTTGTGGTGAAAAAAGGATATAAGATACTCTCTATTTATTTATTTTTGTACTGTTTATTCCATATATGCAAATAGTACAAGGCTTCCCGATCACTGCCAAACAAATTCTTTGTACGACATAATATAGAAATGCGATTGAGGAAGCAAAAGAATAAAACACAGAAAAAAGAAAATAAATGATATATTCTAAAAGGAGCGAGAAGAAGCATCGCTTGTTAGCTCCCACCCTCTGTGTAAATGTTTTGCAATTTTTTCATGTAGATTAAATACCTTTATTTTTCAAAATGTACTTACTGCATAAGTCTTGATGATAGAAAGAAAACATTATTAATGACCTGTAATGTTCGGCTGAAACGATGACTCCATTGCTCAATTATTAAGTATAAATGTTCACCATAAATGTGAACATTCTCTGGTTTCTTTGCTCCATATAACAGAGTAATCATTAACTCACCTCCCCTCCCTTTCCCACACAGACCAGGTAACTGCGCTGGCCCTGGCATCTCAGAAATGATGTCTCAGGCCTTGTTCATTAGTTTAACAGCTGCAGGGAATTGAGCTGTTTTTCAGTCTCGTGGTGCGTGTCTGAGTTTGTCCCATGTCGCCTGCTGGTGGGGAGTAATTGGAAATGGTGGTAGCCGGGGTGTGTCGGGTCACGGCCCTGTCCTGACACCAAGCCCTGCAAATGTGCCCTGATTGCAGGAAGTTGGATCCCAATCATGTCCTCTGCCGTCTGAATGAGTCTTTTGTAGAACCATCTGCTCCCTCCTGGTGCAGCTGGAATATCACGCTGTGATGTGCTGAGTAATGATGATCGCCACAGTGCACATTACCAGGCTTATCTCTTGAGGCAAAATTAGATATCACATGTCAACACATTTTTAATATAAGGTGATATAGAGATAATGAAATATGGACGTTCTGTACCCAGCCAGATCAGTGTGCAAGACTTTCAATGTATTTGTTTTTTTACGTTGTTTTTTGAGCGTACATTCAGTTGAATGTATGATTTGTTGCCACATTGGATACAGTTCCTGAACAGCACAGGTTGGCACGGCTCAACTCTACACGGTTTGATTGGTTTTCCATTACTTTAGTACCTCCTTAATGTGGGTGCAGTCATCACGGCTGCATGAAACTGCCGTGACATTGTTTTGCACGTGACGCACAGACTAGTGACTTGTAAAACAGTTTTTTTTTTGGACGTACTGAACCGTTAGAATACATAAATTAAAAGGATTAGTTCAGTACTTCCTGCATGATCGGAGCACAGACTCCGTCTGACACAGTCACTGAACTGAAACACAGCGGCAGAGTTTGTGATGCTGCTTGTGATCGCAGCTTTCAGCAGTGCTGTCGCTAAATTCACCAGGCTCCTCTGTTAAATATTGAGATTTTTAGACATTTCCGTGGCAAATGTTGTAGAATAACACATTTCTTCAGGGTTTTTATGTCTTTTTAATTGATCAAACAAAAGTGTCTAAGTGATGGCTGCAGGGTTTTTTGTTGTTTTTTTAGCACAGGATTGTGTGACTTTCCAGTGACTTCTTATGTTTTACTGTTTCATCTTCACGCTGGTCTGTGGTGCCGTGTGGCTTGTTAACAGAATGACTGTGGTTATGTGGGCCCCCCCCCCCCCCTCACTGCTGTATAACATGGTGTATCCACTAACACCACAACCTCTGACAGGCACATGGATTTAGTGTTGTGTTAGTTTGCATTGTTTATGTGGCTTTTTGAATGAATTAACGGATGAACACTTGACACTTGAAGAAAGGCATATTCATCTGTGGTGTTTTCAATTTTAGGTGCTTTGAACCCATATCTGTTCATTGACAGAAACTATAAAATAGCCATCAAACTTAAACCTCAAACTCTCTGCTGTGTTGAAAGTCTGTGTGACTTTTACCATATATTTAATTTATCTCTTCTCTGGCACATCCATGCATCAGCCCTGTGCTGCAGAGGCAAACTCAAATCACTCTCAGTCTGTTTTATTCCTACGGGCATGGCGGCAATAAATTAAAAATCTTGAGGCAATTTTTATATAGAGCAGGTCTGGACTTAGCTCAGTCATCGTGAGACGTGAGGACTGTTTTAACCATTACCAGTGAAATAAAGTGTGGATGTTTATTTATGTCTTTATTATCTGTCCTTCCATTATTTCCATTTGAGGCCATATCTCACAAAGACTTTTATGAAATGTTTGGCACAATGTTTGGCACAAGTTCGACCTCAAGGTCTCATTTGACCTTGTCTCATTCATGTCAATGTCATTTTTATTTTTTATTTTTTTTAAATGGTATTTGGCACCACCTCTGTAATTTATAAAGTCATATAATACCTTCTTATGGAATGGAATAATACATAATTAGCAGTCTGGACAGACATGGATGTAAATTGAAGCTACAATAGTTGCTAACTTTTTAATCTTAATTCAGTTTCTTAGCTAAATATAAGTTAAAATAAATACTATTATGTATTTATTTATTTATCTGCAACTCTGTTGTGTCATCACGAGTCGTCATGTGTTTGTGCACTCAGTATTTTGTTTTCTGTGGGGTCAGGGTAAGAGGCAAAATAGCGTATTTACACAATAGGGCTTTAAATGGTGTTTATCTTGAAATAAACATTTCTTGTAAAATATTTTACTGGTTTACATCTAAATAACTAATATCTTTAAGGCTTTAAGAAAATTGTGAGTCTTCAAGAAATGATCTGGAAATGAAGCCTTACTTAAAACCTTTCAGCAGTAGATGTTTTAGAATATAGAATGCAAATAATGTCTGTTTTACACCAATTAATAATTAAGGTGAATGAAGAAACCTCTTTCAGTTAATGTTACCAATGTTAAGTGCAGAAGAAGAAAAGCACCCCACGGATCTAAATGTCGTCGTATTTGTCTGTTTTCAAGTCAGAGGAAGTGCGTGTGGAGTGAAAATCCTTCTCCCAAAAGGCTGAGAAACCTCTTACGCTCTGACCTTTCCATGACAGTCGGATTCATCGTCTCATCCATGAACTTCGTTTTGGAATGGCAAACAGAAATGTGACCTTCAGTTTTGAAAGGTTATCAAGGGACCTGCCACTCTTGGAGCTATCAAAGGGATTTGCTCATACTCAATATGAGTTTGTGTTTGTTTTCGATTCGCTCGTCTTTGCTGCATCGGCAAATGAATGAGTTCTTAACCTTTACTACTTCGTGTTTGCCGTGAATGATATTACTGCTCACTTATGGGAGTGTTGGCACAGAACACATGCTCAAGGATCGGAGTTGATGGATGTAAAACACCATATATAACTGAGACATTTAGTCAAACAAGATACTGACACTCAAAAGGTTAAGGCATCAACCTTTAACGCCTATTTTAACCATAAAAGTGCCAGAATAAGTGATTTTTGACAAATTTTCCAGAATAACCCAATATCTGCCAGTTATTTACATTTGGCTTTTAGAGAAAAACACTGCAGTTGCGCATGAACAACAGATTTTGCATGTTAAATTAAAATTCTTAACAGAAAATTTGCGCAAAATGTGCAAAAACAGGCAACAAAATGTAAACTATGTACAGGTGTTTTTCCAACTATCTCCTCTCTGGCGACAAAGATGTTGATTCACCTGCTTCCTGCAAAAGCGCGAGTGAAATTATCGTAATAACCACAATGTTGGCTTTCACATGCAACTTCTCAGCTTTCAGAAACCGTTGCATCGCTGTACTCCAATAACACAGAGGCCTGTATTCATGTTCCTTTTGGATAAAGATTAACCCAACTCAGTTGAGCTCTAATTATAAAGATAATTTCTGGCACAACTTAATCCGGTCTGTGTTCTGTCAGTGCTGCTGATGAAGCAGTGTAGTGGAAGAGTCACTGCAGCAGCTTGGACATGTGTTAATGAACTCTCCTCAGCTTTAGTAACACATTCTGGTGTTCATTTCCTCACTGTACGGCGTTCAAACAGATCCCCTCCCAGCAGCGAAGGATATAAATAAAGACAGTGGACATGAGAGTGAAAGTGGGGTCAAAAGAGGCCTGATCTGACCCGATTGTTCACTTGTGTTTCAGAGATCTAGGTATAACTCTTTAACACTGTAAACATCAGTTTTACATCAGTTATTTATTCATCAAAAGAGTTGCACAATGAATAGAAAATATAGTCAAGACATTGACAAGTTTAGAAATAATGATTTTTATTCAAAATAAATAATTTTGCCCTTTCGTCAAAGAACCAGCGAAACTGTTTTCATCATTGCACAAGGGTTTTCAAGGGTTTTCTAATCATCCAATAACCTTCTAACACCATTAGCAAACACAATGTACCATTAGAACACTGGAAATGGGCCTCTATACACCTATGAACATATTCCATTAAAAAAACAGACGTTTGCAGCTAGAATAGTCGTTTACCATATTAACAATGTATAGAGTGTATTTCTGACTCATTTAATGTTATAGTCATCGAAAAAAAAGTGCTGACATTTCTTAACTTTCCCAAACTTTTGAACGGTAGTGTAAATTTCACAAAAACAAAACACCTCAGTAATAAGAAAAACACAGAGAGAGAATAATGTGGAGCTGATGGAGATGGAAATGTTTTGGCTAGTCTAAGGGCCAATTCCAATTCCTATCTTAACCCTCAAGCTCAACCCTTAATCTTAACTGGCTTCAAAACCAAGTGGTGAGGGTTATTTTGTCACTTAGAAATGGGACACACCTTAAATGCAGATACGTCTTCAGACTGTAGGGGGCAGAATAACTCTAAAGCTGCGTCCAGTCTGTCAACTCCAAAAAAGAAGAAGAAGAACACATTTACGTCACAATTATTTATTACGATCCGTTTGTCAGTCAAGTTGTTAGGTTGTCAGTTAGTTATAAGATGATACTCATACAAATACCACAACCATAAAACCATAAATGTTACGCAACAAACAATGACGTCAGTAATCCATAATATTCGCCTAAACTAAGATATTACAATGGTTTTCATATTTTTTTCATATTAATCTCTATTAACAAAGAAAATACTTATTTTTTAGCGTACTCGTTTCAGCGCCATATTTGTTATGTCAAAACACGCAATGCATTCTGGGTAGCCCTTGCTCCCAAGGGTGGTCTCGGAAAATCTCAATATTGAAGATAGAAGAGGTAAAGAGAGAGAAAGGTAATAAGATAAAAGGAAAGATGGCGCAGCAGAACATCACATTTACAAGTTGTATAATATTTTAACACCTTTAACACTTTTATAGCAGAACCACAAAGAACACAGACCACTGACCGAGTGTGTTAAGACGGGTGTAATTTCCTATCGCAGTACTATTCAGAATTTGTCACACAATTATACTCATATTGACAATTATAATAATTTTAACGTGTGCCACGAGGCAGGCTGAGAAGGATCACACTCTGTTGACAGGAACAGGATTATAACAGCATTTCATGGGATCGGACACAACAGAAAGAGGCTTAATGGAGAGTTGGTTCATTTGTGTCACGATTCCGTCGTCGTGTGCAATCACCGTGCAGGCTTTTGTGGCTGTTGTCCTCTGTCTGGTGATTGCATTAGTAGCTGTGCCGTGTTTGTTGATTAACCCAAATCGGTGACTTTTTGACATAGAAACAACTATGTATGAAACTAAAATATTGAGCATTAACGACTGGATATCCTCATGCAAGTTTGAGAACTTTAACATATTCATTATTTTTTATATGTCCATCCATTCATCCATCTTCTACCGTTCTATCCTCCACATGAGGGTCCCGGTGAGGTGCTCTAATCCCAGCTGACATGGGCGAAAGGTGGGGCACACACTGGACAGGTCACCAGTCCATTACGGGGTCACAGAGAGATAAACATCCATCCACTCTCACACTCACACATACAGTGTCCAATTTGACCTAATCCAGCAATCTGCATGTTTTTGGACTATGGGAGGAAACTGAACCCAGAGAAAACCCACTCACACCGAGAGAGAGCATGCAAACTCCATTCTGATAGGATCTTGTTCTGACCCAAACCCTGTGTCTCCTGTTAATCACATGTTATTGTGATATATTTAATTATTGTCTTATATAGTCCTACCAGGAGGGTAATAACTCAAATCGTGGGACATCTTACCTTACACATTCACATCACACATCACTTACAGTATGTTCTGCTTCTCCATTTGTTCACCTGGATAATTATCCCATGATCATCTGTGTTGAACGCTCTGTGCCTGCAGCCTCAGGCACTTGGCAAGGTCACCGACCGGAGGCAGAGTCTTAACTGATGTCCTGTTTGAATAACACGGTTCTGTTTGCCTTTGAGGAGCTCCCTGTTTCCTTGGTGATTCTTTGGAACTTGACAGTCTTACCAGAGATTTAGATGCTGTGTGATCAAGGATTTGATGGCCCAGTCTCTCCCCAGGCATTCATCATCAGAGTCACCTCAGCTCGCAATCAAGATGGAGTTAGAGAAAATGGTTCAGTTGCATTTATATTCCTTTTGCTGAGGTTTGCTTGTAATATAATTTAATGTGAAAGTTCACTAAATATAAAAATATAAAAAAAGATATCGCATGCTTCACTATGAAAAACCATTTTAGCTGAGTCATGTTTGCGCTGTTCATTTCCTCTTTTTTGAGAACATCATTTGTTACACAGTAGGATAATTATGGCTTTGAAATGACTCAAATGTTCTGTTAAGCGCTTCATAAAGGTCTAAAATGACTGTATTGGACTGATATCGGTATCTGTAGATACTCACGTTTTTGGTAAAGTGTAGTCCCTATCACAGTGGGGTCTGCAACCTTTAGAATGAAAAGAGCCATTTTTGTCCCCTCTCCACCCAAATAAAATTATTCTGGAGCCGCAAAAAACCTATTGGATCCTTAAAATGAAGATAAAATCACATGTAAAGTTGTCGTTTTTACACATACTATATTTAAAGAACTACAGTTCGTCGCACGTTGATACCAAACCACTAAAGTGGAAATTTGATGTACAATTATATGTAGTTTAGTAGTCTGTGAAAATCTGCCTGGCCTAAGTATATGCATCTAAGGAAGGACAGGACTCCAAATGTGAACGTCTTCATGTACGCATTACTTTAATGGCTTTACGGGGAGGTTTTTACAATTGGATGTGACGGACAAAATATCAGACTTTTATTTACGCGTTTAACTTGACAAAAAAGTGTGGAAAAAACATAAAAAGTTTTTTCCTTCAAAGCGAGAAGGAGCCACTACAGAGGGGCTGAAGAGCCACATGAGGCTCTAGAGCCGCAGGTTGCAGACCCCTGCCCTATCCATACAACCACTGTCCGTAGTGTTTAGGCGATGATTATGGTACACAAAGGGGAACAGAGCTGTGCTGCACAGAGTCACTGCTGATGTGGGAACATCCTGCTGTTTTAATGCAAACATCGCTTTCACATGTGACCCATGACGCTGTAAACCCTTGAGCACTCAGACCTAGACTGAAAGCAAAGCTACAGCATGTGACCAGGAGGATGAAGAGAGTATCTTTTTAATATCATATAATATGATATGATATAATATTCATGCCCATCCCTAACTGAAACAACAACGCACACAATCTTCAGCCTGATAGCTCAGAGACACTGCTAGTATGAATAAAAAGTGACTGTGATTGTATTTAATTTCCTGCAGATGTTTTTGAATATCAAATTGAAAAATTTTGCTGACGTCTTTTGAGACGACGGTTGCCTCGTGCACCAAAACAAGTCACGCTTGTGGTTGAAGTGAACACTGACAGATATTGCTTGGAGGATGTGATCCGTAGTTAATTGATCACAGGAACATGAAACATTGAAAGCCTTTGGAGAGCTCTTACAATATGGGGGATGTTGGCTTTGATCCGAGCTCTTGGCCTTTTCCAGAGGAAGTTGTCCAGAATGAGCCTCTTCATGTTCCTGGCTCGTCTTCTTCTCAGAGCTGGCAGGGACTTTTCCATCTGGACAATCTAACCATGGTGCAGCTCTGTGCCTCTCTCTCCCTCCTCACATTGTAGTCTACTCTTATCTGTTTTCCCCCCTTTTCACCTTTTCATTACCAGAAATCAATAGTTACACTCGGGCTACGTGTAGATTACAAGTTAAATCCAATTCAAATCAGATTAATTACAGATTAGATCATTTGTATCATGACTGCATGCTCAAACAGCGCACAGACAAACAAAAACCCTTCTTATATGCATCATCTACTCAAACAGAAACCACCATATATTTTACTTTACTGTGTTTTGATGCAGGAAATATAAATATAAAATTGCCTCTATTGTTTCCCTGTAGAGAAATTCAGGATGCAGAATGGATGCAGGTGTTTGGTTGTGATTGACCTCCAGATGACGGCACTCTCGTCCACTGACTGTTAATCATTAATCAAAATCATAAAAAAGAATGTTAATATTTTCTGATTTCTTTGCTTCATTTTACAAAAGAATCATAAAAACAAACATTTGAAAAAAATGAATGAATGTAGCCTTACTTGAATATTATCTTACAAGCAGTTTATCTGCAGATCAAGAAGTGGCAATGTAATACACGGTAGATGGACAACCAGTGCTTTTCATTGTTGACTGAAGGTGAGGTGAACACTGTTGGAAAATTACGGTTACAAGTTGCCGTCGGGTGGACGGTGCAACCTGTCCAGGCTGCACCGTCCCTGCCTTTCACCGTATGTCAAGATAAAGTGGTTGACAGTGAATGAGCGAAATTACAGTCCTCCTTCAGTGCTCTTTCAGACGCAGCACCATGCACATGGTGTGACCTGCAACCACATGTTAAGGATTTCTTCCCATCCCTGGAAAAAGGAGGAGAAACCTTGACTTTTGTCTTTGTGTGCTTTATCATTATCTTTGGTTTTACTGCTGTTAGAACTTCTCATTTCATTACTAATGTCATCAACTTTGATTTGATATCTTTTTGATAACAACCTTGTGGTTACCCTCTGGCTAATGTCAGGGGTTTGTTTCCACAGTCTGAGGAGCAGTAGTTTACTGTTACCATTGAAATTGCAGTTTTAATGTGTAAATATCAGGTACAAATATGTGTTTGTGAGACCCTGGAGAAAAAATCTTCAGATACCAAATGTTGTTTTGGCGCAGTTTCCCCTCCTTCATGGAGAAGTTGACTCCCCACTCCCATCACCTGTCAGTCACATTGATGATCATACATACGGCTGCCTACACACAGCACACTTTGCAATTATTGCTCAAGTGAACACAGAATAGTTTTAAAATAACCTGCTGGTTGGTGGTTGACGTGTCGTATGGATGAGTGTTTTGATTTTCGAGCTGCATGTAACCTCAAGGATACACAGCAAGGCACTTAAGGGTCCTCTGCTGCTTGTTATACCGTGTTTTTCTCTTTGTTTCCCGACAGAAATTGTGGAATTAAATAGCTGTATTTAGGGCTGCATTTTGTGAAAAAGGTTATTTATATAAGAGATGTTCAAGAAATATCATTATAATGATTATGCATTTATGCAGCTTTGTGAAATGCTTCTTTTCTCTTTTTAAATGTATTATCTTATTCATTCCTGTTCTTTTAATTTATGAAAAGCACCATATAAATGAAATGTATTATATTATTATTATTATTATTATTACTATGAGTATTGTTATTAATTATAATTATAATAATAATACTGTCGTCATATATTGATAAATATTGGTACATAAAAAAATTGTAGTGTATCTCTATATATAGATATATGTGTAGATATACTGTGCAATGTGCTAAAATATTTAGAAGACTCTTCTACTAATGAAAACAAACTGTTTGTTTATGTCACTGAAAAGCTACACTGAAATCACTGAAAACCAGAAATAATAGTGAAAAAATATGAATGAAAACCTCTCTGTATTGACATAATAATACACTTTATGTGGATAGCACCTTTCATACAAGCATTGCAGCTCAAAGGAAAACACAAGTTAAAAAAGCAAACACAACAATAAAACACAACACAGGGTGGAATGAAAGGGAAAAGTCTAAAGTCAAAAAGTAAAAACCCTGTTTTAACTTTGAAATACACACAAAAAAAAATGCAGATAAAACAACACAGAGTGGAATAAAAAGGAACTCGCTGAAGGCTAGAGTATTTGATTTAGCAGAGACTTGGAAGCCCTTCCTTCCTTTACTATATTATAGTTTAGAATATAATATAATCGTCAAACCTGCTGTCACCTTCTGTCAAACCGACGCTCACCGCACGCTGCACCGTCTCAAAGCTGAAGTGTCATTCACTTCGTATGATTAACAGCTGAGACGACACACACACACACACACACACACACAGGACAGAGAAGCGTGTTGATTGAGTTGAATCGCACTTATATAGTTATGTTGTAGCCAGGTGTTTTTGTTTTTGTTTTTGTTTTTTTAACACCCTTGATTGACCCTTGTGACAGATCATATAATACAGCTACTCCTGCAGATACTGGAGACTAATGGTACAGCGAACTGCACTTTGTTATATAAACTCTCAAGGTTGCACGGGTCTCTAATGGCGGCTCTGTCTGTGTGTTTTAAAATTGTGTGTGTGTGTTTGAGCATGTGCTGTAGGTGGGAGGAAAAACGTTAGATGACTTGAACGTATGCAGTATTTGTCGTTTAAAGAAACGATATAGGAGTCAGCTCCTCGTCTTTCATCCCCACTGACTCATCATAACAGCTGTTGGATTTCTTTTGGCCAATGTAGACGTTATTATTTTTCTCCCACTCAGTCAATCCCTGATTGAGTCATATCATGAGTAACTGTAGCCAAGGTTGACTGATATGGGCAGCCAATGGCTGATAATTGATGACAATTATTATAATTATTATTTAGCTGATATTCTTTTTTTTTTCTTTCACCATCTGTTAAAATATACTGTAACTCTTTAATGATAACAAATAACAAAGAAAAATGACTTCAGTAAACAGTTCAACAATCAACACTAATGGTCTGTCGCTCCAATTCACATTTAATGTCTGCACTGCAGTGCAATCATATACAGGATTTAAAAAAAAAACAATGCTGAAATTAAATCTTAAATCCATGAAACTTTAAAAAACAAAAACACAACTTTTTAATGAAACAATAATGTTTTATTGACTTTTGAGAGTCTGAATGTCATAGAAGGATTTGACATTCTCCCGAGCTTTTACTTTGTACATTTTGTCAGAGTTTATATCTGGTTTTTTTCTTTCTTTTTGGTGTGGGCACCATCTGCTGGTCTCATTCGGCAGTACTTCCTACAGCAGCTGTGTTTTTGATCAGTGCAGTGACACCTCATAAAGTTAAATCAGTACCTTGGCACTAACTCAGGCTCAAGAGTTCGTCTGTCTTTGCAAGTGACACCAAAACCCAATGACGGGGAATTGGAAACTCATTTTCTGACTTATATACGGAGGTTAATGATCCTTAAAATGAAGTTATTTGAGTACCAGTATGTTTTTGAGCCCGTCTGCCGCCACATGTTGCCATTAACTAGTGATTTAAGCTGTAGTTTGTCAACAAGAGCTTCAACATTTGCTGCTGTGAACGCTCCGCTCTCATGTTGCTATAACTGAGAAGACAAAGGAGCGAGCGCTTCCCACACACACGCGCCCAGACTTCATCATAATCAACATAAAACCCCAGCATTAAGACATTGTTGTCACATTGTTCGACTGACAGGTGGAACAATGAACAGTGAACACTGTTCATTTACTGAGATGGATAAGAGGGACATTGGCCGATTAGAATACACATTCAGATGCAGTGACAATGACAACAATATCAGTTGTATGAACAGTAAACAGTTTTCTTTGTATAGTGAGAGGATGAAATTTTGTTATTACTGTTACATGATGATTCTCAGCTGAGTTTGGAAATTAGACAGGAATGTGCTGATGTAATGAGCACGTGTTTTCACTCGCAGTTAAAATATCCCTGTATCAGGATCATATTTTGTTGTTGTGTCCGCTCTGCTTGACACAACAACGTAGTGGTTAGCACTGTTGCCGGGGCTCGAGTGCCCGGGACCTTTCCGAGTGTTCTCCCCATGTCTGTGTGGGTTTCCTCCAACCATCAAAACATGTATGAATATTAGAATCTTAGGCACATTCAGTGTCAATAAACATGATAATAAGAACACTCCTGTCACTGTTATATTCTCTGTTGAACACAGACGTTTATGTTGTCTGAATCCCTGAAAATGCTGTGAACCTTTTTGATGTCTGATATTGATCAGGAATTAATTTGACATGTAAAGTGCGCCGACTATGTAAGATAGCTGCTGCATACTGTTTACAATATTCTGCTTCTCAAGGGAAACGTTCCAGTGCGCGCAAGATTTAAGGCTCGGAGTTTATTTTGGCTGAAGTTACAGGGTTCTGTTTAGGAATTTTTTGGGTCACTCATAATCTGTGGGTCAAAGATGCAACTCTTGTGTTTGAGCTCTGTTTTTTCCATCGCCCTCCAGCTCCGTTGGGAAAGCAGCGCTATTCACTTGAGATACAAGGGAAAGTTTAAGTGACATTTCCAGGATTGTTGTTATCTTTTATCAGAAGCAGGCTCTGTTTTTAGAGCGGGGGCCCCCATAATCGGTGAAATGAAACTCTGTCCAGGATGCAGCCTGTGTCCGCAGCACAGCTCTGGTGTTTGTCTACACGCAGACGCGTAATCACTGGTTAATATTTGCACACTGATGAGGGCTGAGGAAGAGGAAAAATGTAAACACTTGGTGCTTGGTCATTGCCAGTGTGGCTCCTGCATGAAGGGAGTGCTGAACATGATGAGTTCAGTGATACGAGCTAACAATGTTATAATTCAGGCCCGGCCATATTTAGACAGGGCTCAGTGCTGTGTAAACAGAGCTTACTGCTGAGGGGAGGGCTCGCTCCAGCACTCATGTCCGTGTCCATCAACAACATTTTGCAAAACTGTCTATTGGGAAACGTGATGACAAGTCTCAAAGTGTGGAGGAAAAGTGGATTGAAGAAGATCAGATGTTCCCAAGTGTCTGTGTGTGGACACATATTATAAAAACAGACCTGAGAGCTGTCTGAGGATTTCCCCTGAGGAATACATCTGTTATGGAAAACTTGGACTACCTGTCGAGACTGAGAGGCCTGCATAAGAGATCAGAGTGTCAGGCTTTTTCTTAAACCCTTGGACGACAGCATGAGTGAATCCCACAGGGACGGCTCTGGGGAAGCTGCTCTCTTCCCACGCAGCAGCAGCAGCAGCAGCAGCAGCAGCAGCGCTCAGCCTGTCGAGTTGAAAGCACAGTCACCGTCCAGCTCGCCCTGCGGCTCCCCCAGGATGTCCCACTCTCCTCTGCTGTTCCGCAAAGTCCTCATGAACCGAAGCCTCTCCCTGCCGAGGCGCTTCACCTTGGCGCACACACCCAGGTAGAGTTGAGCTGTGAAGCCGATGGCATGGGTGTCACGTGGTAGCAGTTGATTCGGTTTTCATAGTTAAAAACTCAAGAGTTAGGGCTAGGTGAAAAAAAAAAGTTATCACAATAAAAAACTAAATGGAATCATCCTACATTATCAACGTGTGCAACATGGGTTAAGTGGAAAATAAAGCTTTATTATCTGATGAGAAGGTAACTCGTGGTTTTGTTGACGTCGGGCTGGTGTCATCTCAATGAATCTTCTTGTTCTCATGATGAAAGAGACGCTCTTGTTTTGGGCCCAAGGTGTTGCAAATTGTTGCTGCATTCCCCCGGGCAGAGGTCCAATGGTATGAGGAGAGAGGATTCTGTTACAGCAGACGCACTGTATCATTTGTTGACTATATTCAATTGAGAATCTAAAAACAGAAAATTAAGTAACAGTTTGTTATTTCATTATTAGGCTTCGAGCACGCAAAGTGTGAAGGACCCTGTCGTCATTGAAGGACGTTATTGTATTGTTTTCTAATCTCAAAAACGGGTTGTAGCAAATGAGAAAAAACTGATTTGGCTGAACTGATTGTGAGTTCAAACAATGCTGATTAAGCCGACCAGCACTCTCACACCTACAGTTAATTCAGAGCACCCAATTTTCCCAAATCTGCAGGTTTTTGGACTGGTGGGAGTAAACTGGAGAACCCGGAGAAAAGCCACGCTCACGTGGGGAGAACATGCAAACTCCATGCAGAAAGGCCCTTGTTCTGACTGGGTCAAGAACCTGGGTCTTCTTACTCAGTCAAGGCTACTGCTGTTTCCTTCACAAAGCAGCTCCAATTAGGTTTCCTGGAAACACACATGCATCACACATCGCGAGGCTTTTTTTTTTGGTCCCTCTGCCACTCTCATACACTCTGTATGTGTGTGTTTACATTAGGGGTCTCAAACTGGCGGCCCGGGGGCCACATGGGGCCCCCCAATCAATTACATGCGGCTTAATATCATGTTATAATGAAAACATGGCCCATGAACGTCTTTTAAAAAGAGTGTGTAGCTGAGGCACAGCTGCCAGTGAGGTGATAGAATATAATATATGTAATTATATGTTTGCTAGCAATATTTTTTTATAACAGTAATAATAAGACATTTGGTCATAATTATCCCATTATTAAATGTATCATAAACAACACTCAATTACATATATAAATACAGTTGTTAGGGCCTGAACCACGAATGGCAGTAGACAAAACGGCTCCTGGTACAAATTTTAATTACAGTTGTCCACACTGTAAATAAATGTTTTTGATATTAATACATCAATTCTGCATCATAAATAGTATTATTAAAGGTGCATTATGTAATAAATCTAAATCAACTGGTCATAAAATCCTCCTAATATGTCACAGAGACTCAGGAATAATGTTCATATAACAAACTGAACTCACCAACAACAACAGTACAGACAAAATATTCAAATTAAAAAAAATATTTTGCAGACTGCAAATCATGTTATATATGTTTTGAAATCATGTTTTGGCATGTGGCGCCACCTAACACCATCTACCAAGCATTGCAGTCAGTAGAGTCTCAGCTGCCGAGCAACCACGGGTTGCCAGTTACGTCAGAAAACAAAACCTAAAAGACCACAGTATTTTGAATTTGAATGTAATAACCGTTTTTGTTCTCTCGGCCGGCCTCCTCTTGACCACAATAGATGTGCATCGGCCCCCAGGTCATTTGAGTTTGAGATGTATGACATGTATGAAATTCGGTTGTGGTGGGGGGATGGGGGGACAGAAAACTAGGTCACACCACACAGCCTTGGAGATCACAGTCTGATGTGGTAATTACTCAAAAGCTAACGGTGTGTGATGAGGTGATAGATGGTGATCTAAAGTCATTTCTGAACTAAATGTCAAGTATAAACATCAAAGGAACCTATTAAGTCATTTCCTTTTGATAAACATGAGAAACCAACCATATCAGCGTCAGTGAAGTGTTGCCAGATAGTGACGTCGGTCGTAGATGTTCCATGCGTCCAATAATGACCTGTGGGTCATTGAAGCAAACTAATGAGAGCGCTGCAGGGAAGGAAAATCCCCCTGCTGCCTGAAGCCACAGAATACGTTCAAACACAGGAAAAAGTATGTTTAGGGTCATGACAGTGCATGTTTACAAGCCAATAAGTGTGGACTGATGTTTATAAACAACTTTTGAATACAAATATAAATTGTATAAGACGTTGTGTGACAGTGAGCAGATCGCCGTTTCATCTTAGCAGGACTTGAATGTTGACAAATATAAATCCTTATTCACAATTTTTTTTTTAGTCTAACCTTATTTATACATTATTGCACATATGGTTGAGGGGATTTCTTTCATGTGGATGAAAGCTTTTTGCAGCAGAATTGGTGTGTTCTTTCTCGGGGATTTGAACTGCAGTTTCAGTTTTGAAATAAGTACACACACACACACACACACACACACACACACACACACACACAAGAGTGTGTGTCTTTAGAAACCTTTGAAAAACTCAGAGGAACGCTAATCTTATTTGTTTCATCTCATTACTCTTAATTAATCCAGTTAAAGCCTAACCGCACATTTCTTATTAAACTCTAAATAGGAAAGCTCTGCTTCAGAATCACCTCACGGGCAGCACTGAGAAGAAAGTCGTCACATTCAACCAGATTTCTCCATCGATTTAACCGAGTCGACTACTTTTGCCCTGCAGGTAACAGCCAACATATAAGATGTAATTACTCAGCACAGTAGAAAATAATTAGGTAAAAGCATAACAAATGGAGCTGCCCTGGCCCTGAAGCATGGGCTTTGTTCTTTTTATAAGCCTCTAAATAACTCTTTGAAATGCTACTACAGCATTAACAACTACAAGGCAGCGTGGCTATTAGAAGTAGTTTTCCGTACACAGTGTGTTGTCTGATATTAGCTGATGTGAAATCTTAGGTGAAACATCGTCAGTCACCTATAGCTAAACTATAAAAACTTCATTCCAATCACATAAACTAAACTGCTCTGCTGTCTCTCTCAGGTTAAAATGTCATTGCTGGAAATCTGTTGTTTCAAATGGAGAATGTGTAACGTGTGAGCAGTAGAGCTTTAATCTCACCACAGAGCCTGTAGTCTGGTGGGTTTTTTTTGCGTATGAATTATCATATAAAGTGTGAAAAGTCAATGATTGAAGGGAGTTGTGAAATTTCAACTGCTCGTTCTGTTGCTGCTGTAGAAACCAGCACTATAGACACTTCATAAGCTGCTAAACATCTTCTGAAGGACTCTGCACCAAACTCAGTCTGAAACGCTCAGACTGAGCGTCTGTGAGGAGAGATTTAGATTGGCTCGTTTGCAGCAACTAGGAGGGTTTTGACCATAAGTTAAGTTAGTGTTTGTAAGTAGACCTCCATAACTAACATATATGTGCGATATGACCATACTATGTCACCTTTAACATCTAGAAAAGGAACTTTTGGTCACAGTTTCAGTTGCAGTCTTTCTCTCTCTGTGATACCTGCAGCCTCACAGCTTCAGTCATGTTTTTGCATCGAGGCTTTAGACAAAGACGTCTTGGCCAGCTGGCAAACCTAAGGCAGTAGTGTGGGAGCAGGTGCAGTTACTCATGAGGGTTTTTATATTGTTGCAGCACTTAAAGGGACAATATGTAGTATTTATGGGTTTATATTACCCAAAATCCACTTTTTTATACATATTATGTGCTCCTGCATTGTCTAGTCGCTGTATAATAGTTTTTGTTTCATTTTCGTAGTGTTTCAAAAAGTCATTTAAAATAACATGGCCGCGGTTGCATAGCCACTGTTAGCAACGAGACGCCATGTTACTGCCGGAGCCTGCAAGGACAAACGCGAGAGAACAAAACAAGCGTCTCTTTACTTGTAGCGGAAGTCCCGCCTCCTCTCTCTCCGCTTCGTCTGCTACGGCCGCGGTAGCTCGCCCTCTCCCTCACCTCACGAACCTCATCTGCTGACACGGAGAAAGACGACGAGGACGACATTTGACCAGCTGCGGATACCGTAGCGCTCAGGGAAGGGAGGGGGTGAGCAGAGCAGCAGGTCTTTGTTGTAAATTTCAGCCTCTCCTCTAGATGTCACTATAAACTACTTATTTCCCCTTTAAGTGATGCTAAATATGGCTCTGGTGCATCATCGAGCCATATTGTTAGACTCACCTAAAAAAAAAAATCCTGAACATAAAGAGAAGAATCTCTCCATTTGCTCCACGCCCACTTTAATTAAAAAAAGGTTTCGCTGCTAATTTAGACCATCATGTGACACAGGAATTTTTTTTGTATGTGTATTTTTTTTTCTGTGCAAGATTTTGTTTATGTGCATGTTCTTATCACCACGCTCACCCCTCGTGCCACCCTGCCCCGGCAGCGACTCTAACAATATCCCTCTGTAATTATGCAGCTGCAGGAGGCAGGTGTCGGGTCTGTGCGGCCTGTTGATGTGACGTGTCATTGAACACAAACACCCGCCAGCCTCACACTGGAGTCATATCTCCCCTTTGAACAGTTAGGACAGACACACAACAAAATGTTCTTCTTAAATGTAGGGACATTATCAACCTCAGAGAGTTTGCAGCAGCTCTGCAGTTGCATTATGTCGAAGCCTGTACAACACAGACTCCGTGACAGCTCCTATGGACATTAGCGGACTGTCGTCAGCACCCGCACCGACCTCGGGGGACTAAAAAAAAAACTCTCACACTGCTAGAGGAAGAGGTCAAGCCTTGTTGAAACCACCCTGCAGTTATTCCTCTCAGCAGCGACTCAACTGTTCCTCTTTTCTGCAGACAGAGTGCGGAGCGAGTGCGAAGCAGAATAACAAAGCTACTTTAAAAGTTTCTCTCTACTATTGAAGCTACTGTATGCTACGGGGGAAAAAAAGGCAAACCCTTAAGGAAATCCAGTCAATGTAATGTCTGGGATTAGTTTGGGTATTTACAACAACAACAACAACATACCAGTGAGAGCCGACAGACAACTGTGGAAAATCCTTCAAGGCAGTCGGTCCTCAGTTACAACCGTTCTTTTCTTCTGCTTTCGTCTGGACAGCCATGTGTGGAAGAACTTGACACAATTCTTCAATGACTTTTTTTTCCTGAATTCCGAGTCGCTGAGCGTGAATGAGATCCATCCTCTCAATTATTCACTGGATTCTGCCGGAGTTGATGTAGAATCAGCAGGTGGCTCAAGAGACATCGGAAGATGTGTCATTTAATTCCTCTATCGTCTCATATGTGAGTCGGGATCTCAAAGGACAATGTACAGAGACCTGCGATTGATGAGGAAAGTGGAGCCGACTGGATTTGGACATGGTCGGAGACACTCGTGCTTGGGGTATGTTTGTTTCTCAGCTGTGTGAGCTGCATCTTTTTTGGCTCACGTTGCACCAGAGCACTGTTCCACAAACACACTGTTACACTCACTGTCCCGGGCCACAGTGATGAAAACACACAGTGTATGCGGCTGTTTTTAAACTTTGTGTTGAGTGAGTTGTGCACCAGTGATGTCATTTTATACTTGAGCGCTGGCCTTTGCTGACTGACTTTGTAAGTTTATTTTGTAGACTTTATGAGTTCCTTATATTTATTCTTGTACAAAGTAATGGATACTTGAGTTAAAGTACAATTATCTTAGAGAAAATGACTTTGGTAGAACTTGAAGTCACTTTTTTTATATATAAAATATTACTTGAGTAAATTTCTTTAAAGTTTGACATTTAAGTAATGTTCTGATATAAAATGTACTTAAGTTATAGAGGTAAAGATATTAAAAAGTGAGGAGTTAGGATTGAACAATGGTGGCTCAGTGGTTAGAAGAGTTGTCTTTCAACTGTAAGGTTGTGGATTCAATTTATGGCTCTGCTAGTCTATATGTGTCCTTGAGCATGACAATTAAATCCATGATGAAGTGTTTGAATGGCTGAATGGGCGAAAACTGTAGTGTAAAGCAGTTCATCAAGACTAGAAAAGCTCTATATAAATACAGACCATTACCAACTCTTCTTCTAGGATAGTTAGAGGAAATGTAGTGGAGTAAAAGTAAAAGTTACTAGAAATATAAATTACAAAGTGAATGCTGCTTATAGACCTGAGACTGAAAGATTACAGTGGCCAGTTTTTTTTTTTTGCATTTCATTTAAAATCCAAACAAAGTTACAACTCGGCTTTAAAAAACAAAAATTCCACCATTTCTCCTAGATTTGACAAATAAAACGTCTCTATAGGTTTCCTTACTGAAACCATGCATTTTACTACAAGAGTACATCCCTTATCTATTTTATTAAGAAGAGAATACAATGCAGAATTAGCCAAGTTGTTGTTTTCCTGGAGCCGAACAGACATGTGTTTTTACATGTAAAGACATAGACTTATACTGATGAACAGTTGGCTAATTAATTAAAAAGTAACAGGTGGAAATGAAAACATCAACTGTTTACATCAGTACCTAGAGTTCAAAATGTGTGGTTAGTGAACCTGATTGTATACAGTGGAGCTCTATTTGTGTGACCATCTCCATTGTTACCGCGCTGAACCACAGCACGCACAATCGTTTTTTGTCGCGTTCGTTTCTTACGGCACAGACGGTCGAAGTATTCACCTGATCAGACTGTGGCGTCTGTTGCGACCTTTGTCTTGTGAGACTTTAAATACTTGACACTGAACCTGTCCGTGTGGGATTCACGACCTTCAACGTCACAGATGAACAAGGCATCCGCGGGTTTATAATTATAACTTACATGTTGACGTGGCAGCTGTTCACCGGCTGAAAACTGATAATTACATTAATGTTGTTGTGACATGGAGCAGGTGCTAGGATGTCGCTAATATTAATGAGTGGCAAGGTTTTCACTGAGATGCGCATTAAAAAAGCAAAGGAAAAATGATTTCTTTGCATTTTTTTCTTATTTTATTTTATTTACTTATGATAACAATAACAATAACGAAAAATCTATATTTTTGTTATTATTTTAATTAGACCCTACAATATTTCAGATACAGGCCTCCAAACAGTTGAGAGGTCTGTTCATAATAAACCTTGCATAATAAATAATAATAGTTCAACATTCAGAACAAGTCACTTTAAGTGTTAAGGCCACATTATACTTCTTCGACTGCGTAATGCGTTATCCGTCTGCGTCACCACGTAGACCACTCGAGCCTTTATACTTCTGCGTCGTGGTGACGGATAGGTGCTGCAATTTCCTGCCCGATCAGTAGGGGTCGCTGCGCAAGGTTGTTGTGCGTTTGGCTACAGTGAGCAATGGCGTCCGAGGGAGAAAGACTGTTGTTGTTGAAACAGTGGCCGTTTGTCACTTTTCTGTGTCCCGGAACGCAGTTTTAAGATAATTTGAGGCGAGAAATTGGCCATTTAGAGTCTAAACATGTGCTGTGTGTGTTAAGAAATGACGTATTTATAATTTGGCAGCGACGAAGTCGGCGGTATTCAGCTCCGCCCTCCGTGGACGCTCGGTGCTCACTGTGAGCCGGCACAGAGCAGCTTCGCTCGGCCTGTCCTGAGGACCAATCGCAGCTCTTGCCGTCTCCGTTGTCCCTTGACGGAGTGACGGACACTTAAAAAATATTCCGTGCAGCCGGAGACGACGTAAAGGCTCTACAACAGGTTCTGCGTAGGCTACGCAGAGGACTCTGCGTAGCCTACGCAGAGCACTTTACGCAGGAGTATAAATTGGGCTTTAGTGAGTTCAGCTTGATGCATTTTTCAATGAGATATAGTGACTTAAAGTGTGGTCCACCAAATGGTTGAGTAGAACCTTAAAGAGTTAAGGGTAAATGTTAAGGTAGTTGACGTGATCTTTTTGAGTATTCATTTATTAGTGTGTGTGAGTGATGAGACCACTACTTAACACAGCTCTTATTTGCTGACATTTTACCCAACAAGCTCGGAGAGGAAGCATGTTTGTGGCAACTCTTATACACCGGACTTCCTGTTTTTCTTCATGGGAATTGGCTTGCACTGTTGCCTCACAGCAAGAATGTCGCTGGTTCGCATCCCCGGTCCGAGCCTTTCTGTGTGGAGTTTGTATGTTCTCCTTGTGTGTGTGTGTGTTTTCTGGTTTCCTCCAACATGTCTACAAACATGCAGAGGTTAACTGGACACAGGTGTGAGTACGTGAGTGTGAATGGTTGTCCTTCTCCATATGCTGGCCCTGTGATGGACCGGCTACATGCCCAGGGTGTACCCTGCCTGTTGCCGCATGTCAGCTGGGATTGGCACCAGCATCCCCGCAACCCTCATGTGGAGGATAAAGTGATAGACGGATGAATTTTCCTGAGACAGTGTGAAAAAGAGCATGAACGAAACACAGATGTACACGTAGCCTACAAGTTTTTCTAGATGCACAGGTTTGTGAACACTGCATGTGTGTGTATGTGTCGTCATGTCAGTCTCAGAGCAGGAGCACAGTGTGTGTGTGTATGTAGCCCTTGTCCGTCTGTAGCTGATGACACGTCAAGTGATGTGACGCTGAAACACACACACCTTTGTGTGCCCTTGTGTGTTTGTCAAGCACATACTGGGACTCATTTGTCAAACCCTGGCACATTTGGCACATTTAAATATCTACCATTACTGGCTCAGACACAGGTCTCTGTACCATGTCTCTTCTCTGTCACGACACTGAAGCAGACCCTCCTCAGTGCTGCTACACTCCTAAGTCTGGCTCAGTGTTGCCGATTTGGGGGTTTGACCATATTTTCTTCACGCAAACTAAGTGCTTAATTCACTTAAATACTGATATACTTGTTTACGAATGTAAAATGTTGTTGTATTTTATTATTTTTCAATTTAACTTCAGTAAACCACACTTTGAATATGAACGTTTAAAATAAATCTGTGCCCTCTAAGGTTAAAATGTGTCTGGTTTGGTGTAAATAACAACTATATTAATACAGGGTTCTACCAAGGCCCAGAGGTCTAGAGATGAGCCCCAAAACATTTTTGGCATGTGAGCAAGGATGGATTACTGAATGAGCCGAGCCCAAGAGGTAAAGGCTCCCTGAAGCCCAAGCCTTCTATTGTCCTTCTCCAGCTGACATCTCCAAAATGCACCAGAATATAGGAAATCGCATCTGCCAAATTCAGAATTTTATGGGGAAGGACCCTCAGACCCCCCTTCCTGTTTGCACCCGTTCTTATAGGGTGGTCCTTATGCATCTGTGCCCAGGGGGACAGTAGTTCATAAACCATCTGTATTAATACAATTGATTACATTTGTGTCAATAATGGTGACGCACAGGTGACAGGTGTTGCCCACCTTGTTCTTTTGAAGTTCTGACATTAATGGTGGTTATATTAAAGCCCGATCAGGCGTACGCTGGGACTGTGTGAGCGCTGCACTTTTTATTAAATGAATGAATCACGTGTGCGAACTGGCGTACGGGGATTTCTGCACCTGTTTCTACACAAGTTTGATAAATGAGGGCAACTGTATGTATACAGGTGCTTCCTCTGGATACACTGTGGTGTGTTATGTTTTGCTTTTACTCTTACCACAAGCTCATGCCAGTTCCTCATGTTGCTCTTCTTGTAATGCAAGAGAAATGGCTTAATACTACTTTTCCATGTCTGATAAAACAGCCTTGAAAGTCTACCAAAATCTTTTCGGCCAAATCTTTTATCCTAAAATAAGTCCTCACGGCTCATAATATTACTGCAGCATGGCAGGCATGTGTATCACTGACTCACATTCTGGTCACATGCCATTGGTGACGCATGTCTCTCATTACAACCTGTGCTTAGGGAAGCATTTCTGTGATATTTTGAATAACACAAGTCCAACTCTCGCTGAACATGTCTCGGTGAAAGAGAAAAACAGTGAAAACAGAAGAGCTTATAAAGTCTGTGCTAATGTTCACATAGTGTAAATGTTTTTCAGCGACCACGGTGACATTGTGCAACCAGTTTTGACATCACAACGGTGAGTGTCAGAATTCCAGCTCTTGCGAGATCAAAACTAAGTGTGAAACAGGCTAAAGATTTAAGTTCAATGCAAAGACAGTGACAGACGTGTTTCTGACTCAGCGTACAAACAAGAGCAGGAGAGCAGAGGGGGAGCTGGAGAGGGAATAATAACACAACAGTCCCCAAAATAAAACCTCTGATGCCTGGAATGCTTTCCCACCTCGCCAGCATGGCTGCATGTATTACACTGAACACGTGACTGTGACACGTGTGACTTGTTTCTCATGTCTGTCAGTGTCTGTCTAAGCCACCACACGGTACATATTGATTGTTGCACCAGAGAATTCCTGCTGCAAATTTGCGTAATCTTGTACTGTGATGAGGAAGAAATGAGGAAGAAACTGTTTTTAGGTGAAGACGTTGTGACCTACTCCCTATTTAAAAAAGAGACACAATAACATAAGTGATATTAGGATTGTGACTGTATCTGTAGCCATACTGAAGGAGTCCTGAAGCGCTCTGCTGTGTGTCAGATTAGTGAACAGGCAAAGAGCGACCTCTGTCTGTCTGCATCAGTATTAACCTGTGTGTTTGCCAAATATCAATATTATCACACTCTGTGAGTGGGAATCTGGGTTGTTGATAGAAAATCTGCAGTATGCTTACTCATCATATCTTGGACAAACATGCAACACACACACTGTACCGTCTTACTGAAACATGTTTTTGTTTCCTGGTTAAATAAAAGATAAAATAAAAAAATATCAATTAAAAAAACATAATGAAATGATACAAAGTAGTTATACAAGTTCTCCACAAGGTGTCGCAAGAGCATCTCTAAACTTCCATCATACGTCCTCTTCAGTAAATGCCACAAATGCATGTGCAAATAAAGGTTTGCCAGCTCTTTAAAGAAGTCACAATTACTGATTTTTTAATGTGGATTTACTGTGTGGCAGCATTTTAGAGCCAAATAAATGTGTTCTTGAAGTAAGTGGCATCAGATGATCAGGTTGTATTGACAGAATGTTGAGGTTTATGAAATATTTTCTGCTTTTAAAGCTGAACTGACTGGAAAAAAAAAAAAAAAAACATGCAGAGCAAACGTAATCCTTATTGTGTTGAAAACACACAGTTTGTTTGCTGTGGTTCCATAATGTGGATGGATCATTAGCCAGAGGGGAAAAAAAAGTGAAGTCTGAGACAGAAAGCATGGTATGGTCTGAGAAGAATATGTGACCTTGTGTGACCATACAATAATCTTTCTGTTTTCACTTTGTTTGCCTCATTGGACTGTTTACACTCAGACAGAACAGTTTCTTTTGTCAGAAAAGTATGCTTGTATAAGAGTTTAAGTATTATATTATAAAAAAGTATTAGATTTCTGTAATCATAAAAGGCTTTTGTATGATTTTTAGGCAAAGGCCTTGCTTTAAGCGCTGTCATGTTAATAATTAATTAATCTGTCGAAAAAATGATGATGTTCTCGAATGTCTTGTTTTGTCCACAAACCAAAACTTTTAATGATTTCTTAGTTATATGGAGCCTAGAAAGGAAGGAAATACTCACATTTAAGAAGCTAAAACAATCAGAAATGTTGTTTTAATCATGAAAGAAAGCTTCAAACCGATTGATCGATTATCGATTTATTTATCTAACGATTAATAATCGATTAATTGAGTAATTGTTTCAGCTCTACACCAGACACACCTGGGGAAAGTCAAGCATCTGTTGTACTCTGCAGTCTCACCATTAGATGTCACTATTTCACCCACACTGAACCTTACATGCAGATTTGTTAGACGTACACACAAAACAAAACCCAGAGTCAAAAGTAGTGAATGACTGAATGATACCAAATATGAATGTGTACAGACACACAAAGTCAATCTGTCAAAACTCACTCTCTTCCACACACACACATTCATATTCACACACACACACACACACTAAACTCCTCCCTCACAGCTTATTCTCATTAGCAGGGCTAATGTTGTCATAGGAGCCAGCAGCCAGCTGGGCTGAAGACGTCATGCGGCCGGTGGATTCTGTTACACAGCGGCCTTACAAACACTTCATTCCCAGCAAACCTCAGCAGTGGCATCTGTTTCGAGGTCGTGTTGCACAAGGAGGGAGGGGAGCGTTGGCTTTAGAGGGGGTGGGGAGAGTGAGAATATCTAAATATGACTGAACGGATCACAAGATAAGCAAAACATTTGTTTGTCAGTGTAAAAATGGCCACAAGGAAGTATACAAGTATGACTGTGACAGGCATGTGTTTGTGGTTTGTGCAGCAGATAATGAACCGTATTGTGGGGTTTGAGCACAATTTTTTGGCATTACTCCTGTTAAAGTTTGAAACATTAATCACCCCTTGTTTGTCCTGTGCTGTTTTTGCGGTAAGTTTTCAGACAGGATTCAGGTGAGAGCAGAGGTCTTGGTGGTTTGCTGGTGCTGCTCAGCTTCCCAGAAAATGAAGGTTCTTACTAAATTAATTAGATATTAGCTTAAGCGATACTGACTTAACCATTTTTCAACCAGCTTCCAGAGCATGTATATGTATACAACGGATATATGGCATTGTTTTCTCTGCGTATCACTGGTATATCACTATCCAGAGAACCGCAATTACAAAACTGTTTATAAGCATGTAGCTTTGAGGGCCAGTTGAGACTGCAGTGTGAAAACGAATCGAACTTAAAGTTAAGTGCAATTATTGTATGTCCTGAATCGGAAAGAAGTACATGTATGAAAACACTTATTCTTGTTTGACTGCTGTTAGGAAATGCTCAATGTCACTTATTTTAATGTCTGATATGGTTCTTGACTATCACCAGCTTTAATTCCTATCAACACCAATATCCTTTTCTTCTTAACTTGGCTGTTAATAAGACATTTGTGCTGATGCATTTACCACCAAGCTGTAACTGTACAAAAAGGTGCCCCTCACTCACGTCCCGGTCTCTTTTCCAGCATGTTGCCCGTGCTTAGTCAAGCATTTACAGCATCAATCCATTCCCTACAGCTTTATCCTCGCAGGGGCTGCTGGTGTCAATCCCAGGTGTGAGATAGGGTGAAAGGCTGGAGATACGTATAACCATTCACTCACACCGACGGCCAATTTACAGTGTCCTGTTAACCTCTACGTGTATTTGGATATGTGGGAGGAAACTGGAGAAAAAACACGCGCACACACAGGAAAAACATGCAAACTCCACACAGGAAGACTCGAACTGGGACGTGAACCAGTGACCTTTCTTGCTCTAAGTGTTCATTTATGTAGGATTTTATTTTACTTCTCTTTTGCCGATATCCAATCCAGAGAAAACAAAAACAAGGAAAAAGTCCAAACTGGATGACTGTTGAAGGGAAAGCGCCGGTAGAATCCTGGTGTCGTGACAGTGTGGGACACTGCAATGTCTGCACTGTGGGAAACACATTATGTTCACACTTAGTTTGCATTCGATGACACCAATCCAACGACGAGGGGCTACAGAACTCTGGACTGACTCTGCTGGGTTGGTGACCAGACAATATCACCTCAATTGAAGACTTATCAGGATCTAGTTATGAACAGGTCTGTCTTTACTGAAGGTGAGATAAAGAGTCAGCGTGAACGAGTACAGTTCATGGAGTTCAGGATAAACAGTTTAAACCGGTCGTGTGGTGCAGGAGCAGAGAGGTCTGATTCCGTTTTAAAACGGGCAGTGAGCGTCTTTTGTCCCCACAGATTCCGAGGAATCTTTGCCAGGTGACCTTAATTCTCGTCCATATTTGTGAACAGCTGGGACATTCTGGTGCAGATCTGGGCACTGAGCCCCACTCGCTGTGGAAATTGAATTATCAGAGCCCACAGCTGGTACTAATTGATGATACCCAGCTGGTACAAAGATCAGCCAATAACAGAATACAGCTCCAACAACATATCGGAGCAACATTACATTTGATGTAATTTAATCAAGTTCAATGTTGAATTAAAACTAAATGCAACTGTTTTAGTGTGTCAGCGTAATTTAAACGTAACAATTCTTAATAATGATAAATGAAGATGTAAAGCTGCACTGTCTTGTCCTTCTCATCACACTCGTCTTCACCTCTGCTTGGATTTTTTACTGGGTTTTCTAAATATGTGGCATATCAAAGTCCCCAGCGCTTCCATGTTCCTGCCAACACAACACAACTCCACTGCTTGGCCTGAGTCTCAGAAGACAAATATTTGTCTGTGATGTCACCAGCAGTGGGACAGTGTGGTGATAATATCACTGGGTCCAATAAGTCCAGGGTGAGAGATGGCTTCTGCTGCTGCAGGTCGGAGCTCGGGCTGGAAATGATGCAATTACACGTGACGTTATAGGCAGCTGCTCATGTATTTATGAATGTAAGTGTGTGAGAGATGCACACCATGTGTGTGTGACAACAGAAACACGTTTGAACGTGATGCGTATGTACATAAAAGAAATAAATCAGTAATGACACTTCACCGTTTGAGCTTTGCTGTTTTAGCAAACGCTCCAAAATACAAAACACATACTTTGGCTTTTTTTTTTTGTCCATTCAAGCTGCTGTAGAAACACGAGGGCACAAGATGGCAGCCACCACACAGCAAGTTTTGAAGTGATTATACGTGTCCTTACTAGGGATGGGATTCGGTATTTGTCAGTATCGGCATTAGTCAGACACTGGTCAAAATCACTGGATTGGATATCGGATGGATAAAAATGATAAAATCATATATATATTGCACACTTCACTATGTGAAGACTAAACAATTGTTCTACAAATTCAACATATGAAACCATATGGAACTCTGACTTTTCCTAAATGTGAGTATTTATTGAAAAAAAAATGACGCTGTTGTGCAGTTGTGTACCTGCAGTGTGCATTATAGACGGTGTATCATTTTGATACTGAATCCATTTGTTTGTTTATTTAAATCATAATTATGCAAATATTGAATGAATGGTAAAAATGACTGTATTGGACTAATATCGGTGTCAGTTGATGATATCGGTATTGGACACACAAAAAAAGTGCTGTATTAGATGTCTGCCAATAAACGCTCTTGAATCTCTCACACTGGACCTTAAACTGGTGATAAATTAATGATTATTGTCTATATTTACTCTCTCTGTATATCTCTGTGTGAGTATGATGGTAAGGTGAGCAAGTAAATAGTTAAAATATTCTCAGCATGGCACAGCCTCAGGGAGTTCCCCTATTCAAAGAGCTGGCCTCCCTGATACACTGCACATACTGTATATTATGTACGTCGCGCGCGCGCACACACACACACACACACACACACACACACACACACACACACACACACACACACACACACACACACACACACACACACACACACACACACACACACACTCTCTATTTTAATACACATGTACACGCACATGACACAAACCCACTCCATGTCTCTCACACGCTCATAAACATTTGTACACACACGCACGTGGCTCGTGTCTGTTTCAAAGGCGCAGAAGTCCATGTGCTGGAAGGAGAGAGAGTGTGTGTGTGTGTGTGTGTGTGTGAGAGAGAGAGAGAGAGAGAGAGAGAGAGAGAGAGAGAGAGAGAGAGAGAGGGAGAGGTAGGGAGAGAGGGAGAGAGGGAGGAGTGTGTCTCCAGAGAAGAAAGAGCGTCCAGCCCTGAACTCCTTCATGTGGATTTGATCTCCAAACAGCCACGACTTGCGCCAGCTCCAACTGTGCACGTTAGGAAGTAACTCTCTCTCTGTCTTCATCTCCCCTCGCCTCCTCTTCGCCGTCCCTTCGCCGTCTCTTCGCCTCGGAGTCGAGGGCTATGCCGCTGGAACACGCCGAGGAGGACTTTCCTCCGTCGGTCCGCGCGTCAATGGAAACGTGGTGCGGCGAGAAGGGAGAGGACAGACCGCACCAGAGCCGAGGAGCACAGGAGCGCACGGGGGAGGAAGAAGAGGAAGACTAGCGCGCAGGAACAAAAGCAGCAGGGAGACAAAAAACAAACAAACAAACAAACAAAACCCCAACAAACTCCAGACATGAGTTTGCCCACTAACTCTATGTTTCCGGCCAACTCGGCCCAGGATCGCTACTACAAAGCGCGGAACGGGAATATCTGCGGCTCTCCGTGCGCCGTCAACCGACCCATCGACATCGTGCAGAAGCGCAGGCGGTAGGCCAGATGTGGTTTCAGTCCAGATGTTGCACAACTATTACACACTGCTGTCTGTTTTCTTTTACTGCAGAGTTTCACAATTCGTCCTCTGACGCAAATCGTGTGATTATTCAAATATAAAAACGAGTCACCACAACTTTACTGCACTGTTAATTACATGTTCAGAGCTTGACTGTGCTGCTGCAAGCACATGTCCATGTGATATTCTTTTTTCTTTTTCTTTTTTTTTAACAGCGCAACACTTAATAATGTGTATTAATATGTTGGTTTAATCTCCTAATGTGTTGAGGATTACAGTTCATTTAGGCACCAGCAGCTGAAATAATTCCACTCCTTAATCCAAGACTTATTGTGATCAGGAAACAAAGTCACAGCCACTTTTCTTTGACACAGTCTGTCAGGTGTAAGAAGGTCAGAGAGAGGGACAGACTCTGTACTCGGGCAAAGCCTCCGCTCTTTACTCGTCAGAGCTGAATTATTTTAATCCAGGGTGTTGTTTATCTGCCATGAAATAAAGCTGACAGCGAGCCGAGCTGAGCTCAGACTGACTTAATAATGAGTCGGTTTGGCTTTTTAAGTGTTTTTGTTGTACTGAGTGGTGAGTCAGAGACACTGATGTGTTCCAAGAGGAAGATATGAATCAGCATCCAAATCTCTGTATACTTCGTATACATATACATTTTTTACATGACTTTTTAATCACTGTTTTTGCTTCACAACCTAAACTCACTTCTCCAGTTTTTCAATGGATACTGTAAACAGTTTTTCCCCCCCCCCATCTGGATTTCAGCCAGTTCTTTGTATGGAGAACAATCGCTAATGGTTTCTTTTTTCTTGAGCTGATTGTGATATGTGTAACCCCTCAGTGCCAAAGGAGAATTGTAGCCTGCGTATAGAATACACACCATATCAAAAACATACTGTAACATGACAAAATGGAGTTGATTCCCATTATCAGTATACGTAAAAGTGGCTGTTCCATCAACAGTCACGTAGAGATAAAAGAAAAAGACTCATTTTGCAGTCGGCCTTTGAGAAAGACATGCCGGCGTCAGCTTGTTTGGACGGAGGGAGGGTGCATGTGGGGGGGGGGGGGGATCAAAGTGTCTCTATAATGTCAAACCACGAATAAAAAAAAAAAAAATCTTCAAACAGAGATTGCTAATGAACGGCGAGTCAGTTGTATTTATAGGACTGATAGATTAACCACATGTGCGTAATAACACTGGCAAAAAAGCAGCAGCAGAGAGAAGGAGCGTCTACGCTGTAATCGTCATACTCCCTTTTATCTCCCTTGTAGTTTCCTTTTTCATTTGGATGAAAACACGCCACCAACCGCCGCCTCCTTCGTCATAGAATCACCTCATAAAGAAGTTAGAGGTTAAACAGTTAGTTTTGCCAAGAAGAGGCGTTTCATAAACATCTGTGTAGAAAACTGTCACGTCACATCCCACATACCCTCTGCTCATTTTGTCATTAGGTTTGGGAAATGACAATATATACATGTAGATATACATACATGTAGTTTGGCTGAACTATATATATATATATATGTGTATTTATATATGTATGTATATATATTAGTCAATCAATCAATGACATTTTATTTGTATATCCCACAGTTTACAAAACATAGTTTGTCTCATGGGACTTCACAGGGTTGGTAACATCCTCTGTCCTTAGACCTTCGTCCAGGGTAAGGAAAAACTACCAGGGAAAAAAAACCCCTTATAACAGGGAAAAAAGGTAGAAACCTTAGGGAGAACCACAGGTGAGGGATCCACTCCCTGGACGGACAGACGTGCAGTAGATGTTACCCAAAAACATACAATACACAATGACAAAGAATAGAAAGTAAACAGTCTTTAAATGCCAGGATCCATCTGGATCACTGGGTTTGTCGCAGCCTGTAGCGAAGGCTGTTGTGGTCAGAGACTCGGGGATGACGGAGTCCTCTTTTCTGTCCTGACCTCATGTCGTTCACTGGTGTCAGCAGGACTAGATTAAAATCAGTTAGAGATGTGGATTTATGGGCTACATCTCATGGGAGGGACATCGGTTAAGTGGTGAGGGTTGAGAAATCGAGGACGGGGTAGAGAAAGTGCGGCTCGTGCAAAGTCTCTGTGCTCATTCTAAGTGCATGATGGGAAATTCCCCCAGCAGTCTAAGCCTATGGCAGCATAAGATAGACTATTCTAATCAGGACATACCTGATCTAGCTTCGACTATAGGCTATGTTGAAAAGGTAGGTTTTCAGTCTCACCTTAAAGGCAGAGACAGAGTCAGACTGTCTGACTGAAAGTGGGAGTTGGTTCCACAGGAGAGGAGCCTGGTAGATAAATGTTCTACCACCGAATCTACTTTTATTTATTTTCGGAATAATCAGTAGACTCGAGTTCAGGGAGCAGAGCGTTCTATTGGGTTGATATAAAGTGATTAAATCGCAAATATAAGAAGGTGCATTTAGTTTATATTTATCATTTTTTATTTTAACTTTATTTTACCAGTAATTCACATTGAGAACACAAATCTGGCCACTAGCAGCCGTACAACCCCCCCCCCCCCAAAAAAGACATTAAATCACTATTAAGATCAAAGATCAATACAACATGTAACATAAAAGACATGTGTTGCACTTCATTGTAAATAAGAATTTGATTTGTTTCCCCCCCTGAGATGTGATCATTGGTGATAAGTGATGTACATAGGTTGTGAGTAAGTTTGTATTTTGAATGTGGGTATGCTAGCTATCTGGAATTGTCAGTTACTGCTTATATTGATGTTTCTTCTGGGGATGTCACCATCAGCTTTTTGCCCCCAATGTTGAGTATGTGCAGATAATCCAATACTTGTATTTACCAAGATACTTTTTTTGCTATTTGCTTTTTTGAAAAATGGTCACTGTCGTTAAAAAAACTATTATTTCTCAGTAAAGTTTAGAGAGAAATAAAAATGGACTCCTGCTGTTAGGATGCAGGTACTGCAGGTAGCGAGAGTGTGCGTGTGTTTTGCATATACAGTCCCCACTAAAGTGTGTAAATGTGTGTGTTTGTGTGTGCATGCTGCAGTGCACCGGGCACAGAGGCCAAAGAAAGCAGCTGATCAAAACAAGGCAATTATTATATCAAACGCAAGTGATGAACATTTGCTGCGTTGACAGAAACCTCCATCGTATCCCATCAGTATGGATATTTAAATGAAGCCAAGCACCTGAGACACTTTCTGTGTGGTTTTCACACAGGTATGTTCTGACTCCTCCATAAGTACAGGAATCACACCTGACCTTTGCTGGTGTCACAGCAGGTTGACTAGCCCTCCGGGCCTCAGCCCGTGTCAGCGCACTGCAACATGACGCACAGCTCACTTCCATGGGGGTCAAAGGTCCCTGCAGACTGTGCTGCGTGTTGCAACATACTGTAAATGAAGAGTCACGTTCGCTGCGGTGACTGTGAGTGTGAGTCGACTCCACTCACCTGTCCTGACAGCGCTGATGGATTTCATCTGTTTAATTCACTTGCATCACTCACAGTTACAGTATGTGTGTCTCTGGGGTTTGGTTTGGTTTGGTTTGGTTATGGTTATGGTGGTTGTGCAATATATTCAGTGCAGGGACCAGAACAGTGCGTCATCTGCCATAGAACTGTCAGTGCAGCACACTGGGCTGTGTTTTCTGATGCAAGTGCTTCCACTCGGCCCGGCTAATGGAGTAGGTTATGGAGTGGGATTTGTGGCACAACTTCACCTGTTTCTGTGTAGAAGGAGATTTCTGAACTTCATCAACATGGTAAAGATATTTTATTCCTCCTTTGATTTAAAAAAAAACAAAAAAAAAACATGTTCTGATACATTAAAACATTAGGTTTAGGTCATGTAGGTCACACTTTAGATGTACATTCCCAATGTAGATTACATCTTTAATCACTTAGAGTTACATAACGATGTTTATGCTATACAAACCACAGTGTTGTTTTGAAGCAAACTTACCATCTACTGGTTCTCCTTTGAGCAGAAATGAGCAGAAATTAGCTTTTCTTTGTCGGAACAGATGCTGAAGTGAATATCTGTGGCCATTAGGTTGGATGACGATGATCATTTTCAGTTGCACCCATAAAATTGATATATACATATAGATCTCAATGCAGATTATAGTTTCTGAAGATGTTGGTGCAGTTTCTGTTTAATTACAAATAAAACAATATTAATACGTTCAGATAATCTGATTTTTACTATGATGTAGGAGCCATAGTTTTTTCACTATATCAGTAAAGATGATCAAGTTTTTTTGAGCAGCATATTTAACTTAAATAGCAGCTGATTTAAAAAAAAAAAAAAAAAAGCATTATGGTTCTGACTGATCTGTGTTTCTGGCGTCAGACATTAACCTCCACCTTCATCTTCTTTTCCCATCCACTGGCCTCACGTCACTGACTTTCACCCCTAGCGTGTATACGCTGTGATTGGTCCTTCTCTTCTGTTCTCAGACGTCTGATGATCGGTCTCTTGTCCAGGGTCCTTGTCCTTTCAAAGACGTATACAGCTGTTGCACGGAATGTCAAAGACCAGACTAGTTTTTTTCCTCTCCTGTCACTGCACATTCAGAGAGTGCCTGTGATTCTACAGCGTGTCATATCCAGCTGTTCCAATCCAGCCTGTCAACATCACTGAATCATTCCAACCAGAAACGCTTAACAGGAATCTTTCCTTTAATAATAAAATAAATGTTTGACCCTTCGTGAGGACACAACTATTGATGTGTCAGTGGCTGCTCCCTGGACTCCATCCCAAATCATTGACAAATCCCAGTTAACGCCTCAACCCACCGAACCACAGGAAGCCTCTGCTCCTTCCCTCTGGAGTCGCTTTGGCTCTGCTCCTTCAGCAAACATGTCTCAACACAAGTCCCACTGCGTCCACAAGCTCAGCCAGCTGGTTTCCGGCTCATATCTTTTTAACCGTGTTTCATAGCATCCTTTGCATTCTCTCGTCTCTTATTCGGTGGAAAAAATGTGAAGAGCTGCAGCGAGCGGCGTTTGGGCTGGGAGTAATTGCAGGCCTGCGTGCTGCTCAGCCGGCAGCGCAGTGACTGCCATGAAACCACAACTGACGTCAGCGGACGAGCACGACCGTGACTGTGTGTGCTTGTGTTGGAAGAGTGGTCTGAATGTAATCTTGACGTCTTTGGGACTCCCCAAATGATGATCAGCTCGGGGACAGACCGACGCTCCACATAGAAGCTTTGTTTGAGGCATTTTCTTGTAGCTTTAGACAAAAGTAACATTCATTGGACTGAACTAAGTTTAAATAAATGCAGCCCCCTCAGGCAAAGGCTTCACATCGACTTCACGGCTCCACGCACACAGCACGTTGCCAGGTTGGGAAATTGTTGTTACAGATACACACACATACTGTTACTGTTTTAAAGTAACTGAAAAAAAAAAAAGTAAGGCACATTATTATTTCTGGATTGAGATGTCAAGTATAGTTGTTTACTTAAGTTAGTTTTAGTGGTTGAATGTTATGCTTGATTAATTCCCGACTTCGCAGAGAAGAAGCCTAGTGAGCCGGCTCAAATATTTTCATGTTTTAATGACAGGTATATATAATATACTGTATCAACGGTGAAAAAAAACGGTGTAGTGTGTTTGTGTCGGCGTACATTTATGGATCTAGAGCTATTTAAAGGTTCAGTGTGTAAGAATTGGTCCAACGGTGAAACCGCAGACTCCACGTGTGCCAAGGAACGATGGTGGCCTCACGTACTGTTTTGAAGTGTTATTTATTCATTTTTTAAAGGTTAAGATCACTCTCATGTAAGATACTGCGAACTGTTATTCGTCTTTTGTATTCTAAATTTTAGATTTACAACACCAAACGCACTCTCTGGCATGATGACAGCCTCTGTAAAAGGCCCTTCCCTAAACACATAAAAGGCTGTTTATAAGGCTATGAAAATGATTATACACTTATGCAAACATATCCAAGGGTAGTGTATTTATTTCTTCTAATAAACCCTTCTCAATTTTACACATTGAACCTCTGTCTCTGTAAAACCCCCTGTTATTACCTGGTGTCGTGTGTGTTTAAATATCATGTACGGGTTATGCAGCTCGGTCTCCTACGCTACGAAATCCACGGCATCTGCTCGTAGAGAAAACAAAGTCATTACAACACTTTTTCCAGATGTGTAATTTCTAAGCAGACCTCACTGCATGAAACCCCTCATCAATTTGAACACACAGATTCCTGTGTCACCAAACTTAAAGCAACAAGCTCGACTAAACCACAGCAACTCGGTGGCGACACAAGCACTGAATGGCACAACATGACACGGAGGGAGAAAAAGGTGTTTTTGATGAGGATCAGTCCAATTGTCAGGTCAGGTGAGGTCAGGGCCACCATTCTAGTGTTTCATCCACTGCCTTATTATTCTATTCAACAATAATGTGACTATTTGTTTAATTAAGATCCTAAAAACCGATTCAAAGAAAACATTGTTGTTTCCATCTTGTCCTTATCCCACTTATCAGGGATCTGATTGGCTGCTCCTGGGTTGCCCTCTCCTAATTAAAGGAGGAAGTGGCACACTCGTGCCTCACCTCTGGATTTAATCACTGAAAGGCGCCAATTAGTGCCATATGAACATGATTAGAACAACACACAGCATGGCCTGTTGCTGTGCAAAGACAGGAGTGTGTGCATGAATGTGTGTGTGTGTGTGTCCTAAACCAGCCTGTCCAGTTGTGCATTAGTGTGATGTAAGGTGGTTCGATTTTCAGGTCGATGCTGGAGCCAAATCTAGATCTCTACTGCTGGGGCAGTAATCATACACCGAGTGTGTGTGTGGTTCTGGTGGTTCTGGCCCAGTGTGTTATCTCCGCTAACCAGTTTCTAATGATGTTAATGCTGATCAGCCACTTTATGGATTTGTCCCCGGCTGGACGGACAGAGCTCTAACCACTGCACATAGACTCCAGGATCGATACCCTTCCAGAGGGTGAATCAACCTTTGAGGCACCGTGGACTCCAAACATTTAACCTCTTCAGTGCTGCACCAGAAATTTGACAAGTTTTCTATAAGAAATTTGGAGAACATGGATACGAACATAGTTAAAGAATAAGAAAAACAGATCAAATAAAATTACCTTTTTAAAAGTTTAAAGTGTACAGCACAGATTCTAGTCCATAAGTGTTCCATTTCAAAGAGCTAAAGAACCCCTCTGGTGCAACCAATACAGAAGCCCCTCTTACCCACCTGTACATTCATTTATAAACATAGAATACTCTAGGAATGCACAATATTATTGCCGCGGTATCGGCAGATTTTGGCTTTAAAATGTATTATCGGCAGACACGCCAAGATCTGCAGATATGACTACAACAGAAAGCTTTAACAGCTACCTACATGACTTCTATGCTGGTGCCATCTACAACTATAGTGTTTTTATGTTTATTTTTTGCTTGGTGAATGTATATCTGCTGTGACATCCATCAATCCATCCGTTATCTACCGCTTTATCCTTCACATGAGGGTCGCGGGGGGAGCTGTGCCAATCTCAGCTGACACAGGGCGATAGGAGGGGTCACACCCTGGACATATCGCCAGTCCCCTCACAGAGACACATATAGAGACAAACAACCATCCACTTTCACACTCAGACCTACAGTCAATTTAGAGCGTTTTTGGACTGTGGGAGGAAACCAGAGAATGATGTTAATTTCACTACAGAATAGACTAAATGTCCTCTGTACACAGGCAAAAACGTATATGTATCGTATCTGTTATTGGCCCAAATGCCGTCCCTAGGATATACATAACATCGTTGAAATTGAAAGGACCAGTCCGATATTATGGTCACTTTGCTTCATGGTTTGTCGCATCTGCAGGTCATTCATACATCCAAGAACAATGAGCAACTGACTATTAAAATTATCGTTCACCAGACAATAAGTTACTGGTTTTCTAACAAGAGACTTGTGATGTGATCACACCTCACATGGCGTCCATCAACATGTGGACAGGTTTCAGTTTCATTGCTCCATTACACGTTTAGTATTCACCCATCTTTGAAGCTGTGCCATCAGCTCGGTCTGAAATACACACCTGTAATGTACCGTGATATTTTGCACTGTTGTGTCCACAGACACTCAGACATATCAGCACCTTCCAAATGACTCAAAAACAGGAAGTGTCACACACAAGCACATGTGTGATTGTGTGTGACGCTTCCTCACAGAGACACTCACAGGGTAAAAACGTCTGCCCTGTTGTAACAGGTAGAAATGTTTTTTCAGATATTTGCAATCCAAAAGCAAAGTGACAGTTCTGTTTCCTTCAAAATAAAAGCTCCCCAAGTTCTCTCTGTTGTTCTGTAGCTGCAGCACATGAATCAGAAGAGGTAATAAGATGATTACTGTGATCTGTGTAACCAGAATGTATCTTAACTTGAAGGGAAAGTGAACCTGGCAGTTAAGAGTTAAGGCTTTAGCCCAGACTCTATCACAACATAATATGTCATCATCATTTGCATATTATGCAAATGATGATGGAGCCAGTGTTAAAACACTGTATGCTATATTAAGTTGATCAACAGAATAGTTTATATATAATATTAAGTGGTTTCTTGCTAGTCAAACAATAACATTATAGTATCAAGGTGTCAACGTGCATGCTCTAAGATTAAAATTATAGATTTACTCTGTCGCTGTCGTTTATTTTAGTCCTCATTCCATAAAATCCAAGATCCAAATTTCAACTTTTCCTTCAGTCTCCAGTATGCAACAGTGTTCATGTACCCGTCGCAGACAGATGCGCTCAGATACTTGGCGTCAGGGCCTGTTAGCTTTTGTCCCTTCGCCTTCTTTCTTCTTCTTCTTCTTTCTCTGTCGAGCTCTGCTGCTTTCAAAGGCAGCCGTCCTTCCTCTTGCCTGTAGGTCAGAGGTCACGCAGAAAAATAATAAACACACCAGCTGACTTGACTCTGTGCAACCTTCTCCTCCCCTTGGCTATATTTAGAGGGACATGAGCTGCTCTGAGATCAGATGTTGATGTTGGATGCAGAGTTGGCTGTTTGGACAGGGATCCACAGTGGCCGGTCAGGTGAAGGGAAACAGCAACTGTTTCCTCGGGGGAGGCGTGGTTTTCAGCTCAAGTGCTGTATGTTTCCCCAAACCTTTTTCTCAATGAGGAATCCACTTTTTAATAGATGACAATTGACGATATAAGCTGTGACTCTGGCAAATGTGTGACTATTTTACTGCCATGTCTGTATATTAACAATCTGATTTTCCATGAGATACTGTATGTTTTCTGGATGAATCACAACTAAATCATATTCATGTTATTTTAAACGCATTCACATAAAACTCAGGCTGGAAAACCTGTGCAGTTTAAACAGTTTAAATATTTCAAAGGCTTTTTTTTTTTTACAATGATATGAAAATGCAGTAGCTTAAACTTCAGTTGTACGCCAGTGCAGCATAGAACAAGCAGCCTCTTTCTTCTTCTGCAGCCTTGCTCTACATTTATCTCTTGAAACTCAATCTCTTTCTGTTGTAGAGATTGTCACCATTATCTGTATAAACACCGTGACTTGGAGCGGTTCTGAGATACAGAGCGGTGTCATTGGAAGAGGGTTACGGCAGGTTCAAACCTGCCGAGTGACCTGGGCCTTTGTCTTTTATCTGTGGAGTTTTGGCATGTTCTCATCGTGTGTTTGGGTTTCCACCCGCAGTCCAAAGACATGCAGGTTAGTTTGATAGGAGATGGGAGGAGATAAATGGATCATAGGTGTGAACGTGAATTAAACTCTGAAAGTTTGCCAGCCCACGTGTGGTCTGGCACCCTGTGTCACCTCATGCCCACTGTCAGCTGTGATCATAGACCATATCTAAAAGCTGGATCTGGTCTTTTATATTGGCAGGTGAAGGTAACCAGAATATAAGAATTTACTGAAAAGCTCCCAGGGCCCGGTTTCTCAATTTTGGATAATGGATTGGATCAAATAGAATATTTAGAATATTAGAAGGTTTTTTAGTGATGCATGCAATGATAAAACAGAATAACAAAGCAATGGCAATGACATCACTGTTTTTTGAAATCCAAAACAAATCCAAATCAGAAATAGTGTCTAACTATTGCCCCTTGTTGCACGTCCTGTTTGTGCTTGGTAGCGATGGTTATGTTGCATGCTCTCTGTGGTTCCGCTCTCAGGTAGTTAAGGCCAAAGCGCCTCTTAAGAACTCCATTTAAACGCTTAATTGCATTGCTATTCTACTTGTTGCTCTTTACATATCTATTGTTCTACATAGTTGATTTCCTATACTATTTGAGCTTATCCAGATTTGGTGATCCTGAAAAGTTTGATCCAATCCGATGTTGCTTTGAAAAACCAGCTCAAAAGTAAGATGGATTACGTGATCGTGGATAGAAAAAAAAAAAAGGTTTACCAAATCCGGATCAATTTTATCCGGATTAAACCTTTTGAAAAACCAGGCCCAGGAGGCAACTCAGCTGGTTCCAAAAAGATCTTCATTTGAATGGAAGCCTATGGGAAAATGCTTAAACTAGAGAACGTGATGGAATTGGTCTATTTGGGTGGCTTCTTATCTCAGGATGGAAGCTGCACAGCTGATGTCAACATAAGAACTGGCCTATCCTGTACATTATCCAGGAAACGGATAACTACCAAAAAAATGTATGAAACACTGGTCAGTGGCAGTTGCTGGTCTTTGAAACGGGGTAAGCTCATTTCAGACCCAATTATTTAAACATAAATTCTGCAAATCAACAACTAGAACAAGGAAACGCGCTTATTATGTAAAATTGAAACACCATAATAGTGTTTTTATTTACATTGTTCATGTTCAAATGAACATTATCTATATCACTGAGCAAATAACACACAACGAGCAGCTATGTGTCTCCAGACTTCCCTCACAAAAACACACAGGACTGAGGCAGAAAAGGCTCCGCTGTACTGTATGTTTCTGCAAAGCTGTCAATCAAAAACTGGCTCCGCCTTTCAGACAGTTCCTCCAATCATCATGCAAAAGCCCAGTGTCCGTGAACGCCCACATTGACTCCTAGAGAAGCTGAGCTTCCCTGCACGATCCGTCATCCGTGATAAATAGCTGATTCTGAACAAACTAGTGACACGTTGTAGTCGCGTTCTAGCGCACGTTTAAGATTGAAATGTAAATACAGCACAGCACGTATTTGATGGCATGTTAGACGAAGCTGAGCTTCCTTTGTCGTCTTGGAGCAATCATCACTGGGTCATACCACTCCTGAATGTTGGACCTTGAGAAAGCAAAGACAGAGAGTGAATGAACAGATTTGCACTGCAATATAACTGGAACAAGATTCAGAGGAAGACGATGAAAGCGCTGGACCGATGACATCATTGAAGACACTGTGACACCTGGATCTACAGCAGAGAATTCTTACTACAGACAGAACTGGATGGAGACATTTGGTGACGTCGTCGTCAGCGAAGAGCTGATGGAAGAGAAAAGAAGAAGAGAAGAGAGACGGGGAAAATAAACTGACTTGTCACTTGATTTACAATGATGATCTCATGGATGACGTGTGATGGAGATGTGGTGCCGAGAAACAGCATTTAGTTTTCAGATCAGTAAACTAGCACTAAAAACTTTTAAATCATAATAATGTTCGTTTTTTAGAGGTAAACAAGTCATTAACATTGATCTTTGGGGTTATTTATTCTTCTTTTCACCTCAAATCTAATCAAAATATCAAAGCTATTTTTTTTTACAAGCTTTCCATAAAAAAAAAACCCTGTGGATGAATTCCACACAGTGTAGACATGGGGGTCCTTAACTGGCCGTCTGGACTTTTTTATTTTAAACACAAAGCAGATTTTCTCTCTCTGTGTCTCGCTTGTCTCTGTATTTGCACATCTGCGTTTGCATGAATATATTTCCTGCTCGTTCCTCTCTCTCTCTCTGCTGCCAAACAACTCCTCATCATCAGAAAGTCAGAAAGACATGTACGCACTCATGCAGACACTCTCTGGGATTGTGAGCAGTCTTGTATAAAGTACCTTAAAGGGATACTTGAGTAAAAGTACAAGTATCTTTACAGAAAATGACTTTTGGCAGAAGTTGAAGTCACTTTTTTTTATAATATTACTTAATCAGAAGTCTTAAAGTATATGACATGTACTGTACATTTACTGGATTGAGCTGTGGTGGCTCAGTGGTAGGGTTGTCTTTCAATTGGAAGCCTGTGGGTTCAATTCCTGTCTCTCTTAGTCTATGTGTCCTTGAGCAAGACACTTAAACCCATGTTGAAGTATACGTGAAAGGGTATGAAAGATGTGTGAATGGCAAAACTCTATAGTTAGAGGAAATGTAGTGGAGTAAAATTAAAGTTGCTAGAAATACAAATATGAACAGATACGTGAATTGTGTACTCGAGTACAGTAACAAAGTATTTGTACTTCATTACATCACATAGGACATTCACTGACACAGTGCATTCCCTCACCTTATTCTACCCTTAAGCCGACAACCAAGTCTTACTCCTCAAACGGCCCCTTTGAGGCCGTGAAGATGGGCCAAGTCGTCCTCACAGCGATGGTTCCAGGCAAAGAAAAACGTGTCCGCTCGACCATAGAGAGATGTGTATGCACGGCCACGCACACACGTAGAAAACCTCACACAGTGACGGTGAAAGGAAAAGCTCTGCTTTGCAGGGTGAGACGGGGAGAGGAAGGGGGTTGTTGTTTTTTTGGGAGCTTTCAGATCAAATGTACAATAGACTTGAGGTGCAAAGCAAACAAACCCTCTTCACTCCCTGAATTCTCTCACTCACACAAACGCACACACACACACACACACACACACACACACACACACACACACACACATACAGTGACGTTTCAGCTGCATTATGCTGTTTTTGTTCTCATTTCAGAGAAGTCATTTGTATATTTAAGCTCCCCACTCTTGCTTTTTATTAATGGTTTACACACACACACACACACACACACACACACACTAGCCTCCTCTCCTCCTCACTTCTCGCCTCCTTCCTGGTGTGATGTTTGAGGCCCCTCGGCCAATTCCCACGCTACAAGGAAAAAAACAGGAGGGGGCATGTGTGTGTGTGTGTGTGTGTGTGTGTGTGTGTGCATTGACTTTTAACCCTGGGCCCTGTGTCATCGCCAATCAAAAAAAACATCTGGCCTTGATAGTTGTTTTCTGTATCAGTGTCAGTCTCACTTACATAATCAAAAGTTCCTTTAAATCCCTCGGCCCCGTTTCCCAGCACAGAACACTCACACACACATGCACGAACAGCAGCGAGAAGTCGCCTGTGTTCAGTTAAACTGGAAGAGTTTATTGTTGTGAGAAGCGTTTTTTTATCAGCCATGATAGAAAAAAGACTGGTGTCCAAGTTACGTTAACAGTGGTTTTGATTTGTTTGACCAACGGTTCAAAACCGTTCATTTTCATTTAAGATAAAGCAACTGAGAAGGTAACAAAAAAAAAGTAGGTTTGGCCCTTTTGTTTGAAATGACCTTAACAACTAATAACGTATTAAATTAGTTGGTCATTCATTTTCCTGTCAGTTGATAAATTGCGTTATTTGGCCAATTCTCTTTAAACTGTTTTCCTATTTCTGTCTAATCACTTATCTTCCAGAGAGGACTTGGTGCCCAAACACTTAGACTGAGTCATGGCGTAATGGAAAACTTTGTTAATCACCTCTTTTAAATTACAGTTTGCTCTGTGTCTGTGTGTGGGTTCTTTTTTTTATTTTTTTTCCTCATCTTCAGCATGGTTTTGAGGCACAAACTAAACATCCTGCGAACAAAAGCGGAGGTTAGGATGTGGGTGTTAGGGGATGTGTGTGAGAAAAGTTTAGTAAAACAGTTAAAGAGAGAAAAGGGAGCTGTCACTTACGTCAGAGAAGCGGAGAACAATGCCGGAGGCAGGAGGCAAACCAAGGTCAACTTGTTGTGTTTGCGCCCGCGACTGAATAAGATGTCTGTCTGTTAGAAAGGGATAATGTCTGTCTTAGTCCGCCAACAGTATAATGGTCGCTATCACAAAGAATGAGCTAAAGTAAATTAACAGTTTGTTAAGTTGTTTAAAAAAAAAAAAAAAAAAAGTCCGGTCCTTGCACAGTTTGCACTTTATGTCAGAAATTCATACACGTTGACTTTGGTGGAAAATCCACATTTTTAAAATTGGCACACATGGACATTAACATTAGTTTCTCCTATGGATTTTTCAACCCACATTTATTATTAACATTTCTTATTCTTATTTTATTATGATTTAGTATTTACTCTTATTTGTATTACTTCTTTTAAATGTGTGTAATGTATGCACCTTATCAAACATTTCATTGCTCCATGTCCATGTGTACAATGACAATAAATAATCTAATCTAATCTATATTAAAGAGTAACACCAGTTTGTTTTATAATAATTGGCAACCTGTACTTGATTAACCTTCCTGATATCAGTTTTTCTTTTTTATAGTATAGTACCAATGTAAACAGTTAGTTGTTTTACACTTGAACAATAACTGTTTTTTTTTTTAAAGTTTGTTGTTTTGTTTGGATATGTGAAATTAATAAAAATATATTCAGCAGATATTAACATTTATATTAACGTTATTTAGGACTGCACATGAAGATGTGTGTACCAGTGACCATCAGGGAAACTCAGTGCAGCTCATATCATGAGCAGATCCACCTTCAGACAAGAGAATCCATCTCTCTCTCTCTCATCATAACAAACTCTATGGCCGCTCACTTGTTGTCAGAGGTGTGGCTGAAGTTTAAAGCATAAATCCAGGTTAACTTATGCTGTTTTTGTCTATTTTTTTCCTGTATCTACCTCATAAGGACACAGACTCTTACCAAGTCACACAATAACATGTTGAATAGCAGTTTCTCCTTATGTTATGTAGTCACACACACACAGACGCACACACACAGAGCCACTCTCCACTGTGTTGTGGGACTGCAGTACCACCGTGTCCTCAGTAGTGGGAGCTGTCTCCCTGTCAGAAGCCTGTTGTGTTTTCATTCCCATTCATAAAGGAGTGAAGCAAGGAGCAACAAGATGGAGTGAACTGCACCTGCTTAAAACTGTCATTGAGAGATTGTGGAAAGTAAAAAATGTGGCGAGTCTGTTATGAACAGTAATAACCCACTAAAACGTTCTCGTAATCCGTGACGACACAGTCACATGAATTGACTGTTTATTGATCTGATAATGATCTGATTTTAATATCAGTATAGTCCAGGCAGTCTTAACCAGCGATGATGTAATAGAGACACATAGGCCATAGAGTTGCATATTGATGATTGTATTCTTTTAAAACTGGTTACGCTTCCTTGTGAACCAGGGCAAAGATGGGTTTCTTATTCATTGAGTGTCTCAGGGATTCACGCTAATTCATTTTTACTCCTTTACTGTAAAGCTTTTTATTATTTAAGGCTGTGTATACTAAATATTGCTACATAGTACTGACCCAGAATAAAAGATAAAAAATAATTAGCTTACATGGACGCTCATCCATGTCAGCTCTGTCATAAGTCTCCTAGTTCCCCTTCTTTCCTGGCAGGAATATCTATTTTTAGCTTCTGACGTCACTGGTCTCCTCTGATGGAGCCTCGTCACAGCCGACTACACTGAGCTGGGGGTGGGTGAGGTGGTGGGGGTTTGTCATTGCTGAGGTAAGCCCCGCTGTAGCTCCGCCTCTCTCACACTCTGCACGGTCACACCAATCAGGTGCGAGATGCGGAACCACATCACTGTGCTGGATACAGCCTTCCTCATCTCCTCCTCCTCCTCCTCCTCGAGCTGTCTCCCTCTCAGCTCCTGTGAATTGGGTCTGTTTCATTCAGCATCGATTGCATAATAGTCATGTCTCATTTATCAGGCAGTGCTATTGCTGGAACACCGGAGACAGGCCGAGCTATAAATAGACACAGAGGCCACCTTGCGTTGCCGGTGCTGTGTTTTCTGTTGTTGTTGTTGTGGGAGGTTTACAGTGTATGAAGTGTAATTTCATTCATGAAATATCCACGTTTTATGAAATAATTTAGAAGACTCTAATAGCAGAATATAGAATAAAGAAGAAGTGAATAAAGTCCTCATTGTGACCACGCTCTCTGACCGGCAGAGTCATAGTGTCCTTGTGCAAACCAAAGCCACAGCTTCACCCAGGGAATGTGGCACTGCAGATCATTTGTGAATCATTTTCTGGACGATAAGCTCTAAAGCGCTGCAAACCTTGTATGAGTGTGTCTTTCTCTTTCTCTATTTTGGCTCTTTGCTCTTTTGCGGTTAAAAAATAAATAAATAAATATATATACAAAAAAATATTGGTTCAAAGAAAATGTTGGGTTTCTAAGGGAATTTAGTGAATGAATGTTGCCGATTCTGAACCCTGCAATTCAGAGGCTGCAGTCTGACCTCATGGCTGGACGGATTTCAATGGGATTAAATCAGGACTGAGTCCAACTGTGATTCAGTCTGAGTGAATCCAGCGGGACAATAGAGAGAATTTTTGATTTTATTTTGACTATACGAATGAAATCAATTTCCATCCATCCATTATCTACCACTTTATCCTCCACCAGAGGGTCACGGGGGGTGCTGTGCCTATCTCAGCAGACATTGGGCGATAGGCGGGGTACACCCTGGACAGTTCGCCAGTCCATCGCAGGGCCACATATAGACAAACAACCATTCACTCACATTCTCACACCTATGGTCAATTTAAAACACTAAATCTTAATAATGATGTGAACATACAGAAGTTGATCATAGGGTTGCTTTTTTTTTCTATCTGTTATGGAGAAGTAGAGAATAGCGGTGGTGGAGTGTGAGGGTTAAGAACCTCGACTGATGTAACATGTATGAAGTCAGTGATGCCGTCACACAGATGTAGTGAAGGAGTGAGTGTGTTGTATTTGTGTGTCCCTGGTGGAGCTGATTCACACCTTGTTGTCCTACTTCCAGGTTGATTATTTACTCAGTTTGGAGACTATTATAATTATCATTACCAGTAGTATTATTGTCATTATTATTATGCTATAATTAAAATTGGTATTGGTGTACTTTTTTTTATCAACAATTTTGGCATTGTATATTATAAGCGTACCATAACTGATTCAGAACTGTCTCAACCTATAACCTGACAGCTGTATATTTGCTCCTGGTCTTTCTCTTCTGTCTCTACCTCACATCCCTCTTGTCCTTTCTGTCCCCCATTTATCCTTTTACCCCAACCTGTCTAGGCAGACGCTGCACATCTTTGAGTCAGGTTCTGTCAGAGATTGAGTTTTTTCCCTCCAATGATGTCTAGTGTTTGCTCAGTGTGTGAATTGTTGGGTTTCTCTTCTCTATAATATTGTAAAGGTTTTTGCCTTTTATGTTGTCATATACAAATCAAATTTAATTGAACGGAAACAGAATTTGCATTCGTAGGTTTCCTTTTTTTAGACCACAATAGTGGATTAAATAAAACAAAACAAACAAAAAAAGCAGTTGTATTGATGTATTTCTTCTTTGTCTCCCTGTAGTTTTGACGTGGAGAATGGCCTGTCAGTGGGTCGCAGTCCACTGGACTCTCAGACCAGTCCGGGTTCTGGTCTGGTACTTCAGGCCAACTTCCCCCACAGTCAGCGGCGTGAGTCTTTTCTCTACCGCTCGGACTCGGACTTCGACCTTTCGCCCAAAACCATGTCGCGCAACTCATCCACTGCCAGCGACCTGTGAGTATTTCAGAAATCCTCCTGTTTTTTGTCTTGACACAAATAAACCCACTCGCCTTTAGACTCATGCATCCGTGTTGATTTGCTTCTTTGTACAAAAGGGCCACTGCTGGTCCAGTAGAGACCACCACCGACTGTGTGATAACAGCAAGCTGATGCAAGACATGAAATGAACCTGTTCTGTGTAGCTATTTTTGTCATTTTATTGCAGGTTCCTGTTTACACTGTAAATCTGTGACTGGCTTTAAAGAGGCTTTTGAGTTCCATTTGTCCGCGCAAACAGCGGGGAAATCAAATTTCATCAGGTTGTCCACAGAAGCTGAACTGCAATCCGAAATTCAGAACTTGTGTTTATACGACTAAAGATTTCTCTGTGCAGCTGACAGTCTATTTGAAGCCACAGTGTAAACGGAGCCACCAATCGCTGTTGCTCCTTTGTTTTGAAGGGAGGAGGGATTGAAGAATTGGGAAGTCAATTGGCTGCCTCGGTGAGAGAAAGTGTGAAGACTGCTGTGAATTTTCTGTCCACCTCTTTACATCGTGTTCCACCTTCTTCCACACCCAAACCCCTCCTTACTCCTGAACACAACCTTGGGAACGTGTCTTGGACGTTCAACTTCAAAAGGCATCACTATCAAAGATTTATCCTTAAAAAGTCCCAGCAAGCATTTGACTGACGATGATCTGGCATCACACACGTTTTTGACGTAAACCCATGGTTACTGAGCTGAGACATTTAGAGAAAAAGTGCAGTAACATTGTCGTATCTGTAGTAATTCATAGTTAAAATGTTTGCTGGACACGGGGACGTACAGTCAAGACTGACTCTTTCCTTCTCACTGGCAGCATGGGTTTCCCCTGGAGTCTGAATGGTTATGAGGTGCATGCTGTGCCCTGGAATCTTCCAAAGAGTTGTGTCTCTGCAACAGTTGGCTCCCTCCACACCATGATGCATGAACACTGCTACTTCCCTGGGCTGCGTACACTTACCGTTATATCCATATACACGTATATCTTGGAGGCATTCTGCAAAACTATCTAATGCTAACAAATACTATGTGCTGCAAATTTAGTCATTTATTTAAATGTAATAATAAATGTTTCACCCAATGCAGATTTTTAAAGATTGGGTTAGTTAAACCTCATGGGATGCAAAAATAGATGACTCCTTCCTCCCATGGCATTCACCAGTTTAAGTTTCACTTCTTAATTAGCTTTCTTCTTTTCCTCTGGACTTCATTTATATTGAAATCTATTTGCAGCAGTGGATCTATGGCTGTGCCCCATTGAGGTTTAACTCTAAACTCCATCCTTGCCTCCAAGAAATGGTTGTATAACAAAAACAAAAACTCTCCTCTTCTTTTCGTTTACTTACTTTTACTTTGAAAACCAACCATGATGAGCGTTGTCTCTCTGCAGTCCTCAAAGATACCAGAGACAACAAACCCTAATGGTTGTCATTATTGGTGGTACAGTGGTATTCTCTGTAAGACGCTCTGTCACAGTTTGTTTGTTTGTTTGTTTGTTTTTTTCACTATATTTTGCCTGTGTTTGTGCGTTTGTAGACATGGAGAAGACATGATCGTGACTCCATTTGCACAGGTCAGTGGCATTTACACGTGTAATTCAAGAGCCTTGATATAATGTTGTATTTAATGAAATATAACGTAGTGGTTTGTAGCAAGCAAGAAGGTGCAATACACAATTTGCAAGCTTTTCTCAACGTATAGAACCACTCCCTCCAGGATGTCATCACCGTCACCACTGGGTCATTTTTAAGGATTTTCTGTCTATTATTTGTGTTCAAAATACCATAGGCCATAGACTTCAATGACAATTTTTTTTTTGTGTAGTTGTCAAAATATAGTAGAGAACCAGACCTGTCTCATGCGATGTCACTTGCTATTATCTGTGTCGTCCTTCCACTTCAGCATCGATCACTTGTTACCAGGGACATATTTGCCGTGCTCCCATTGAAATGAATTCTGTCTGACTGTCTGAAGTGTGCGTCTGTCCGCGCTATTCACGTGGCCTTTCACTGTCCCTTACTCACCGGTTTAAAAAAAAAGATGGTTCATTTCTCACAGAAAACACCCACACACTCACTGTCTGTACTGAACAGCTTGTTCTGAGTCTGTATTTGTCACTAATGTCAGCCCATTAATAAAATCCACTCTTATAATGTATTTCCAAGTAATATAAAACATTTGGATATAGTTTGATACTCAATTTTTTCTTTTTTTTTTTAACCTTTACTGAGTATTTCCAGCAGTCTATTAAAAGTAGGGTCAGACAAAGGGTCATGACTGTTATAAGACATTTAAATGTCATAGTTTCAATTGTGTCATTTAAAAAAAGGACAACATCCTTAGATATTCAAATGTTCACGTAAGGACAGATAAAATGTGTTCAATGTGTCTCTGCTCAAAGCACGTTTTCAAAACGAGTTTGACACACTGTGTTTCTTTCTTGGTTTCTAGGTTCTCGCCAGTCTGCGAACAGTCCGAAGTAACTTTGCCGCGTTGACACATCTGCAAGATCGCGTGGGAAGCAAGTAAGCGCACGGAAATCACAGGAGGTGACTAACGGGTCGTTTCCTCGTTGGTTTTCTAACACCTGACCCGTTTCCCCCGTTACAGGCGGCCGTCGAGCAGCAACCAACCGTCCATGTGTAAGCCGTGTCTCGCAGGTTAGTGTTAACGTTGGCGTATGATGATGTGACACTCTGGGATTAAAACACAGGAATCAATGATGTCAACAGTCTGTGTCTGTTTCTTGAAGATTAATTGATATTTAGAGATGTCTGTCCACAATATTCTAATATAACCTTGCTGGATTACTCCCTAGTGTAGCTGTGAGTGAGTTACATATACGCTTACGTACTAGCATATGACCTGTGTTCGTGTGTGACCCCTGACCTTTCAGAGGAACCTTACCAGAAGCTTGCGATGGAGACACTGGAAGAGCTGGACTGGTGTTTGGACCAGCTGGAGACGCTGCAGACGAGACACTCTGTCAGCGAGATGGCGTCCAATAAGGTGAGAAGGACTCCTGCTTTTTCTCAATAAGTCTGAAAACTTGTCTACAGACATAATCGCTGTGTGTGAGTGGCTCTTTTTCGTAAATGATATAAAGGTTTTCAGCCCTTTTGATTTGCTATAATGCCAGAGAGCTTACCGGACCTTGTTCTGCCATCAACTGATATTGTCGTTAAAGCCTGATTCACCTGTACTTAAAACTTTGTGGGACCTTTTACCGATGGGGCAAATCACATAAGCAATACATCTCCAAATGTTCAAATCCAGTATTGCAGTGGTCATGTATTACACAGACAAGAACATCTACATAACTGTAATTTACATTTACACTCATGTCAAAGAGTAATTTAGAGTACGTACATGTTTCTAATCTGTAGTGAATGAGTAGAGATCACTTTATTGGCCTCTCACATCATGGATATGCAGATGACGTCCAACTTTATGTGTCTGCCAGAGGACACTTACTGTCTTGACAATTTGACAGCTTTACATGGATAAATAAGTATCGCCTTAAACCTAACCTCTTTTAAACTGAACTCATAATCATTCCAAGGCAGTGTCAACATCATAATCTAATGGTCACATTAGAAAGCTTGGTCTTCTCTGAGCACGGTGCATCTGTGTCCTGTGTCTGCCTCGTAAATAAAATGTTGAATTTGGGGATTATGAAAATTGGACGCTCTAAATTGACCGTAGGTGAGTGTGAGAGTGGATGGTTGTTTGTCTCTATGTGTGGTCCTGTGATGGACCGGCGTCCTGTCCAGGGTGTACCCTGCCTTTCGCCCTATGTCACCTGGGATTGGCACCAGCGACCCCAGGACCCTCATGTCATGTCGACAAAGCATCTTCTGGATCTGCCCGCATCGACTTGAACTCGTAGGAACTCGTAGGAACTGTTGGACTCTGAAAGTCGTTGCCCCTGCACCAAAGCGATCTTCTTTGTGGTTTCTTCGCTGGTGAAACAAGCTACCAAACGCTGTCAGTACAAGGACATCGCTCTTTCTTTAAGAGCAGCTCTTCCTTATAGCTCTTCTCAGAGAAACTCCTGTCCTAACCCCTCTAACCCCCTAAGACTAGTATTCGCTTTGCACTATTGCAGTATTTGTACAACTGAATAGGCTCAACATGCAGTAATTAATGAATCACTTGTAATTCTCTTTTGCTAAACATTTTAAACATTAAATATGAATGTCCATTGAAACATTTCTGACGTGGGTATGAGAGGAAGACCCCGCTTGTGGGTACATATGATGTGACGATGGCCACGAGGATTCATGAATGGCATACGTATACCTCTGAAAGAATTAATCAGCATCACCTCCTCGCTCGCTTCACTCCTTCCTGCTTCTCTGCACCGTCTGGTTGCTACACTCAAACCTCCTCCATCCCTCCGTCAGCCAATCGTACGCCTCTCCTCCACCCAGCCCCTGAAGCCAGACAAATCTGATTGGACACTGAGGGGGCAACAGCGTCTGTGGCGGCGGAGGAGGGGGGGGGGGGTTTCTCACAGCCTCTCCCTCCCCGTCTCCCTCTTCATGTTTCTCATTGACAGAGTGTGATAGTAGTAGGACGAGCGTCTGCAGTCACACCCCGTCTTCCCTCTGATGGCTGACCACATTCCCAGCCTCACCCTGCCCCACCCCTTCCTCCTGATTCTCCCACCCCCCCCGACCACCTTCAGGATGACACATGGGACTGTGGGAACTTCATTTCAAAGTGACCTTCTTTCTGATTCAAGCTGAACATGGAGCAGAGCTGCAGAAGTGTAGCCTGTCGCTGAGCCAGCAAAGTGTCTGCGTGACGTTTTTCGGGGGGGGATTTTACCGACGTCCAACATCAACATGCGGAGGTTAACATGCCTGCGTCGTTGCTCTGGGTTTGTCTGTGCTGGAGACTCAGACAGGTGAGCGAGCGACATGGAGTGCCGTTGGTGCTTCCTTGTTTACACTGGGATCTATTGATTGGCAGCGCAGTCTCTGTCGGTGGAATGCTGAGTGAGTCTGTCTGTTGGATCTGACTCAGGAGTCAGGACCGGGTCTGCAACACAACGGGTGAATGTTGAAAATTGTATTTTGTGTGCGTGTGTGTGTGTTTGTGTCAAAGCATGGAAGCAGATTCTTAAAAAAACTGCCTCTGTTTATAGAAGCAGGGATATGTTGGATGTCTTTTGCATGCATGTGTGTGTGCTGAGGTATTACTCGTTATTGTGGGGACCTAAATCTGTTTAATACTACTTAGTATTGTCTTTCTTATGGTTGACAAAAGTAGTCATCCACAAGTTAAAATCATTCAATTTCAAGGGGAACACATTGTTTTAGTATAAGAGCATGGTTAGGTTTAGGTTCAAGTTTAGGAACTGGCAAGTAGTTGGTAGTTATGGTTTGGGATCTGGTAAAATCATCAGGAAATTCATGTATTGTAATATTAAGTTTGAATTCTTTGAGAAAAGTGTGTGTGTGTGTGTGTGTGTGTGTGTGTGTGTGTGTGTGTGTGTGTGTGTGAGAGAGAGAGAGAGAGAGAGAGAGAGAGATTGTGAAATAACAGAATGTTCAGTTGTTGTGGTAAGAAGCTATAATCACAATTTAGGTTGTAGCTCCACCTCCTTTTATGTCATTATGTTGTGTGTGTGTGTGTGTGTGTGTGTGTGTGTGTGTGTGTGTGTGTGTGTGTGTGTGTGTGTGTGTGTGTGTGTGTGTGTGTGTGTGTGTGTGTGCGCGGACCCACTGCAGCATCACTCTTCCTAACAGATCCCCCTCCCCACGCCCTCAGCTTCCACATGCCAAGGCTGTTACATAATCAGCGTAATCAAGCTGCTGCAATAAAAGTCAGAAGGGGAAACACTGACCAGGCTTTTGTGTTTTGTTTGTTAGATTTTATTTTATTATACTTTTCTATGGTTTGTGCCTGTGTGTGTGTGTGTGTGTAATTCATTCTGGCGTTGTGTACATTTCTTGAAGCAACACATAGGCGTTAGAGAGTACGTTCCCCTTTATTTGAGGAAAACAAATGTGTAGGGCAGCCCATGGCCAAGTGGAAAGAGAACTTGGCTTGTAACCAGAGGGTGGCCAGTTTGAATCCCTGCCAGGTCAAGGGCAGACCTCTGTGCAACGTACACCAGTCCTCATTTCTCATTGTTAGATTAGATTAGATAAAATCTTATTAATCCCTCGGGAGGTTCCCGCTGGGAAATTAAGGCTCCAGCAGCAATAAAACAGGGAAAATAAAATGAAAATAACACAATATATTATGTTATATTATCACAGAAACAGTAGTATTATACATATATACTATATTAAATGATATCATATTATATTTATATATGGTATTATAATTGTATAATCATACAAATGATTTTACAGTAAATTACCAGCCACTGGGACCGAGCAGAAGGAGCAGCTGAAAGAAAAACATTTTAATTAATGAAAACTACACATTTTTTTCCTTTAAATTAAAGTCAACTCAATAGCCTTATTTTGTTTCTGACAAAAAACATTATTTATTCATAATTTACCTATAAATTAAAAGTGATAATCTTTGTTGATCAAAAACATCATGGTCAAAGAGGAATGCACATAGAATGGTATTTTAATCTGTAACGTATTGTTTGTTTCTCTTCTTCTGGATCGTTATTATTGTGGTCTTTACAGTTGTTTTCAAAACCACAATGCACATCGTCTCCACCACATACGCACACATGATTTATTTACTGCTCCATGAAAGTCATTTGATTTAATTTCACTGCTATATTAATATCTAAGAAGGTCGTTAATTGACTTTGTATGGATGTTGCCAGTGTATGACTGTTTACCTGACTTCTACAAGGACTAACCACATCTCTGCTTGTATTTGTGTGTGTGTCTCTGTGTGTGTGTGTGCACACAGTTTAAGAGGATGCTGAACCGTGAGCTGACGCAGCTATCAGAGACAAGCCGCTCAGGGAATCAAGTGTCAGAGTTCATCGCTAACACCTTCTTAGGTGAGTTCAAACACACAAATAATCAACACAAGCCATTTTTCAGACATGAACACCGCATCGTGGGTCTGGGGCTTTCATTGAGCATTCACTCACTCATTTACTCGCTGTGGATTTTCTCCTGCTGTGTTGAGCAAAAAGTGCGAAAAGGACAATTTTTGTCACTTCTCCAACCCAAATAAAAGGAATAAGGAGCCGCAAAACACATTTGACCCATAAAATAAAGATTTTATCACATATAAAGTTTTTTTTAATATGTAAAATAACAATAGTTTGAAAGCAAAAATATATTTTTAAATTACAAATTACAAACTGTTTTGAAAGACAGGAGGTAGAATAGGAGAGAAACGGAAACATAGAGGACAGTGGATTTTTACTGGGAGAGGTAACATTTGTTGTTTTTTTTAAATATGAAGAGAAGATGTTTCTTAAAAAAAAAAAAGAGGAGGATGGACAGAGAAGGTGGGGGATTTGTCTGTTTTTAAAAGAGAAGGAGGTGCAAAGACGAGCATTCCCTGACACACTGTGTGGCGTTGTCGTAGCAACAGGGTGCATTAGACAGCGTGTTGCATCGATAGGAGGCTCAGTCTTCACCAGCCCTGTTGGCAAGATGGAGGTCCAGACAGATGATGACGACGGAGCCGTCGGTCGGTTGCCGTTTTCTCATGAGAACCTCAGAGTCGAGCGCGGCTGCGTTTGGAAACAAACACCATGGCTTTGGGCGTGAGGAAGAGGAGGCACTGTGAGAGAGGTGAGCGAGGCCAGACAGCAGCCTGGTGTGACGCTGTCACTCAGGCTGCTCTGCCTCCTTATGAAGGCTGGTGTTTATATCTCGCCGCGCGATCTGGATATTCTGTAGGAATTGTTTCCACTGAGCTAAGAAAAATACAGTTGAATGGAAAACACTAAGGGTGACCTGTGGATGTGAGGTAAAGCAGGGTTGTTGTTTTGTTTTTTTTTGAGTCTGTACAAAAACAGATGAGTCATTTTCAGCACCACCGTCATGTCTGGGGTGAAAGCCCCTCTGTGTAAAAAGATCAGGTAGAGATTATGTCGATGAAGTCGGTGCTGCTGTCAGTGGAGACCGTGTTTTTTTTGTGATTCCAGTATTTTGTTGGGTGAGGAATTAAATGCTTCAAAGTGGATGGAAAATACATCAGTGACCCTGAAGATATGACACACACGTGTGCGTCATCATCACGCTCCGAACAATGCTCAAGGGGTTTTACCCATGATGCTTAGTTTGAAACTGCTGGTTATTCTGCACCCACTGTCACACTAGTTAATATACATGTATGTACAGTACACACATACTACTTATATTATGTGTTCCTGTTTTTTAATAGACCAGTTGACTAGTGTGCACAAAAACATTGATTTTACTTACTTAATGTAGACAACTTCAATGTGTTTATGATGTTTTTCTAATTTACTTTGCATTTAAAATGTTTTTGTTTTTTTTACCTGTGAGAGCGATGCAAAGTCGTCTTTATCAAGGTCCCTCATAGTTTTGTGCTGAAGAAGCACAACTATATTATTTCTACTCAAACACACATAGAGAGTGACTATCTATCTCCACGCTTCCGTGTAATATTTTGGTGAAATTGAGGATGTTGTACTTGTGAATCTAGTACCGTGTTATTTATTCATTAATTCATCTCCATCCTCCACATGAGGGTCACGGAGGGGTCGCTGGTGCCAGCGCCAGCTGACATAGAGCAAAAGGGGTGGAAATAAAAGATGGTTCTTCATGAAGTCAGGATAGTCAGTGTGACAGTGAGCACAAATCTAATCTAATCTAATAAACCTGAATACCACATTAGAGATGATGTTTTTAGACTGTACAATAAAAACACCTGTTGAAAACACCTGTTGGTTATGATGCAAGTTAGTGTATGATGCGTATGTACAACCAGGTAGTTTCCGTTCAGAACTACACACACACACACACACACACACACACACACACACACACACACACACACACACACACACACACACACACACTATCTAAACTTGTCAAACTGACTGTAAAGTTGTCAAATATATAAAATCTGGAACTTTCATCTGGAACAGTCCAAACTCATACAGTGTTCGTTGGACATCACTGAGCAATCTGAATGAAATCAGCCGTTCATAATGTTGTTGTAGTTCTCATTGACTGCAGTTGGCGTTAAAGATTGATGCACACATACTTGTAATAATTTTGTCGTGGTAGTATGAATTTTTGTACCACCATATTGACACATCACATAACTGTCATCAGTTTGAGTTGCATTGTCTGTAATAATATGAATACGGAGTTGTAATGTGGAGAATAAAATAGGCTGTGTATCACTGCTTTTTCAATGACTCATCACTTTTTATAGAAGCATTAGCATTAGCTTCTCTGTACAGTTCTTGGACCAGCAGTAATAATTGTACTTTGATTATACTTTGTTTAACCCTTAGAACACAGCATTTGGCTGTATTTAACCCTAACCCCCATTAGCCTGCTATGTTTAAATATACAGTATATACAGAGGCTGTAAGAACGTGCAATAAAGAGTGTCATATCCTTTTTTTCAGCACAACCTATAGGTATTATATAAACACAACGGCGCAAAAAGTCCTCAAAATGTTTGAATGGATTGAATTTGTAAAATTTGGAAATGCGTCACAGTTCAAAGTTCACTTCGCTTGTTTTTACGATCAAAAAGAAAAGAAAAACTCTTCTTTTTGTGACTTTTACTGCTACTTTATATCACTACTAAAAATGCGACATAAAGTGAATCATAACTTTGACTCAACGACACATAAGAAGCCCGAATAATGTGACCTATAAACACACAAACCAGGATGTCCATATAAGGAGTTTTATATGATTCCCACAACAAATTACCATGGGAGCACCTGTGGCACAGATCGAAACGAAATCTTCACACATCATGAATGACTTCTCTGCCTTTAACAGCGCACACCTCTGTCTGTGTGTTCACGTTACAGAGAAACAACATGATGTGGAGATCCTGTCTCCGCCTTCTAAGGAGAAGGAGAAGAAGAAAAGGCCAATGTCGCAGATCAGTGGTGTGAAAAAGGCCACGCAGAGTCCCAGCTTAGCACCGACCTGCATCCCTCGCTTCGGAGTCAGCACGCCGCAAGAGAGTCTGCTGGCCAAGGTGGGTTCTGTTCATCATCGCTCACAGATCCGCACGCTCACACACACAGAAAAACAGAAAAATTAACGCAAAAGCACTCATAGACGCTCTGTTTAACTTCTCCAGGAGATCGAGAACATTAATCACTGGGGCCTGGATATTTTCAAAATAGCAGAATTTTCGGGGAACCGTCCTCTGACAGTGATCATGTACTCCGTCTTCCAGGTAGGAGGATCTCGCAGCGAGACATCTGTCCACTTTAACTGATAGAGGAAAAATTATGATGAAATCATGTGATTATACATTTTTTATTTTTTTATTTTTAATGGTTCTACAGCCAAATAAAAGTCAATACTGGACTTGTATTAGCAATTATTGAAGATTAAACCCAAAGGAAAGACATTATGGTCTGTTTGAAATCTGTAGCATTTTCTGACAAAAACAGCTGTTGTTTTGCAAAAGTAGAATTAATTGACACCTTTCATGGCACACTACAAGAGAACTTTAGAAATGTAGTTCATAGAAATTTGAAATAGAAATAAAGTAGTTTGGTGCTGATGTGACTGTGGTGTTTATCTCCTCGCCCTGCCAGGAGAGAGATCTTTTAAAAACCTTTAAAATCCCAGTCGACACCTTCATCACCTTCATGATGACCTTGGAGGACCACTACCACGCTGACGTAGCTTATCACAACAACATCCATGCAGCTGACGTGGTGCAGTCCACCCATGTCCTCCTCTCCACCCCTGCTTTAGAGGCAAGTTCTGGTTACTTTCATTTGAATTTTAACGTGATTGACACTACCTTATTCAGTACCTCATTAAAAATAAATGCTATTTCCAATTAAAATGGTTGGAATGAATGTTTGACATGTCTCTTGTTGAACACAGGCAGTGTTTACAGACCTGGAGATTATGGCTGCTCTCTTTGCAAGTGCCATTCATGATGTCGACCACCCAGGAGTCACAAACCAGTTCCTAATAAACACCAGTAGGTTCCTTTTTTCTTACGACAGGCTTAATTGAAAGTCACAGAAAAACGTTTTCATTCATTTAAAGCAACATTTTTAATGCAGAAATTGCTGCTGCTACATGATACTGAAATTTTAAAGAATATGTTAACACTGCGACATCTTTTCAAACAAGATATAACACTTTTAGACCTTTTAAAGCCTCAGTGTGTAACTTTTTGTCACCAAAACACTGCTTGAGTCGAACCAACTGTTGACCTTCCAGGGGCTCTGTGTCACTACAGACATTATTTAGACAGCACAATGATAAATAATAGGGAGGTACGTCACGATACAATACACGGTCTACGATACTGATGATACCAGGATGTAACGATTCTGTGATAATCAATATTTTGCAAGACGATCACATAGTGATACGTCACGTTATCGGTCTAACTGAAGAAAACAAAAACATAAAAGCGCAGTATGTCTATTTAATCACAACATAGAGAACAAAGCATAAGTACTGAACGTGCCATTATCCTGCTGTAAACTCCCTCTAACTTCCACCCAAGTTTCCCTCATTCATTTGAGCAGCGCCACCGTGAGGAGACATTAAATAGTGACGCCCGGCGAGTGAAACTCTCAGGAGCGCCTTAATGACGTTATATCACAAACGTTTTGACCCACCCCTAATAAATAAACTAGTATAATATTTAAAATGTTCTGTTAACAATTTCACTTTCCATCTCCTCAGGTTCAGAGTTGGCGTTGATGTACAACGATACCTCGGTGCTGGAGAACCACCACCTCGCTGTGGGCTTTAAACTGCTGCAGGAAGACAATTGTGACATTTTCCAAAACCTCAACAAGAAACTGAAAGACTCCCTCCGCAAGATGGTGATCGACATGGTGAGACTTCTGCACCTTTTCACACAGCAGTGGGATTTCCTTTTCAGTCTCATTGCACTCATCATTATTATATTTTATATATATATATATATATATGTATATATTATATGATTTTTACAGATGATTTACTGTATATTTGGTGTACAGTAAAATATGCTGATGGAGCGTCTTTATGTTTGTGGTAACAGACGAGTTTGAAAAATGCTGCTGGCAAAACATCACAGTATGACTGATGGGCTGGTTTTTATGTTCATGTGCAGCTGGATGAGACAAAATAAAGTTGAAAGTCAAATAGGATTAAGAAAGAAAAAACACCAAAAATAACCACAAAAAAAAAGGCCAAAACCTTGCAGAGGAAGTAAGAGAACATAATAATTGGATACACTCACTGGCCACATGCAAATATCTTATCACATGTCAGCAACTCAATGCGTGTAGCTGAACAATGACCAAATTTAAAGATAGGGGTAGAATGGAAATTTGAATATATGTTGTTTTGGGGTGTGCATCTGCGTCATTTCCTCATCTACAGATCCCTAAAGTTTCACAATAAATCACAATAAGGTTTACTGCAATTATCAAATCACGCTATATTTCTTAACCCTTTTGTTATCATTGTCGCCGACAGGATTTAGCATGTGCACTTCTCATTACCGCTAACCCCTAGAAAATTCAGAAACCATGGACTGTATCGATCTGTCCAATCACAGACAAGCGCATCACACATTTGTGACATCAGATTCTCAGTAGTGTAATTCCTAAACAATTGAATGACTCACAGATTTCGAAAGTGAAAGATATCTTGGGAAAAGGAGCAGAGGAACAAAAAAAACAAAAAATCCAGGCAGCCTGATTATCTTGATGGTCATAAGTGGGTCAAATTACCATTTTAGATTAAATATTGTCCTGATCGTAATAATTTTGAATATGTTATTGAAATGAAAATGAGAATAATGATTTGAAAATGACCATTCCCTCTCATATTCTGAATCATATTTCATTAGCAATATACGATATGTATTCAAAATCATTCAAGACGACCTTCTGTGATTTAAGTGACTGAACACGGAAAGACAAGCTGCTCTGAGTTTTTCAATATCTGCTGATAAGTGAAAAAATGCCTTGTTGATGCCAGAGGTCAGAGGTGAATATACACAGTAGAGTCTGGTTTGAAATCATAGAAACAACGGCACAGTAACGTTCTTTGAACACGCGACACATCACAACCTTAAAGCAGAAGGTCTACAGTAGCAGAACACTACGCCAGACACTGTTAGGTAGACATAATACCTAAAGAAGTGGTCACTGTGTGTAAGAGGATTTATAATATTATGAGATGAGCAGGCAGAACAGACAACAGACAATCATATTTCTATGATTTCATCACTGCTGAATAACTACTGAGGTCCAGAACAGCTCTGGACTTCTGCAGTGAAGCAGATAGATGATACTACAGCGTGTCTTTCTTTTGTCGTAATTAGATTTTGTGACAAACAATGTCATTAATCCCACACAGCTTGAAAAAAAAACTGCAAGATGTTCAGTGTAAGATATAATATTTACATTCACACACAGAGAAGGCCAAAGAGCCACACCTGTCTGTAGAACTACAGAAAAACAATGAACACACTCACACATCATCTCGTTAAAATGAGCGGCTGTTGTATCTCCTGCTGTGTTCCTCAGGTGCTGGCCACAGATATGTCCAAACACATGAACTTCTTGGCAGACATGAAGACAATGGTGGAAACCAAGAAAGTGACGAGTCTGGGAGTCTTGCTGCTCGACAACTACTCTGACCGCATTCAGGTGAGAGCTCCCCCTGCTGACCATGAACAGAGGAACACAAAGTAATGCTGCATTGAGAAGTCTTATTTCACATCCAGGGATTTATCAATGCCGGTGGGAACAAGGGCCTTTCTGCATGGAGTGTGCATGTTCTCTGGTTTCTTCTCACAGTCTAAAAACATGCATTATGGGGATTAGGAGAATTGACCACTCTTAAATTGACCGTTGGTGTGAGTGTGAGACTCGATGGTTGTTTGTCTCCAAGTGGACATGTGATGGACGGATCTTGAGTGCTTTGAAAGCCTAAAATACAATTAATGTTAAGGCAGTAATTTAACAGCTGTTTTGTTGACAATGCAGCAGCCACTGGGGAGTTTGTGTGTTAATGCTTCTGTGGTGGTAACTGAGTGTTATGATGATGTGGTATTGTGTTATGCAAGGTTTGTCTTTCAACGTGTGGGTTGTGGGTTTGATTCCCTCCTTCCCTAGGTTACATGCAGATGTGTCCTTGGGCAGCACACTTAACCCCACATTGCTCCTGTGGCTGTGCCGGCAGCGTGTGAGAGATGGGTGATTGTGAGAGTGAATGGGTGTGAATCAAAGTTATTACAGTTAATGAAAACTAACTAATAGTTCCAAAAACTACTAGTACTAACTAATAAAAAACGAGAACCAACTGTAACTGAATTGTGTCTTTATAAAACTAACTAAAATTGTCGTGAAAATGTGCTTAGTTTTCATCTTTGTAAATTAATTTCATGCATAATCCTTTTTAGTTCATATGAAGTGTATTTATTTTTTCTCTGCCATCTACTTTGGAAGGTTGTATTTGAGACACAATACTTATTATCACCTTTTTTGAATCTTGCACCTGGCAAATACTCCACATTGAAAGAAATAACACCAATACTAATAAACTAAACGAAAAGTAAGTATTTACAAAAAATAAAAACAAATAAAAGTAGCAAACCCACTTTAAAAACTTATTAAAACTAACACATTTTAATGAAAAGGCCCAAGCTATTATAACCTTGGTGTGAATGATATAAACACAGATAATATATCAGCTGAAATGAATTGCTGCTAATGAATCAAATGAAGCAAAAATGTGCCCGGTTAAGTTTGTCATTCTCTGTTAATGATGAATTATGAAAAAAGCTGCTTGTGGGAGACTATTTCCATGCAGCCTAAATGTGTCTATCTGTAAATATTATATATATATATATGTATATATATGTATATATATATATATGTATACACACACAGTTGATACACTTTGAGTAAACAGGTAAACTGAGCAAAACGTGTCTCTAACAGACAACACAGTATAAATTATTAATAATAGTAGATGAATGAGTAATAGATGTTTACTGTCATCATTTATGTATTTATTATTATTTATTTAAAACGGATAACTAACCACAACAACAGCCATATTTTCCGGTTATTAACACCAAACTGCAAAATACTTTCCAGGTTGAATTGTCACCAATGTCACAAGTAAATGCTTCTGGCTAAGAAGCGCCTCATTTTACATTTCCACTGTGTTTGATATAAACAGATCATCACGCCCCTGCTGGACTTTATATTGTATACAGTCTTCATATCGTCATTATCAACAGAGCATCACAGTCCTACCCACATAGCCGTAATGGTCCGAACACAAGTCCATGTATCAACAGCAGAGCCTCACTGAGGTCGTCTCCTCTGCAGGTTCTGCAGAACATGGTCCACTGTGCTGACCTGAGCAACCCAACCAAGCCTCTGGAGCTGTACCGGCAGTGGACAGACCGCATCATGGTGGAGTTCTTTACCCAGGGAGATCGAGAGCGGGACAAGGGCATGGAGATCAGTCCCATGTGTGACAAACAGAACGCCTCCATAGAGAAGACTCAGGTAACACTCACCGACACACAGAGAAACAGTGGGAAATTACCAAAACACATCTGGTGCTGAGGTATATTCACCACCACCCTCCCTCTGCTCAGTTTCAAAAAGCATTTATCCCCTCAAACTGCTGAAAGTCAAGGTTTGTAGAAGAAGTTCTAAAACCAGGCACATTACTAGACATTTTCATGTAAATATACAAGATTATAACCAGTGGCTAATTTCCATCTTCAGTCCCTTACCAGGTTGATGGTAACACGAAACAGCGATGTAAAAATAACAAAGACAACAACAAATAAGACGTGAGACAAAACATATGAACATTGACAGCAGTAAAGACCAGGACATAAGACATTTTTACACCAGATCACACTGAATAAATATTAAAAAACATGTTACTTATGATAAGCCAGAATAGTAAAAAGTTTAGTTTTTTGGGTGATAAAGTGCCTAGTGTAAAAGTGTTGCGTATTTATTGCTAAAGTGTGAGTGCTATTGCACATGGTTTTAAAGTGCATGGGTATATTGCGCAAAGCCCTGTGGCACAACAGCCATATCAATGGTAGTGTATGAATGGTTAGTGTACATGGATGTCGATGTAAGCACCGTTACACGACAGAAGTAGGCTGCATTATGTTATGTAGATGTGACATTCTGGCTTGGTCATAGTCCTAGTTTCAAAAACAGGCAGAGCTTTCAAATCATAGTCATAGTTTCGAGGACAGAGCAGAGCTTCGGACAACAACTCATGATGTAAACAATTATCTCTTCTTAAAACTCACCTTTTTTTATTGGCTTTTGAAACAATTTAAGTTGTTGGTGTTATTTCCATTTAAGCCTGTTTATGGTTTTACTTATTTATTATTTGATCTGTTTTTACTATGGGTTTTATCCACGTTCATTTATTTTAGTTGTTTTTAGGTGCATGTGTTATTCTTGGCGTTTTAGCCATAGTTCACGTGGCTGCTTTGCCTTTGTCAGTCAAAATGTGAAATGAATCTCCTGGACTGAATTTGAATTTTACTCAGTTGAGTTAAATTAGCACAGTCTGTCTCCAGCAATGTTTTTTATTGTAAGTTTGGTCATTATTATTGATTTTCATGACCAGGTGGGGTTCATCGACTACATTGTCCATCCTCTGTGGGAGACCTGGGCAGACCTAGTGCATCCGGACGCCCAGGACATCCTGGACACCCTGGAGGACAACAGGGAGTGGTACCAGAGCATGATCCCCCACAGCCCGTCGCCTTCCAGCCCAGAGGATCACCTTGTTGAGGGAGAGCCTGGAGGAGGAGGAGGAGGAGGAGGAGCCTTGGGAGCAGGAGGATCTGTCCATTCAGGAGGAGGAGGAGGAGGAGGTGGAGGGGACAAGTTCCAGTTTGAACTCACTCTTGAGGAGGAGGAGGAGGAGGAAGAGGTGATGGAGTCTGATTCAGAGAGCCCCACAGAGGATGAGTCCCAATGGGGTAAGGAGCAGCAGGAGGACTCCTCCTCCCCTTCTCTGTCCCCAGACCCTCGCAGCAGCAACACCAGGTACCGCCCTCCTTCGCCTCACCCTCCACGAACCCTGAGTTTGGCCGCTATGTCGTCGCAGAGCTCCCATTCTCAAAGACAGCTGGCCTCCCCGCGACAGGGAGGCGAGGACAGGGACAATGAACTGAGCCAGGAGGGCGACGGTGTGACCTGCCTGCGTATGGACACGTAACAACCAGCACAACCTGCCCTGCCTAATATACACAAAGCACTGGGTGTAGGAAGAAGGAGGCAGGGCAGGCATTTTAAAATAAGGTCTGTAAAATCACCACAGTCCCTTTACACTGGAGACACCCTCTCTGGACAACAGAGGGATGTCCCCCCCCCTCTGCTTTATTTTATTTTTCAGCAGAAGATGAACTGTTTTAGCCTCTCTTTGGGTGCCTGATAGGCCTTTGTGTCCCATCCTGCTTCGTTGTAGCCTCAGTTCTGCTGCAGTTTAACTGGGAAGAAGAAGAATAAGAATAAGAAGAAGAGTGGAGCTGAGGCACAATATTCTAACAGCTACACAAGATAAAAGGAAACGTCTTTCTACAAAACACAGCAACTCTTTGTCACTTTTGGACAAGAGCGGCGGAGGAGGATCAGGGTGGTCGAACAGGGTCTTGGAAATGATTTTTTTTTAGTTTAAAATATGAAATGATTGAGTCAGTTCAAGTGAGAATGAGTTGTTTTTTTGTGAGAAACAGACACTTTTACCAAATACAGGATGTTGGTGGGCAGCGAGAGAATTAAAAGCTCAGGGTATGAAGAGAAACTAAAAAAAAAAAAACTAATGTAGCATGAATGTAGTCGAGTCCCTGGACCTAACTCTCTGAGTTACCTCCAAACATGTTTAACCTGTGTGTCTGCGTTTAATGGAAAAACCCTTTAATGAGAGATTTGGCAAAGTAAGCAATCGAAGATAAATGATTTCAAACCAACGTGTAGCACAAGGAACATTGAAAAAAGACTGAAGGCATTTTAACCCGCAGTCCTATGTGTTTGAAAACCAAAAGTACTCACCCCCCTGTATGGTATGTTCAAGCTTCTTCTTTCTTTTTTAACCAAGATGATTTTTAAATGATTTGTGGACAGTTTTTTTGTTGTATGTTTGCCGGTCTCATCTGTGTTTATGAGCTTAAAAAGCTTATTTTCTTCTTTCTTTCTTTTTTATCAGGGTGCCTCCAGTCCTCAGTAGCACTTTACCATCTCTGCTGTACAGCTCATTCTTTCAGTCGTACTAAGGGCTTCACCCAATGTAGACCTACTGATCACAGCAGCAGTAGAGGGGTTTTCTGATGCTGGCTACCAAAAGGCAGGGCAAGGACAGTAACTGTGGGGATCTGGTGGTCAGCTAACACACGGTCTGTGTTTTAAGAAACTTCAGATACAGACATCTCTGAATATGATATTCAACCATCACGAAAAAACCAGGGTTCAGTTATTTTGGAAATACATTTTCAATCTGACTGAGCATCTTAAGTAAAGCTGAGGTCATTTTAAATATTAAACCTCAGTCTAACGTTGAAGCTTTTCATTATCCAGCAATGTAATATTGCACTTTTTGACCCTGTATTTAACACAATTAAACTAATTCCCCCCGCCTGGTAAATGTCTACATAAAAAAAAAAGGTTATTTTTATTCAAATTCAAACTAAAATAAGCAACATTGACCTCCTTTTCTACCTTGTGTTACTCGCTGACCACAGAAACTGCATCACAAGGAGCACACGTTCAAATGTTTTTGGGAGAAATCACTGGCCTGTAGTTGCTAAACTGACTGCGTTCATTTCATCATGAAATCTCGACTGGGATAACTGTGTGCCACGAGTGTTGAAAACTCACAAAACGCCTGCCAGCCTACGATTCATGTAAATCCTTACACTAGCGATGTTAACCCGATGATTGTATATCGAAGTCTCCGACTTTGTAGTGTTAGTTTTTACAAAATGATAGATGTCAATGATGTTATTTAAAGCAGACCATTTTTAATAGATTTTGCGCAGCGTATGAGGAGTCGTCGTCGCCGTCGTCGGGTTCAGCCCTTTCATAATCGTATAGCTGCGACCCGAGAATGTGTCTAGTTCCAGGAGTTCCGTGACTCTTTCTGTACCAAGTACATGTTCCGTCCAGATCAGGATTAGTCACTGTCACTGAGTTAGAAAAAGACCAGGAGGTAAACAAGCACTAGTTAGGATAGGACATGATGTACATCCTGGTCAGGCAGTGGTAGAAGACACTAGTCTAACAGTATTACATGGACTCAGCTAGTAAGCTTTAATGATAGACCTTACATGTGATTGGAAAAAAAAAAATCTGATTTTTAACATGCCTGAGTCTCAGAACGCCATTTGAATCACTGTTCTCTGTCTTCATGTTTCGTAGAGTCCTTCAGTTCTGGAAACTGGAGAATTGCTTAGCGTAATCATTTTTAAAAAAAAGTTTAGAAAGGATGTCATTCATCCATTAAAAGCCTTCGGTGGTTTGACAAAAAGTGGGAAATTTATCAAACCGTTGCTGTAAAAAGGGTTTTTTTTCTTCTGGTGACAGCATTCACATCCTGCTTGTCCTTTTAATAGAATAAATATTTGCTATGAAAGCAGTTGAATGATAATTTGGGAGAGATTCAGTCGTTTAGTTTTCACGTTCGCAGTCGCACACTTTATTTGACGAATCAACCGTAGATGCCTTCATGTAACGAAAACACACCACGTCGACCTCAGCAGCTGGGTTATGATCAGACGTTCCTGTAGCGCCATCAAGAGGACAAAGTTCATACTTGCACACGCAAGAAATGTCACAAATGGTTGAGCAATGACGACGAATGCTCTGTGGCCTTTCTTCTGCCTGATTAAACCGTTTTTTCTTTTCTTACATTCGTCATGTTGTTATGTTGCAGCGGAGTGGAGCGTTCCACTCTCACCACCACTCATTTCTAAAGAGTTCACTGTGTGTAAACTTCTATAGTCTATATGTATAGTCTATACTTCTATATGTTGTCTTTATAGAAAAATCCCCAGGTGATTTCACATATTTGACATTGTGGTGATATTTATTAAGATGACGGAAAGTAGCTCAAGCACCAGCAAGTTAGTAATGTTATGAAATTGACATGTATGACATAGACTCAGTCCAGAATATCAAGGCAGTCATTAAGCAATATAAAAAGAAACTAAGGAAATTCTTCCTTTTACAACCTCATCTGCTTGTTCCTCGTCGTGTACTTTCTTCTCATTGTGATTATTCTGTTCTGAATACAACCTGCTTAACTCTCCTGCAGCACATGGAGTTTTTGCTTCCCCAGTTTGTATGAAGCAAACTGAAGCACTGGATATTTTGTAAACACAATGACCAGAAAAGCATAAATAGATCATTACCGTTTTTTTTTTTTTTGATGCAACTGGTCTTCATCAGCATGTCAAACTCGGCACTGTGGCTCTTCACAGGAGGTCATCAGTGCCGTACTGTGTTAAATGTGCCGCCGCTCAGTCACCGTGTCGCCCCAAAACAGCCGTCATTAACGCTCACGCCGTCCCATTTTCTCAGCATATGTAATTTCATGTTTAAAAAAAAAAACTTAAAAAAAACACAACTTTACTCTATTTATTCTTCAAACTGCTTCTGTGGAGACAAAGTACTGTAACATTGGACAATTGACTTTGTCATGGAGCCTAAAAATCAAGTATACTTTACAAGTATGTATAGATGTATGCCACTCCAATGTTTTTGTGAAAAGGAAATAAATATATTTTTGTTTCTCATTTTTAGCCAAAGGAGTTTGAGAGTTCAGGCTGTTTTAAGTGGAAAATGCCAATAAATTATATGGAAATTTATATCAGACTGGTTTATTTATTTCTATATACAGTGCTTAATGTATTAGACCACCACCACCCCAAATGAACAGCATGGTAATTATCAAAATCATTAATGTTTCTGTAATGGTTGATACACCAGTATGGAGCCAAAATTTAATTTGTAATCATAAAGTATTGTTCAAATGCACCGTTTTACAAAAAACTAAGTCGTAAAGTGCATCTTTTCTTGATTACGCTGTCAAATTATAGTTTTTTACTTGCATTCCTGAACAGAAAGTTAGTTTTAGTGGTTGAATATCATGCTTGATTCATTTCTGACTTCTCAATAATATTTTTAGTTTTAAAAGAAGAATTTCCAGTTTTCTCTTTTTTTTTTTAAAATGACAGGTGGTCTAAAACTGTATAAAGTTATTCCCAATGAATGGTTTTCAAATAATTATAATTGAGCTACATTTACGATAAACAGAGAATACTCCCATTTTCAAATCTGGTCCCAAAAGCCACATCTACTACAAACATCCTCTAAAACTGTTAATGTTTTTAATGGTGTTATTTGGCACATTATACTGTATATGTAATATCATCTGCCGTTTTCTTGCAGGCAGCGTATAGAAGTCTTATGGTCGCGTTCAGCAGAAACTTCGATCTAGTCTGACCCGGGCTCCGTTGCAGGCCGGAGGCTTCACCCCCTGTGGATGAAAACAGTCACAACCCCGAGCGTGGCTCATTAAAGCTTGTGATAAAGAGACAGAACAGGTTCAAAAATGTGGAGGCTTAAGTTACACAGAAGCAATGAGAGACAAGGTAAGAGACACTTACAAGTAGTGGTCTAAGGTACGAGATTATCGCTCATTGTGATAAAAAAAAAAAAAAAAAAGCAGCACTTACAATAAAAATTTTAAGTATCAGCAAACTAATTTTAATTCTTCAAAAAAAAGTTGACAATTTAATAATTAGTTTCAGCACTTAAAATATGCATATATATATATATATATATATATATATATATATATATATATATATATATATATATATAAATATGCATCCCATCTGTGATGCGTCTGACCACTGTAAGAAGTTTAAGAATCAATTTTTTTTTTTTTTTTTAAATTCAGTCATCACATTCATTTGTCAGCATAATAATGGTGGGAATTTTATACATTGTCCCCTGCCTACTTCTAACATATACAAACTTCTTCTGAACAAAGCTTGCGAACAAGTCCTCACCTTGTAAAGTTGACAGATCAAGTGGAAAAGAGACGACATCGCCATGTCCTCATTCTCCTCCGTGTATTCCTGCAATAATAATTTTTTTTTTTTTTTTTTTTTTTAATTAATATACATTAGCAGAATTCCTGGGCTATGTATTGCCATCCATGCATGCATAAATACTAATCAGTGAGTTTAAAAACAAACATTCCATGCAGCAGAACCATAATTAAATGATCCTCCAGCATCATGACTCTTTAGGCGATGCTCTATTCAGTTTTTCTGTTTATTTCCCAATTGTCGCTCTAGCTTCAGTACAAGCCATTAAAACAAAAGGTTTTTAGAATTTAATTGTGTAGAAAAAAAATCATGGTTTCTTGGATTCAAAAATGTACACATTGCACTACTTATGCAGCCAACTAATGTAAATCAGAATTATGTTGCCATTAACGTTGTACATCAAGTATACTGTCAAGTATTTAAATACATTTAAAAAGTGTTTTACCCCGTTGAAAGTGACCCAAGGGACATGAGTGTGAGGTGGTTTCAGTGCTCGAGTCATGGCAGCGTTGGCGTGCATCAGACGGTCTCCCAGTCCCTTTGTCACGCAGGAGTCCACGCTCGACCAGGAGACGGAGGGAGCGTAAAGCTGGAGGCACTGAGACGACAGCACAGAAAAGACAGACTCAGAAAGTTCTGAAGACAATTCTTCTTCCCACTGTCTTTTTAAATGCGTCTGAGGTTCTACATCGTAATAGTAGAGTAATGTATAGATTTTCCCCAATATTGTCTAGACTTGTTTATTGAATGAACGGAGAACCCAATGATCTTTTTGGTTTAAGTTCTGGACTTTCCCCTCACTTCCCCAGCCCCCGTCTCACCAAACTATACTCTGTGACCCCCAGATGATGGAAGTTTGAGACCCCGTGCTGTAGATACTCACGGACTGTGCAGCACCGAGGACATTTGCAGCCGACTCCATGCAGTAGATGATGTGAAGCGCCGAGTCTCCTGTTAAATGGATGATACAGGCCTGAGGAGCACAACAGTTCATCTAAACTCACTGTGTGTTTAGTATAAACGAAAACATCACAGAACAACTGGTGATAGAAAAACTACCTCAATTATGTTTCCTCTGCATTCAGGTTCTCCATGTTGACAAGTGAAAGGAGAATTTCCTGACGGAATCTCCTACAAGAGAAAAACAAGTCAAAGTGTACTCGTCTTAACACAAGTCGAGATTTTCTTGACCAGCAAGACGACACCAAATCTCAGGTGAGCACACCTTCGCGTTTCCGTAGGGCACCAGAGTGACCGACATGATGTCCTGCAGCATGGTCCAGGTGGGGAACAGCTGCTGTGTGATGAAGATTCTGCAGGCTGGACACAAACTCTCATAGTACAGAGTCACAGATACAGGAGGGACGCCTTGCTTTGGTCGAGTCAAATTCAACTCCATACACTGCTTCTGAACCTAAAAAACAAACACAAAAAAGGTCTCATGTTTAATAAAGTGATCACCAAACTGTCAGAAAATGAAAACCTGTCTTATACCTGCAGAAAGTTTTAAAGTGTTACAGCCCTGAGCTCAGCCTCTGCATTTGTAAGATAAGACAATAACCACATTAAATAAAACTGTAATAGAAATATGCAACAAAAAAAAAAATTCATCAATAAAGTAAACTTGAAAAATTGTGGGAAAAATTGTAGTAATACTGCCCGATCAGGAAGGGCACTCAATTCAAATTAATCCTTGTAGATTATAAATCTCCAATTTCTATTAAAAAACAGCCCTCGCATTTCTGTACAGGTCCATTTTTTTTATAGTTGTATACAGAAATAACTTTGAACCATTTTACACCGTCTAACTTTTTTAGTTAACATTTCAAATAATCCAGCTACTGCAGAAAAAGAGCAACTTTTCTACAGGTCTTGCCGAATTTGATGGATGAAAATATAATGTATATAAAGAATATAAGGCATTATAACATAGTATGACAGAATGCCCCAAGTTTGTTTTTCCAAGTCTTCAGACATTTTTAAACTGATTAACTGTCTGTGTTTGACCCAGAGCGACTCTGCCAGTCACATGAAAAACCTCTGGTGTTTAATTTCTGAAGCCTGACTCTCATTTAGATGTAAACCATGGAAGCTTTGATTTCCCCCATGTTTCTCTATGTCATTCTTGATAATACTCTATATGCACATTTGCCCATTTTTACAGAACAGTTTAGATTGAAGAATTTCCTTTTCCCCAGCTGATTAAAAAAAAAAAATAATAATAATTTGGTAATTCAGATAATACGGACACACTGCAAGTATTTGTCTGAATTCTGGACATTCACAGTCATTTGAAAAACACTACAGTTCTACATTACTTCTATAGAAAGTGTACATTTAAAGATAAGCATTTTCACCTGAAGCACTCACTGTACAGCATAAAATAAACATGTTTTTTTTGTTTGTTTCTCACCTTACACTCAATTGCTATCTCCAGTGAGCGACACCACTGAGATGGAGGATAACGGCAGGCAGGTTTGGGGTGAGACATGATCCCAGAACCTCTGCTGTCAATGCAGAGGAATAAAAACACAGGCAGCAGCACTGACCACTTCATGTCTGTCTGAAAGAGGAGCTCAAACAACACTGAGCAGCAGCAGCAGCAGCAAAGACAAAGAGGACTGAAGTTTATCCTCTGCCTCATCACCCAGATAATTAACTTCAGCTTTGAATGAATGCTGCTGCCTTCAGGGATCCTCGGACAAATTCTGCATCTGGCCCTGGCCATCCACACACACACACACCGGTGTGAACGCATGATGGGTATGATGGATAAAGCACTGTCCGCGGTGCTGAAACAATGCCTGATCAATACACCGTTGGCTACGTCGCATTTACAAATCAGACAAGCACTTACGATCACACTTCAGCTATAAGTATTTATTTAGAAACACTTTTGGATTTTTTGAAAAACATCAGCAGCATCAAGAGGGTAACTTTTCACGCGAGTAATAGACCGACAATTGTCGCTACATCCCATCGTATTGCTGGTAGTTGAGCCGGTTAAAATGTAAACAAATAACGCAAACTTATTGTATAAGTTGACTGTCAAGGTTTAGTGTCAAATTTTGTCTAGTTTTTTTTTTGCGGGGGTGGAAATTATTCTTCACTGTACTAATGAATTTTAAGCTCAAAAACATGGCTGTACTGTCCAATATTGACCATCAAAGCAGCGCTAATAAAAATGATGGGCAAAAAAAAAGGGAAAAACTCTCCGCTGTCACGGATGTATCTCCAGATGGCGGTCAGGTGGTGAAAAGCTGGTGTATCCAGTGTACTTTTTTTTCGGCCCAACCGCTCGTCGTCATTCTAACGTCTGATCGGACGCTACGTAAATTTTGATTTTTAAATTTTTGCCACAACAAGGGGCAGTTTCCCAAAGTATTCTAAAGGGTGCCCTTAGAGGAAATTATATTCAGTGTGCTATATAAAAAATGCCCATCTCTGTGATAGAAATTAATTAAACTATAATGTTTGGAGGTCCATATAAAACTGTCTTTGGCCCCAGGTCACACTTGGACATGCCTGCCATAAGCTACTGGTGGCACCTGCCCCACCTGTTTAATTTCGCCCCTGCCCTTCCAAATGTCTGTGCACGCCACTGATAAATAGATGTTTTCACTGCCTGTGTTACAGCAGCACAGTGACAGGCAGAATTTGACCTACTCCAGAGCTCTACAGAGAAATGTTAGTATAAAAACAATGAAACCACAATGCACATACTATAGAGAACATGACATTAAATAAGTTATTAGGACGCTACAAAGACGCTGTGGAGGGATTTTCGGGTCGAGTAAAACTACAGTGAGACACAGCTGTGACACCGCCCAATTAACCTGCCACAGGTGTCGGAATCAAACGCGACCACTCACTCCACGTCGGTACAGTTTGGCTTACGTTGGGATTTCATACTGTTGTCATTCCCTCTAAAGTCGTAAGTACGCAATACAAATAATCTACGTTGATAGTCTTTTTTTTCTTTCTTTTAAAAAAAATAAATAAATCCATGTTATGTGCTGTGGACATAAGCCTGGCTGTTATTAGCATTAACTTAGCTATGATGCCAACGCTGCTGCTAGGTGTTGTGCCCACAAGTTACTGTTAGTTACCTGTCAACGCTGCTTTATCTGAATCATAATAAACCATAATCTACACACACTTGTGTGTCCTTGAAAAACTGCGGTCAATTGAGTTTACATTATGCTAGGGAGTGAATCACGGTCAAGCTAGCTTTAGCTAATAGAAAAAGTATGCTCGTTTATATGAGGTCTTACGGTACCGGTGACAGATTTTTACTTTATCGGTGGAAATTCCATTTTCTGTTGTTGTTTTTTTTAAGTGGGTAAACTGTACATCTGATAAAAACACAAAATAAAAGGAAGTATTTTCATAAATTGAAATTATATTTCATAAATTGTATAATTATATATTTGATACTGTAAATGTCCTTTTATGGTAAAAGAACCATAGACCCTAGATTGAAACTTAATTTAAAAATTAATTATTAGGAGGCACGTAAAACAAAAGTAATTTGCAGGATGTTTATATAAAAGTCAGCATTTAATAATGATATTCACGTCTTCTACAGTGTCAAAAATTTGATATCTTCACACCTTAATCACACATAAATGTGAATCTGTCTTCTTTCTTGTTGTCTGACCGTGCCATAAACCTTGAGTAAGTGTTGAAATCTTCAGAGTAATAATACTCGCTCAAATGTCGTTTAAACCATCATCATCTTTATTTTAGGATCTCAAAGTGCAGAAAGTAGGTTAAGTCAGGCCTAACATCAAAAAAAGTAAACTATTGTTTTCTTATTGTTGACTTACAGTGAAAACATGGTTTGTGGATTAAACACAAATAACTGAATGTCATAATCATTACAGCAAATTAACATTTACAATAATTCTTTTCTCACAGCTATTGACAAAGTATAACTCAAGCACAAAGTCTGATCCATAAAGTCACATTAAAAACAAAAATGAAAGTCAAAGTTACACAAACATGATTTTACAGGTACATTAAGTGCAATGCAGAGACAAGTAGAGGTATTTCATTAAAAGCACAACTTAAAGTGAAACAAACCTTTCTGAATACATCAAATCACACGACCGCAAACATTTTTAAAAGTTAACTAAGGTCTTATGTAACTTGAGCTAGATTGTTTGTCAAATGCTACCACAATATCCCACCAAGTACACACTGTTTAATCGTCAGATATGTACATACTGTAATTTCTGGAGAGACGGAAGGTCAAAATACATCCTTCACCACAGAGAAACTGACCTAAACACATTTATCCATTCTATCCATCTCCTCAATCCAACTTAATTGTCTTAATTAAAACACCAAGTTGGACAGTCTTTCTTTAAATCACTTGATGATGACTTGATCTACCAAAACAAAGGCTTCCATCATGCCATAAACCCATGGCATCCAGCATATTCTTTTTAACTCCTTGGTAGGAAAGTTTTAGTTGACTCAGTGAAAAAAAAAAATGCACATCACATTTTTTCATGTAGTCACACGCACAGTGATTGAGAGACTTATGAAAAGTTACTTTATGCAGAGAGCTACCTGACATTATGTGTTTGCAACTTTGAAAACAAAACAAATGCCCTATGAAAATGACACGTACTTGATGACATAAGACACCAATAACTGTGCCATGAAATTTTGAATGTGATTCTAAAGTGTTTTTGGCATTTTCTTTGTTCAGTTTTGTTTCCACAGTGATGAAACACAAAAGTGATCTCATTTTGACAGTAACAGGAAAAGACCAGATTATACACAAACAATTAAAAGATGTCCTGAACGTACAGGAAGGACTGTTAAGAGGTCAGTTCATTGAAGATACCACACAGGAACAACAAAACATATGAGTGCTTTAATCAGTGCTACAACATACTGTATTCATTATCATCATGTCTATATGTAGCACCATCACATGTCCACCTGTTTCAGTCAAAGGTTGGATGGACATGAAGACTGTCGTATCTCAAGCTCATATGAGATACATGTATGTGCAAATGCTATGCTTTCACTCTAAACTTCACTGTTCCTACTACAGAACTAACTCAGTAATGTCTCATTTAAAAAAGAGAGAAAGAAATCCACAGTACTAAATAAATATACTTCTCCATGTCATGATGCACTTACGAAAACACTCACTTACGAAAATACTCATTGTGCAAAGTTAAATAAAGACAGCTTGAATGATGAGACAAACATTTTTTTTGGAAAGAGCAACAGTATGGGGATGGTAATCATGTAAAGGTTCTCTGTTGCTAAATTGACAGCATGCTCAGTCGACTTTTTAATCGTAATTAAGTTGTCATTTCTTTTACTATTTGTCCGTTTACATAGAGTGTTACAAAACTTTGTGAACTGCTCCAAAGTTTGACATTTCGCCACTGTGCAACACTATATCACATATTTATGTAGATTCAAGCACTGCAGACTAGCTTTTCCATTTGATTTGGAACAGAAGACGTATTGAGAAGAGTTACTAGAAGTCATGCAGTAGTGACTAACTCTTGATCTCAGTGTGGAGCATTTACAGGAACAAACATTGAGACAAGGAAAATAAAAATGTTAATAAAACAAGAAAAACAAAGGCATTATAGAAAGGGGGTAACAAAACATTTGTTTTAGCTGGTGGTGAAATTGGTACCAGAACCACCATCAAATCATTATCCAACCACAATGTCCCTATTAAAGACACTAGTAATACAACTTGTTACACAATGATGGCATGCAGAATCAAACGTACTCTACACCTTTTCACTGCCGCAAAGTATAAGAATAGGACAATTTCCCTCAAGGGCAATTAACAAAATGGATAACGTGTAAGTGTCCATACGCTACAAGCATTAAGTGATTAGTGCATTAAGTGACTATTGAACAGAACTAATACACAATAGAATATTTTGATCAAGCCAACAACAAAACGTAAAATGAACTTATTTGGTTGTCTCTGATGGGACACATAAAGTGACAATGTTATTTCAGGTTAATGATTTTTAACAATTCACTGTAACCCATAAGCACCACATTCCCTCACTCATGCCCTCTTGAAAAGAGTGATGTCCATTATATTCTATGATCACCATGTATACTTGACACGTATCAAGAAATAAATGTTCTGCAGTTATGAAAGAAGATAAGTGTATGTTTGACTGCTGTCAACATTTTATCAAACAAGAAAATAATGTAATAATAACAATGTCATCATTATTCTTTTTCTGCCATAGATGGACATCACACCTGCTGCAGAATAGAAGCAAAGTGACAGGTGAGTGCAATTGTTTTCATAATTATTTCATTGTATTACATTTTCCACTGCTCCATAGCAGAAAGTCATTTTTGCACCATTATGAAAATGTTTTCAAAGTTTGAATTTCTGGCATTTTGGGCTCTCGACACACGATGTAAATCCAAAGTGGCATTGTTGCCAGGAATAAGGTCTAAATAAGCCTAAAGGGGATTTGAAGTGACACCTCAGTGAACACACACTATTGTGGCGTTAAATCTGTCTCGACACTTTCTCTGCCTGGTTTATCATAACTGCTGTCTACAATAACTATCACTGGAATAGAAGCGCTTCAAGGCACTTTGTGCAGAACTGCAAATGTGCAAGAATATTATCACTTAACATCTGTTAACATAGTTAGAACTGCTTGTACACAACTCACTTATTTGGAAGTGAAACCCCTTCAAATAACTGAGGTGTTGATGAGTGAGCTTTAAGCAACATACATTGCCTTGATTGTCACATGTTTTCCAATTAAAAAAAATATAAAAAAATTTCATTTTCAAAGTGAGAGAAAGAAAAAAAACCAGGAGATTTTATTCTAGGTTAGTGCCAACAAGAATCTAACTAGTATACAGTATTTATAATGACAGAAAACTAGTGATCAAAATGTTAAATCACGGCTGGTGAATTCTCAAAAATCTACACTTCTGAGCTCTCCATCTGTCTCTGTAGGCTGGTTGTCTTTGTTTAAAATAAAGTACTGCATGTCTTCAGTTTCTACGTCACTCATCGTGCACTTGTGCTACTACTACACTGAATATTTGGACGAGTGTAATATTATGTTACTAATATTATGGAGAGTTAATGTGGCTTGTTGGAAAACGAGGTTTGAGGTGCATTACAGAACAGACTGGCTAGCTAACAGAGACACAAAGTTATACAGTATGAAGTGCACGTTTTAGCTGATATTTATGGTTTTTGTGCTTCTCTTTGAGGAAAAACAAATTCAATATTATAAAAATATAAGGAATTCTTAGATTATAGGTCATGCATGTTTTGAATCTGTGTATTAATTTAGAATAGTAATTTAATGTTGGATGCTAGGATCTTGTCTTTCCATCATTTTGCGTTTATAAACCACTATTTTATTTTAATCGGCACAGTTTAGTTTAAGTGTTTATTCTGTAAATTAGTCAGCCTCGCTTTGTTTGACAAACTTTAAATATGATTTTTATCAGTTGGAACACAGTGGCATGAAAGTAGTGAACCATTTTAGAATTATCTTAACATTTGTATCACTTTCTCATGTTTTGACAATGAAAATAAAAGAAGAACAACAATACCTGAAGTCAGGATTTGGTAAACCTGGAGTCAATTCAGTGAAAGATTAGAGGTGTGGGTTACAGCGACATTAACAATTAGATAATAAGTTAATAACTTTTCTGTTAAGTTTCTGCTGACGTGAATTGTTGAAAGCAGTATTTGTAACAGTTAAATTATTAAAACAGTTACTAAATGCAAAATTCCTTCATTTTTCCCATTAGCTTAAGCAAATTGTGTTTATCTACACTTGTGACTTGTCTTTTATGAGCACTAAATATAGAAAAGTCATAATATTTCACATACTTTTTTAATATATATATATATATTTATATATAATTCTCTGTATCTTAATCTACATCCCTGTTCACTGAATTAGGTGACAGACTGGTACCAGGATCTAACTATGAAACTATTGTATTGAACTAACAAAGCTGACAATGACAGACATAATCAACCTAATAATACTGTGTATTTGCTGTGATGTCATACCAGTGCAGGGTTATAACATATCCTGATCTTGGCACTGAAACTTAAAATATGATACTAACTGGTACTGTAGTCTTGGAGTCTGGTAGCAGTATTCGATAAGGTGCATTCTCACCGCACAGTGGAGCTTTGGGAAAGCTCCATCAGAGCGACGTGCTGGTGTTTCTCAGCTGGACTGCTGGCTGAGAGCAGGCCAGGCCAAGGTTACATTCAGCTGCTGGTTGTGTTGGACCAGGGATGTGTGTCGGTAGTGGAGAACCAGCTCTGTCAGTGATGAGTAGGAGTTGTAGGGTTCAGCGAAGCCATACCCCGTGGACGTCCTGTGGATCACACAGTGCTTCACATCCCCGTCCGCTCTGCATGAGAAGAGACCCATCACTTCCTGTTTCACATTTAACCAGCTCTATCTCTTTCTTTTTTTTTTGCTTTGTGTTTTTGATGGGCAATACCAGAAAGCCGACAGCTGCCCTTCGCCTTCTATTCATTTTTTTTAGATGACATAAATAGTTGACTACTTATTCCTTATTACTTATTGAATTATTCCAGCAGAGGGCGCACATTCACCAAAGCTGCATCTTGCTCACGTGTTTCCCCACACCACCAGTTTGTTAATGACTTTAAAAGGGGATTTTTGTTTATTCAGAGAGACAATTATAGCCTACACTGTAGCCTGCTCTGTCTCCACATACTGTGACTAAACTAAACTTTCACAATATAAGATTCTCTACAACCTAACGTGACGTGAGTGGCTTTTTCAAGCAACAGCCTTGTTGTTTTATTAGTCTGACATAACTTATGTGCAGCTAAAATTTTAAACATTATATAATAATGTTTAAAATTTTGACTAATAATAATTGACTGTGAACCAACTTTTGTCTGTTCTTCTTCTGTACTTCATGTTCTTATCTTTAGGAATTTAAAATAAAGTGACATAGCTTTTCTTTGTGTTTTTGCATCGAGCGAGGTAATACATCAGAACATTTTGAATTGAATTAGGATAGGGATCAGGGTCCAAAAAACCTGATCCCTATGTTTCCCTGTGTCTCTGCTCGACCCATGCGCAGACATGTGTCCAAAACCAAGACATTCAAAAGGATCTTAAATATAATATGACCTCAATACCTAAAATATACAAATGTAAAAGTACTCACACAACAGAGCAGGCAAAGGAGCCTCTCTGAGTCTGGCTGTCTCTGATGAGGAAAGTCCCATCCCTTCTGCCTTTCAGCAGCTCCTCTGCCTCCTTTCGTCTCATACCACCAACATACCAGGTCCTTTCCCCCTCATGTGTATCATCTTCCAGGGTGTACAGGCTGAAAGGCAACGTGAGGGTTAGACAGTTAGATTAGTTCTAAAAAAAATATACATTTTAGAAATGCACTGATTCTAAAAACAATATTCATGCAGCTCACAGCTATCAATCACGGCTGATGGGTGAATGCCATGGCCTGTAGTATTGCTAGAGTTGCACTGTAGTTAAGCGCCACTTTTAATGGTAGATCATGAAAAACAATGCCATATGATAATGCCATTTATTATTGACATTTGGCTGCCATTCTTCACACTTGATACATATGACATGGGATTTGAACACAGACATGGGCAAACGCAGTAGAAACATATATTTGTCTTTCATAAGGTGCATGAAATGCATGCATATTCTGCACCTTTCTGGGGTTGTGTGACGGTGAGTTCAGTTGGCCTGCTTAAATGATCATACTCACTCTTCGTCTTCAGTCCTGACCCCCAACCACTCATTAATCTGGCTCTGCCTCGTGCCATGTTGAGTGAGCCAACTGAAACATGGACAAAACATTTAGTACTCATTAGTTGAATATGAGTTTCATTCATTCTGAATTACCATAGTATGATGGATGGTTTTACTACCAAAAAAGGTAGTCTAAACAAAAAGCAGTATTAACTAATGTACCATATAGTGGTTTGAATCTGCAGCAGTGAGATTGCAGTAAAACTGTAACCCATTGGCACAGGTTTTACATAAGTTTACATTTATTTTTTAGAAGCGAATACATTTAGCTTGAAAAAATGTAGTCATCCCATTATACTCACAAATATCCTTGCATTGAGATAAAGTGGGTCATGGTTAATAACTGAGCTTTGTATCTGATTTATATCATGTCTGATCAGCTGATAATTACAAGAAACCTTAACTTTTAACTAATAAAACACAATAAACCTATTAACTTACAGCAGGTACTGATCTCTGATCTTTCGGAGCTGTAACAGATCGGGCTTCAGACTGTTAATTTTTCTGTCAACCTCCATGTGAGCCAGAGAATTCTTTCTTAGTTCCTCCTCAAGCTTCTTCTTGCTGTTGTGGATTTCCTCCACTTTCAGCTGCAGCTCATCAGAATTGCTTTGAATCCTGGGAGTAAGAGACAAAATAATGTTTGTAGAGATTCAGAACCTCTTAATTCTGCTTAATGGACATAGTGTTTTTCCCCCACTCTTCTGAATGTGTTATCACATAAAAAAGAGTTGGTATTTGAAACATACTTGTCAGTTTCTCTACTGCTGTGTAATGTCAGGAACATGTTGATATATTCCTTGCTGTAGCGTTCTTGAGGTTCACACTCTTCCTCAAAGATCCGAATGATTTCACTGAAAGCCTCGATGGCTGTGCGCTTGCTCTGCAGGTCCTGGGAAGATGAAGGAACAAATGTTTACTTTTCTATTTAAGTTTGCAGACATTTGCAAACGACACCAAAGGATCACTGTTGTTATACCTGGGATGCTTGGTTAAACTCCTCAAACAAATGGTCATACTCTTTGCTTTTCTCTTTGAATCGATCCTGAAATATCCTCAGCTGTTCTCCAACTGCTTCAATGTCAACTTCCATTCCAACCTGCTGCTGTACAGAGAAGAATTTAAGGAGATTCAAGACCAAATTCAACAACATATGTGTCTGAGCTATACATGATATACATGATATAGCCAAAACCATAGTGATGATGGCCAGTTGCTAGTATCAGCAAAAGTCTTAACATTAAGAGTCTGGAACCATTCAAGTTAATTTCTTTCTTTGGCACAAATGTTAGGAGTTAAACATGAATTGACAGGATTTAATGGCTCACTGCATGACCTCACGTGTTTTGGCCATAAATTAACTTGAATTAACTCAAATTAAATTTTGAACATATGATTGAATTGAACTGCTGCAAGAGCGCAATCCAGTCGTAGACATACAAAAAAAGTCCTTACGATGAAGATTAGACAACACGCATTGTTAGATAGAGGTCTCATGAACCCACCTGTTGGTATCTGCACATGGGGTAGAGTAGTCGTGTGTCCAGCTTGGAGTTGTACTGGGCTAGTGATTTGTTCTGGAAATACTGGATCAGGTGCACCACTGAGGGGAAGAGCAGTGGCTCCGAGAAGCCATATTTCCCCGCATGATGGAATATCTTTATCAGTCTGTTTGAACCATCTTTTCTGTAAAATATATTTAAAAAAAATGACTTACTGAAAGCATATAGACCAGTACTAAAGAACACTGTTATTGTTCTCCTACCTAAAATACAACACCTGCTTTTGTTTGAAACAAATCAGAAAGCAGGGCTAAGATTTCTATAAACATGGCAGACTAGTACAATACACATTTCTGGTAAAGCTAAAGTCTGGGAAAGCTAACAATACAAAATAATACTCTGGAGAAATTGTAACCAATACGTCCCCCTTCTGACTGCCTTCCCGTCAAAGCCTCACCCTGATCACACAGTGGCTGACAGCTGCTGGAAGCTGAGTTTAGGTGCGTTCACATTGACTACATTATGTCTGATTCACATGTAAGACCACACTAAACAATGCCGAAATGTTAAATATGAAAAATGTAATTGAATTTCAACAAATAAGTTTTTCATAAACAAATTACAGACTCGAGGGAGAGCATTTATTCACAGATTAACAGCCTAATCTAATGAGCAGACGGCCTCTTTGTGGAGTGTTAGCTCCTGAGATGAATAAAGTGCCCAAACACTTAGTGACAGCTGTCAAAAAACTATTTAACACGTATTTTAACGTTAGTAATTCACTGACAGCAGCTTTTAACGTTGTGGCAAGTAAAATTCCAAGCGGTCATCAAGTTTTACCAGTGTTTAGTTACACTTGAGTGTGGGATCCAAAAAATCTCAAGGGTTTAGAATATGATTGAGATCCCACATCTACTGCTAGACTCACAAATGTTCTGGGAGTGGGATATATTTACTCTGATGTGGGCAGGGGCAGTCAGTCAAGCATGTCGAATTAAATTACATATATCAAATGAATATGCATCCCTTACAAGGTTTAACTGGTGGTGTGAGTGCATTGTCTTCAATCTAACCACAGTTCTGCAAATAATTATATCTGGATACATTCATCCAACCAAGCCTGTTTTATGTCTCAAGCCACGTTAACACCTGGTCTACATCAGCTGTGAAGTGATGTAGTGAAGCAGCAAGTCAGCAGCTTTAGTCCTCTATTACAGTCTGTAGTGCATCTGGTCATCCACAGTTAATACAATAATAACTACATTTACTAAAACAGCAACAACATTACATTTGAAGACAAATACAAACTTAAGATCACAGTTTTGAGAGAGAGAGCCAAGTGTCATGTATAAGAAGGGCTGTGTAGACAGCATTGATTTAATTTGAAGTATCTTTTTCTTCAGACCAGGGTGAGAGAGATGACTGGAAAAAAACTTGACTGTGTAGACGGTGTTATGTTGCTTACTGCTCGAGTTCATGCCAAATTCTAATCAACAAAGCTTTATATCTGAAACCTCAGGACCTGTCTGTCCTCATTCAGCTAAAATTAGACAGATATCAGAAATGTATAATGTTTGACTTCTGAACCAGAGACACCGAATGTGGAAGAAGGAAATAACGTTTTAATCTGAAAGCACTGCATGTTTTCAATGTAGGACATTTGTACTCATAAAAATATACATGACTGATGAGGCAGAGACTTATGCATACTTTAATTCAAACTTTTGGCTAACCTTTTTTAAAATGTGACTTTCTTCAGCAAAAATAAATAACGCAAAACATATTTACCTTAGTGTGAGAGTATATTCCCCTTTAATCTGACTGGAAGCATCGCGGACCAGGAATGTGCCGTCAGGAGTGTTTCTCATCATCTCATTTACTTCCTCTCTAGATGGTAGACAAAGGACTTGTGGTTTTCAAAGGGTTCATGTAAAGGACTTGAGGTTACCTAACAGTTCATGTAGAACTCAAACAAAATGAGGTGCAAATGCTTCAAGATACATTGATGAATATGAAAACATTAAATACCTAGAGATGCTGCCCCAGTACCACTCTGCATTGGACAGCTGGTTGTCATCGGCACTGCATTCACACGCTGCCATTACTTTGGTTGTGTTACTCATGGGTTTTTCTGAGTACAAAGAAAGTCACAAAAATATTTTAGTTTTTAAAAATCCAGAATATGAGTCTGCAGTAGAGTAGAGTAGTCTGCAGAGTCCAAGAAGACTTGGAGTAGGTCTCCAAGAAGACTAGTAGGTCTCCAAGAAGACTTGGAGTAGGTCTCCAAGTCTTCTGTTTTTTTTAATTTTTGTTTTTTAATGTTAACTTATATAATGTAGGCCAATTTAAGATAACAATCTAGATCTACACTGCATAATCTGCACATAGAAGCTATTTCCCCCCTTAATTGTTTTAAAGTCTAAAATACATCTATCATAATCAACATCCTATTTACATACAGGCATCATGTTTTTGCTGATCAGCTAACACCAAATGGAAGGACTGTTGACACTTCAAAGTTCATTTACTGACTACTTAATTGTAAAAATTACAAAACTACAAAAAAGAGAGTAAATTAATTTAAAAAAACGCAGGGTACTAAATTAAGGTGCACTATGTGCTGACAGTCATGACATAGTTGTGTAGTTATTCTCTTATGGAGTAAGATTGGTTAAATAAGTCTCAAAATATGTTGAAGAGTACCTCCTTCCATCACTGCGTTGTTTCTTAGTGCAGGATAAACATCATCGTGATCAGCAAGGGAAGAAAGATCCTGCAGAATCGCTGTCTGTGTGTGAGGCTGAACCTCCCTGTCGACTTGGTCCACCTCAGACTCCAATGACTCTGAAACACCCACCATACAACGTCCCAGTTTTACCCCTGATGTCAGTTCAGGCCAGTGTGTATGTGGTTATGTGCACTTTGTGGCTGTTCAGCACACACAGCTGGCCCACTGACAAGGCCTCGAGAGGGACATACTGTTGTGTTGCTCAGTCTTGCACCATGTGGGAGACTCTGTCCAGACTAGTCTGCTGACAGGTGACACTGTCTGACTGCCTAAAATACCAGAATTGGCACTCCTCAACACTCAAGCACATTCAGCCAGACTCAGTGCTGCTCAGTGCCCGACCTCGCCTCGCCTTGCCTCGCCTCGCTTAACAAACAACAGCTGTCTGCAGAGAGATGCCATGTCAGCCCCGAAGGAGTGGAGCTGGAGTGTTTCTCCAGTGATTCTCTTTATTTGTATTGTCCACGTGAGTGTTTGAATGTGGCATTAGGGAAGCTGGGAAAGGTGAGGACCTGCCTGTCGAGCATTTCCAAGAGCATGGCATTTTTTTGGTCAATTGTTTGTGTTTACCAGTATGTATCTATCCACACAAGCGAACATGTGAGGTATGCGGGTACATGATCTAAATCGTCTCTTCAACACTAGCGTTTCCGATGGCATGCCTGCATTAACTTGCTGCTGCAGACAGAGTTATGTTAGAGGAATCATTTGTGTAACGTTGTAAAATTTAGAAGGGGCAGAAACTCAAAAACTGGCAAATCTTGCCTGGTATAAAAATCTTTGCTGCATCATGAAAAACTGTCTCATTTTAAAGGTCCAGTGTGTCGCATTTAGGAGGGTTTATTTTCCTAAACCTGGGATGTCCAAAGTCCGACCCGTGGGCCAATCATGGTCCTCTGTCGGATTTTGTACGAGCCCACAGCTTCATTTTATAATGAATTATATATTTATTTATTTCAAACAGTAAATCGGCCCAAATTACATGTCATCCTCATTAGCTCATCTGGTAAGGAGGTGCACTTTCAAATCATCGTCCTGTGTTTGAAACTCAGCCGTGACAGACTGATGCATCCATCAATCCATCCATCACTCAGGATGTGATAGAAAGGCAGCATTTTCTCACTCCTGCATGGCTTAGATTTGGTTACATTGACATTTAAAAATGATAAGTGTATATGATAATATGATAATAAAATAATATGATAATAAAATAATTATAAAACAGTGTAATTGTATGTAAATGTTAGTATTAAAAGAACGTCTGAATGGACCATTGGCCTGAAATCTTCTCAACAAATCTGGCCCGGGCCTAAACTGAATGTACTTCGTTTGGTTTTCTTAGCCAAGTAAATATGCACTTTAGGCAAGGGTCTTGCTTTACAGAGGCCACTGTAAGAAGTGGATGCTTATGACACAAATACATGAATAACATCCTTTCTGGTATGTGAGGGCCACCGTAGTTTCCTCGGGCACTTTGAGTAAGAGATGCAAGAGCAGAAAAGCCTTCGCTTAGTTGCAATCTGCAGTCTTAGTTTTTACACACTGGACCTTTAAGTGCAACTCCATCTAGATGTAACTACCTGAAACTAAATAAAGGGAAAGTGAATCATTTAAAGACGACAGAAACATTCACACAGTCAGGATTATCTGTACTGCTGCTGAATAAAGCACCTTTAATCTTACCTCGATCTGGTTGTGAAAGCTCAGGCCTCATAGCCATAGATATGTCGGTCTTCTGCAGTGATTGGTTAACAGGTGATGACATCATCACAGGGAATACAGATGGGGCCTCAGGATTATCTCCCTTCTTAATGGTGCTTTTCTTGATGACCACAGCCTTGTCACTTTGGATGGATGCTCGTGATGGCATTGCAGTAACAGCTGGATGGAGCTTGTCGTCCTCTGTGTGGTCTTTGCTGTCTACACGAGAGAGCTGGAAAGACTCCTCTGCCATTTTCACAACACAGACCTGGTTTTATTGAGGGGGTGAAATGGCAAGTTGCTAGATCCCACAGCACTGTTTATCACATTCTATCAACTTAAAGTTACATTCATGGTGGAGGATTGAGTGACTGTGCAAAGTTCATGGACGTCCAGTGTTGTAGTGATGGAGCATGTTTCCCAGATTTAGTGATGACATTGCAAGCAGATCACCTATTCTTCCTTTACTTGTATATGAGGAGTTTTCGGTATTTGAGCTCTGCTCTGATGGGTGGTCATTTGCTTAAATGGATCCACACCTGGAAGTCAACTACAGTGGCTGGTTGTCTTGTTATTGTGCTGCAAACCCACTGGAGAGTGACAGACTCAAACGTGACTCTTTCCTCGTCAAGGTCTTGTGCATCACCTCCGTGTCTGCGTACCTGAAACAGAAAAGGTGTAGAGTTTGAATGTTTGATAGTTTATTATTGAATATTTATTACACACTCCACAAGTTACGCCAAATACAATAATTGTGTAATACACAATGTAAAGTATTTTCTGTTTTCTCTCCTCCTGATAATTTTTAACCCATGTTGCTCACCATTTCATGATTATTCCGTGTGACGTCTTTAGGATATTTTCTGGCATAAACGCTGACCTTGTCAGGACCAGTAGTCCCTTATCTGTGAGGAACTGGTTAAGTGTAGTATGGATTTAGGGAAGCGTTGTATGTGTTTAGGGATAATACTTTGTTTAGTCCACATGAATTGAATCTATGTCTGCTTTTATTTGCTACAGACTGAAATAAATGTGTTGTAATGAACTGCACCACAAAATCACAAAACTGAAGACTGCAGCTGATAAATTCTCATATAATCTACACATCTTTTTATAAAATGACAGAATCTCATCCTAGCATGCAATATAATAATCATAAATGCACAGGGTTTTTTTTATCACTCTTCCTTAAATGTTTTCATTATAAAAATTAAAACACTTGATAATTACATTAAAAAAAACAATAATGAGTCCATCATATTTTTGTTAATCTGATGAATATTTGACACAGCTTAATCAAATGGCTTAATTAAAGTCAGAAATGGCCATGTTAACTTCTTAGTAAATATTAAACACGAAAGAGGTTAATCTGGTTATGTAACATCTGCTATTCTTTAGCACAACCGACACAATATGCTCAACAGAAAAAAAAATATAGCAGATTATTTTTTATTATGTTGAAAATCTTGTTTCGGGGATTTTGCTTTTTGCAAATGGGTAATTTTTTACTTAACTGTATATATGAAAGTAATATTTTTATAAATATATATATTTATTTATAAAAATATTACTGCTGTAATTGTTAAAATCACAGTAATGATGGTCAAATAAAATGAAGTATACTTGTGTTAAAATGATTGGACAAATTAAGCAGGATATGGTCATAAATAAATTCGCAGAGCGATGCAGATATCAAAACATCAGAAATGGCGTCGCCATCAAAATGTTTCCGATGTTATGCAGCCATTTAGTTATAATTGCAGCTTGATGTTCACAGTACATACAGTCCTGTTCCCGTTGAGACGATGTGGGACAGTGAACATGATCTCACGCAAAGTCTGATTATTACGTTTCAACATTTCAGTATCTGTGTCCTTGCAAAATAACAAAAACCTCAATCATTAAATTTTTCATAATGATAGTCATTGAAAAAAAAGTCAGTGGAACATGTTGTTCCGTAGGTTTGTTTACTGACAACCTGATCAAAACAAAGTAAACTGTTTATTTGATCCACGAAGAAGTTGGAGACATCTTTATTTCCCTAATGTTGCCGTTAATGCTGAGGGTGTTTATTTTGCTGATGATGACTGTCCTGAACGTGTGTTTGTTAAATAATGAAGTTTCTTTTTAATCAGTGTATATCACAAAAAAATTAACAGTTGACCTACGCCATATTTGCGCCAGCGTCAAGCGCATCATCCTCCAACGCTTGGGATGACAGAGATATGACGACTGAACATGCAGAGAACTGTCATAGATAAAATCCAAACAGCCTGAAAAATGACATATAAGGAATCCCAGTACAAGACTATAGGCACCTACCTGGGCCAAAACCGAATCGGCTGGGCGATGGGGGAAGCCAACAGTTCATTGACGTCCATAAAGCGGCGAAGAGATGTGGCTGGACACACACGTGGCTCACATCAAACCAACCACTGGCCTCGGTCCTCACGCCATCCCATGTCCCCTCCCTCCTTCCCCACTCCTCCTATTCCGTGCCGCCTCTTGTGTCCTCCATCTTTTAAAGGTCCTGTAAACTTGGTTTATCCCCTGAGTGGCACTTTTTCCCACGATGCCATTCCTCTCCGTATTTCCCTCCTTCACCAGTACATCTCATGTCGTCACAGAAATCGAGCATTTTCCAAGACATTTGGTCCACTCTGTTTTTACTTTTACTTGCTCTCTTTCAAATGGATATGATTCCTCTGCTCTGTCAGGTGCTTTGTAAAAACCTGTCAAGATGAAAAAAACTATGAATCCTTGTGTAAGATTTAGAGCTTCTACAGGTAAAAGGAAAAGCAAAAGTCAAAGCACTATTCCTCTTTTTGTCGCTGTTTCACAGCAGCACAGTGTGGATGCTCACTGGTGGGACAGAAGCATGAGAATGAGTCTGTGGGAAAAAAAAAAGTCCAATATAAATAAATAATGGAAGGATGCCACTGTTGCTATACAGAGCGAGGGGCTTAGTGGTCTCCTGAAATCCTATTGGCCGGCTGGTTGCCATGTGCTCAGGAGTCAGCAGAGATGCTACTAACAAATCAAAGAAATGTTCTAATATTAGACTGTATGTATCCAGGCAGCAGGAGCCTCTGACCTCTCAACTCTGCCAGTGTTGTGTTCCACTTCACAGATCAGCATAATGAAAGAAGTGGTGTGGAATTAAAGGTTATAAAAATGTAGACAAAACAGGAGACACAGCCCCCCCTCCAGCCATTGCAGTTATAACCAGGCAGACCAGGAGAAGGCAGTCATTTCCTGTTTGGATTCCTGGTATTTGTGTGTCACAGAAACCTAATGTGATTTTTACTAACATTTTATTTGTAGTTTATCAAATGTTCCCGTGAAATATGACGACTAAAGCCAGTTTCTATAAATGTGAAAAAAGCCATTTTATTTATTGTATCCTAATATCTCTGCTGATGTATGGTGTTTTATCACAGAAACTGATTTTCTAAAATCTCTCATAATTGTATCCTCTTCACTGTCTGCATTACTAATTGTTAAAAAGCACTGATTCACCTGAACTACAGTTTCAGTGACTGTGTCTGTCTGCACTGTATCATGCAAGTTATATTTGTCAGATTAAATAAACTAGGAAGGATTAAGAAGTGTACGTGCCCACTGTATAATGGTTTGAAAATAATATTACTCATGTATTGGGCTGCTACTGTTTGGATATAGGTATTTTCATTAAATAATATTGAATAATTAAACAGGAAAATAGGATATTATATTTATGGGAAACTCCTTTCTGGCTTTCAGGTCGTCATGAAATATTCCAAGCATCTTGGAAACGTCATCTTCATCTTCTGCACGCCCTTCATCACCATGAAACGCACAGAAAATAAGGTGAAGAGTTTACATTTTATGTACCACATTCTGGTTGGCCAGTGTAACCGTCATTATAAAAGTAGCCATGATAAACACATTTATCCAATATGGAGTAAGATGATAAAAAAGACACTGTCAGTAATTAAGTATAACACTGATAAAGGAGGTAAACAGCCTCAACCACCACTGCAACACAGCAGCCTCAGAGGTAAACAGATTGTTTGGTCAGATAAACTGTGGAGAAAATAACACAATATTGCAGATATATGAACAAAATACAAAGATACATTAAAAAAAATACAAATAAAATGTCACAGCTACAACAATTACTTGATTCACCAAATTGCTGATAGAAAGAATTTCAGTCAATTTTGTACACTGGTTTTGCACAGATGTTTCCTTGTTTTGTTTCTTTGAAAACACACTCACCTGCTTCCAAGAAAACCAATGACATGCAGATTGAGATATAGTTGCACTAATTATGCCCGATCACATTTTCTTAGAACTATAAATTCCTGTTGTGATAACTTTACAGATACACTTGTAACTTGCAACTGATTTTGCTTCATTCTCCGTTATTATTATTATTATTATTATTATCAGTGTGATAATTACAATCTGACTGGACTCTGGGCTATGTCCTCTGCCTTTATCTGGCTGGTTCCTTGTTTAGTTCCACCTCTGTCTCATCTCCATCTGTTCCTCAGCCATGTCACATGACAGGGAGTATGATAACACTGTTGCAGTGACCTTTTTTTTTTTGCCAATCAAAAAAAAATAGCCACACATGGTTACTGCTTGCTACATTCAACACTTGCAAAATATAATTCTCCAAAGTTAATTCTTTTTTAAAATATTTATTGTCTAATTCAATTCTGTGAACTTTAACATACAACATACAAACTAATAACAAGCTACTGTATTTCAAGGTAAAAGTCAGCTGCTAGATTTCCCCTGGATTGACTTTTGACTTGTGGTCATACGTCAAGCTTTTTACTCGACACAATGCTGTCCTTCATCCTGCTGACTGTCTTGTGCTTCAGAAGAATGTTCTTAGCTATTCACATCTGTCAGGACTTTATTTTAGAAATCAAGGGACCTACATTTTTTTTTACAGCAGTTACATTTTCAAGAATATAATTTAGGTTCATCCTGGCAACAGCTCATTTTGGGGTAATGAAAAAACAACAAGTTTATGCATACTGTACCAGATAACACACAGTTTCTCACTCTTCCCCACCGTGGACTAATGGAGGATTATCTTTTCTTATCTTATATACTTTCTTGCATGGTGTGAAACAAGTGTGACTGTCTCCTGACACACTCATGAGGGCTGCAGAGAAAGAGCAATAAGGGCGCCCCACATGATTTTATGACATTTTCAGCTCAGCTACTTGCTGTAGATACTAGGATTGTCACAAAGTTGGTTATGAAATTTGAACCTCAAGTCAGTCTTTAATTACCATATGGTCCAGCAGAGGGCACTCTGGGTGCAGCCTGGCCTCAGATCCATTTGGAATGAGCTCTTGGATTATCAGCTCCTTCATTAGCAGCAGCTAGTAGTGATGTTAATAGTTAACTGTTAGCCTGTTCATTTCTGTTGAGACTGACAAATTACTGACAATTTCTCTTTACTTTGGTTTGTTTTTAATTTCTTCAGACCTCACATGCTGAGTAATTAAGATGATAGACAGGGGGCGCTACTCTACCTGAGCAACAACCAAGTGTGTGATTGTGTGTGAGGATCATTTGTGTTTTAGCATTTAGTTACTGCCAATATTTTTGTTGATCATCATAGTCATAACACAAATATCACATAACTAATGTGCCGCTATTATTGTCAACAATTAACAGCTGTTAACAATGTCGTATCAGACCATGGTTCTCAAACTATGGTACACTTCCTCTGAGTGGATATGAGAGATTTGGACCAGAGTGTGTTAAATAACAATGAAACGAATAACAAAAGATTAAATAATAATAACAATTAGTCACCTTTTCCCTCGCTCCATCTTAATCTAATCCCACGATATCAGTGTGTGAAGTATATGTGAGGAAGCGGAGGATAATGAGACAAATTATCTTCTTGGGAATAACTCCTGTGAAAAGTCTATTTACACCACTGTATTTGAACGGTGGTGATACTTCAAGAGGTCAATATTTCCTCAGGTAATACTTCATATAAACTCGAGTAGCAATCATTCTGACTTTGGTTCTCTGGTAGAATACAATGTTTTTGATAATATTCCCCTAATAATCTTTGCCAAACCTTATCTGACTATAGTCAATTAGGAGCAAGCATAAACTAGGCTTATACCTCTTTCATATCTTACATTTCATATCATACAGAACAGATATACACTCAACAAAAATATAAACGCACAAAGAAAAACTTAGTTATTGTTATGTGACAAAACAGAGTAACTATCCCAAAATAACAGTACAACTTTATCAATGGCCTTAATTTGCGAGCATAAGGATCAATTTCAAAACAAAAGTCCTGGAGTAATGGCAGAAAGAACACAATGGGGGTCGATGATCCAAGTTCACTTACGGTACACCGGCGACGGATAGACATCACCAGGTCGTCGATCGAGGCCTGGAATGATCGTGGAATGATGCACATTATTCAGTTGTGTTGCCACTGCTGTAACCCTCAACCCAGCACTCAGCATGACAATGGCACGCTCACTCTTGATTTGTGACATCTGTGGCATATTGACAAGTGACAAAAGTCCACATTTTGGTGTGCCCTTTTATTAACCAGACCATAAGGAGTGTCTGTGTACTGGTCACACATATTGACCACCACTCTGCCATGCTCTATGACTCTGGTGAGTTGTAAATACTCAATCTGAGATTGTAGTCAATAGGAGTGGCCAAGTGACACTGGACTACTGGGTTTGAGCAAAACAAATCATTTCATAAACAAATGCATCAAGAATTTGAGCAAATGACATAACATAATATTTTTATTCACCATTTCAAGTTTGTGCGTTTACATTTTTGTTCGGTATGGCAAAATCAACAGTTTTATATCATAGCTCGAGAGTTGTTGTTCTGATGTTACCTCCTTCAGTAAGTCATCCTGTTTTACTTTTGTTTTAATGTTTGACATCTTTTATTTGTGTCTACTGCTGCCACAAACTTAACAGATGTGGCAGCAGTAGATGTAGCAGCAACTTCTGTGACCGTCCATCCATTTTCTACCACTTTATCCTCCACATGAAGGTTGTGGGAGGAGCTGGAGTAAACTTTGTCAAAAGTACTTCTAGTTTTTGCTCAGATGATTACTTGCACCACTTTTTTACTCATGTTTTCTCACTAAGATATGAATGAATGAGAGTTTCTGCTGGTACCTGTTGACACCTTATGTTGGTTGGTGCTGAATTGAATAACAAACTACCAAGGATCAGACAACAGACTGAAACACACCAAAGAAACAGGCACATTTCTCCAGTTCTGTATTGTGATTCAATAAATTTCAAATCATACTGTGCAAGAAGAAACAACCTTATAACCTCATAGCCACTTGCCGTAGGTGTAAGTCTTTTACAAAACTGACCAGAATACTTGCAGGAAGTTAAGAATGAGCTTTTCCTTTATTTTCACAAGAGTTATACATTTATACAGTCACACATCTTGTAGTAATTTCATTAATTAATCATTGATTTAAAAAAGACAATGAATCATTTTACATGGCAATGTAGTGGCACATTTCTTTCATGTGATATTTCAATCTACACACATGACATCAATTTTAGTTAAACAATTAACCAAGCAGTTTACTGAATACAATACTGACATAAACACTTGGTGTTAAAACACTGTACAATACCCTATGTAACAGTGTGTTGAGGTAAAAATGTTTTACTTATTCAGTGTGAGAGCAAGGAACTCCTTCCTGGCCTTGGGATCATCGTGGAATCTTCCCAGCATGACACTTGTAACAGTACTGGCGTTCATCTTCTGCACACCTCTCATCACCATGCACATGTGACTGCAAATGTGACAGAAAAGATAGTTATTTCAATGAAGTTGAAACTCATTTGAAACACATTTTCTTTCTTAATACAGATTCCATATAATACAGTTGTATACAATTACAACAGAACTTTAAGTTGATCGTTTTTTTTGTCGCTTAGATGTTATTCCTTTTTGAAGCTCCATGAGCCGAGCTGAATACTCACACAGCCTCAATCACGACTGCAACTCCAGCAGGCTCCAGAGCCTCAGAGATGGCTGAAGCAATCTGTTTGGTCAGACGCTCCTGAACTGTGGAGAGAGATTCACTTTAAATGAAACTGAAGAAAAAAAGAAATCAAAAGGTAAATAAGAAATAAAGCGTAGTCATCTGGTTTACCTTGAAGCCTCCTGCTGTAGATCTCAACAATTCTGAAAAAATACAAAAACAAAGTGAATCAAACATTTGCATGTGTTTGCATGTGTGTGCTTGTGCTATATGTATGTGTGTGTCTCTTACCTTGCAAGCTTGCTCAGACCAACCACTCTCTTGTTTGGTAAGTATGCTATGTGGGCCTGAAACGATAAAAACTAATCATTTAGCATGTGCAAATGTTTTCTAACAGGCCCAATTTTGTATTCTCATATATATTCAGTCATTAAATACAACATTACCTTGCCAAAGAAGGGCACCAGGTGATGTTCACAGAGAGAAAACAGCTCGATATCCTTGACGATCACCATCTCTTCGTGGTTTTCATTGAAGATTGCATCATTCAAAATGTCTGTGTGGGAATTAAATTTAACACTGAGCTCATCGGCACATCTTCAATATGTAGTGTTTCAGTGTTGTTAAACACAGATCAGTACAGAAGTACTTTTTCTTACCTTGAGTGGTTTCCTTGTAGCCTTTGGTGAGGAACTGCATGGCTTTGGCAGCACGCAGTGGTGTTCTTAGAAGTCCTTCCCGGTCCACGTCTTCTCCTAGCTCAGTCAGTATGGTACTGTAAGCGTTCTCCATCAGAGCCAGCTTTTTGGAATCTGCAGCCTCCTTGGATTCCTTTTCCTGTTTGCACGTACAATTATGTTTAGGCTCGATGCACATGGTCAGGTATTCGGACACGACTCCGTTCATCTCTGAGGCATGGTGATACTCCATTCTGGCTTGTAGAGCTGCTTTCAATGGAAGAAACTGTAGAGTACAATGAAACAAGCTCAGTCCTCCTCTGTTGGCTGAGGAAGGATGTCCCCTTGGTTTATAAAGCCTGATGAGGAGCCCAGAAGCTACAGATTCAAAGAAGCCTCAAGACACTCATGCAGGAGAAATCAATTGTCAAGGTGTTTTGCATCAAATGCCAGGAACAGCATTTGACTGGTCGCGTGATTTTAGTTAAACTATCTGGAACTTTCACGCTCTGACTTGGCTCAAGTGATATTTCCTGAAGTTAACAGTGGTAGTGAATGGATTTGAACTATAATTCTCATCCAAGCAGAGGCATATAACTGTCTTACCATGACAGCTTTTGGCAATTGTGATACCAGAACAATTATTAGTTTCACATTTGTTGCCGCTTGATAAAATCCATCAGTTTATTTACAATAAAAACAATTCTTGTAATACACACAACATGTAATTTATGCCACTACAAATTACATTTCCATCCGTTTTCTACCACCTTACTACAGGGTCACACTCCACTAAACTAATCTGTATGTCTTTGGACTTTGGGAGGACGCCTGATTACCCAGAAAGAACCCACGCACACGCGAGGAGAACATACAGACCACACAGAAAAGGCTCTGGCTTGAACTGGGATCCGAACTAGTGATCTTCTTGCTGTGTGGCCCACTCCTGTGTGTGACATCCTAAATGTAATTTTCTATATGGACTCTGGTGTGTGCGAGTGAGTGATTTTCAAAGCGACACAATCTTTAGTTTCCTGTCGGAGAATACTGTCTAACAGCGAGTTAACACACACATTTTTCACACTAAAAAAATCACGACACACCATCCCAAATGTTACCAAATGAAACCTCACAGAAACGTGCCTAACCTGGACCTGAAAGAAAGAACACACAGAGCTCTTCCTTGACTGCTCTCGGTCTCAGTGTCAATCAAAAACTGTTGGATCAGCATAACTCATTTCAGTGAATTGCACTTCAAGCATTAATTCATCTTTGTGGTGAGCATTTTCACTTCTAGTAGCTGCCCAACTGCATCTCTAATTTTGTTTAAATGTGAAAAATCAATTACATCAGATGGTGGCCGACCACCAGTACCACGTCCATATGTTCAACAAGAGCTGTGTGAAGGAAAGCTTAACATTCAATTTCCATACCAATTGAGTGGAATGTGATCGTTTTTCGTGGCTAGTCCGATGATCACATGACTGCTGCAGCACAGTGGTTGTAAAACACTGCTTAGGACAGTGACCACTTGAGCTGACATACATTTTATGAGGGGAATCTTTCTTGATTTGACTAAAATCAATTTTTCCCTGTGTTCTTGCCGGAAGCCACTGAGTCACTGAGGCCCAAATCGGATTTGTAAGCATATCCGTTTCCGAATCTGATCTTCCTGACTAACTGTTTAACTGACTAACACATTATATAATTGTAAGTGATCAGATCTGTTCTGCGTGTGTCCATATTGACATCGTCTAATCTAGTTTTCCACATGGATTTCTATAGTTAAAGGCCGCAGCCTTTGAAAAACATGTAGTCTAAACAAAATAAACAATATGGACAATAGAAATCTGGACCCGCTTCTGTCCCAAATGGTTGTGTGTTGCAAACGTTCTTCTGATTGCAAGGAAGCGGAGTTGTGCTGCCTTTCCTGCTGCCGTCACTGCTGCAATGGCAGTGGAGCAATCTCCTCGTCGACCCACGGTCTGTTGTCGTCTCCCATACTTTTATCCCATTTTTTTTTCTCAAACCATTGTCTTCCACTGTGTTGTCCTTTAATGCACCTCGAATCAACTTCCGTCTCTCCGTCCATATCTACATCATTGTTGCTGTCGTCGTTTGAGTCACGCTGCGAGTGACGCAGAAGACACTTTGTAATCCTATCTGAGCGTCCTGAGACTTTCAGATGGAAACAGATCTGTAAAACTCCAATCAGAATCGCATTCAAAGCCACCTCTGGATGTGGTTTGAAGGTTTGGAAAAATCAGATCTCACGTGTGTTTCTTAGCTGTCCAGACTGCCAAACAAAATCAAGCTATAGATACAATCTGGATGTGCTTGAAAATACGATTTCGAGCAAGCTAGCCAGGTACCTGGTGAAGGTGGCGCACGCATTGGAGTGACTAACAGTATAACCCTACTTCAAAAAACTTGAACTATCCCTTTAAAGTGGCATATTGTGGAAGATAAGATTTCAACCTTCACATAATGTCTCCAAAATTATTGTGAATTGATTGTGCATCAACCTAAAACAGGAATGGCACCCCTGTCAAAGCCTGAGCAGGTCTGCATCACCTGTTTTAGCACTGTGTAACTTCTGCTTTCGGGTCCATGTCACATTCAGAACTACAACATTCTACATTATGACACACGACGTCACTTTGTCTCTTGAGAATCAGCGATATTAGAGTTGTATTTATTTCCTTTAGAAGAAATCCTTTCCTAGTTGATGTATTGTTAATTTCCACATTCACCGCAATGTTCCCTCTCAGTTTTGTGGCATAAATTGGCCAAGTTGAACATGTGTACAGGTAAGATATATAAATCTTTAGGGACCCCACAATTTAATAATGAAACAATTGTTGATGCATCTTGGTGCATAGTTTGTTTGTTTTCCTTTGAAACCACAGTGCATTTAAGCTGCAGCTTTGTGACACACAATGAGGCAGAGGCTGTCTGCACGTCAGGACTCTGAGAATTAGGAGGAACCTTTTTACATGGTGTTTTCAGTCAAGGAGGCAAGCAGTGACGTCAGACTTTCCCCACTCCTCAGGTGAGCCTGCAGAACTGTGTGTCTCTGACTTTAACTTTATAGCTGTTATGACGTAAAATACAGTAATTAGATCAACTTAGTGTGCAGGATGAGAATGTGGCTTGGCGACAGGATAAAGCTCGATCGGCCATGTGTGAACTCATTTGATAGTGGTTAGAATGTTAAGGGAGTTCTTGTGTATTTAAAAGTTACAGCTTTAAAATAATGGAACTGAATATATTTATGAGGAAAGCTGTAAAAGAAACAACAGTGAGGCTCTAAAAGCAGAGTTTACAACACACTTAATTCAGTCTAGCAGGAGTGGGTTACACCCAGACATGGACTTATTTTTATTTTTATTTTATATTATCATATACACATATATATATATATATATAGTGTCTGAAACAGAGCTGGAAGAGAGACAATGAGCTGTTTCTTCCTCAGCCGATTTTATTATGCAAAATCATTCATATATTTAACAGTAACTCTGCTCCACGACATCAGTGTGACTGAGCAGTGGCAAATGAATTGTATTATCGACCTCAAGTCAATGGTGCATCTAGGAATCCAGTTTTTTCCCTCACCAATATTTATGTTAAAGCTAAGGTACACATACTGTAATACTTTTAGTGAATTTAACTTAGTGTAATTTAGTGAAGTCTTCTGTAGCTCGCAGTGAGGAAACTGTCAAAAATTATTATTTATATTATTATATATATTATCATTTGCACCGCTTTTGACTCCTGTTTTCTCACTAAGATATGAATGAATGAAAGAGTTTTTGCTGGTACCTGTTGACACCTTATGTTGATTGGTGCTGAATTGAATAACAAACTACCAAGGATCAGACAACAGACTGAAACACACCAAAGAATCAGGCACATTTCTCCAGTTCTGTATTGTGACACAATAAATTGTAAATCACACTCTGCATATTAAGAAGAAATAACCTTATAACCTCATAGCCACTTGCTGTAGGTTGAAGTCAAAACTGACCAGAATACTTGCAGGAAGCTAAGAATAAGCTTTTCCTTTATTTTCACAAGAGTTATACATTTACACTTTGAAACATTTTCTTGTAATTTCATTAATTTGACCATGAATCATACATGGCAATGTGTTTTTCTTTGTGGCACATTACTGTGATTAATGTGTGTGGATTGAATTAATGTGATAATTCAATCCACACACGACATCAATTTGACAATCAACAATTTACTTGATAAAATACAGACATAAAGACTTTTGTGTCCATTTTATATTCATATATATACATATATATATGTAAAATTTAAATTAAAAAAGGAACACGTTGGCGTTAAAACACTGTACAATACCCTATGTAACAGTGAGTTGAGGTAAAAAAGTTTTACTTCTTCAGTGTGAGAGCAAGGAACTCCTTCCTGGCCTTGGTATCATCATGGAATCTTCCCAGCATGACACTTGTAACAGTACTGGCGTTCATCTTCTGCACACCTCTCATCACCATGCACATGTGACTGCAAATGTGACAGAACAGTTATTTCAATGAAGTTAAGAGTTTAGTTTCAGAAAGTTTGATACAAATTCCATTTAATACAACTGTATACAAATACTACACAAGCCTAAGTTTATAGTTGTTGGTTGCTTAGATGTATTATTCCCTTTTAATTTGCATACATACAACGTCATTCTGTGAGAAAAGCTCTGAATACTCACACAGCCTCAATCACGACTGCAACTCCAGCAGGCTCCAGAGCCTCAGAGATGGCTGAAGCAATCTGTTTGGTCAGACGCTCCTGAACTGTGGAGAGAGATTCACTTTAAATGAAACTGAAGAAAAAAAGAAATCAAAAGGTAAATAAGAAATAAAGCGTAGTCAACTGGTTTACCTTGAAGCCTCCTGCTGTAGATCTCAACAATTCTGAAATAATACAAAAACAAAGTGAAGGGTTGAATCAAACATTTGCATGTGTTTGCACGTGTGTGCTTGTATGTGTATGTCTATGTGTGTCTCTTACCTTGCAAGCTTGCTCAGACCAACCACTCTCTTGTTTGGTAAGTATGCTATGTGGGCCTGAAATGATAAAAACAAATCATTTTGCATGTGCAAATGTTTTCTAACAGGCCCAATGTTGTATTCTCATACATATTCAGTCATTAAATACAACATTACCTTGCCAAAGAAGGGCACCAGGTGATGTTCACAGAGAGAAAACAGCTCGATATCCTTGACGATCACCATCTCTTCGTGGTTTTCATTGAAGATTGCATCATTCAAAATGTCTGTGTGGGAATTAAACGTAAGTTTAACACTAAGCTACTCAAAAGAGAGAGAACAAGTAGTGACTGTGTCCACTTTAAAGATCTAGCATTAAACACAGTATGATGGTTTATGAAAGGACAGCACAGCTTGTTTCAGTGTTGTCAAACTCTTGTTACAGCTCAGTAAAGAAGTACTTTTTCTTACCTTGAGTGGTTTCCTTGTAGCCTTTGGTGAGGAACTGCATGGCTTTGGCAGCACGCAGTGGTGTTCTTAGAAGTCCTTCCCGGTCCACGTCTTCTCCTAGCCCAGTCAGTATGGTACTGTAAGCGTTCTCCATCAGAGCCAGCTTTTTGGAATCTGCAGCCTCCTTGGATTCCTTTTCCTGTTTGCACGTACAATTATGTTTAGGCTCGATGCACTTGGTCAGGTAATCGGACACGACTCCGTTCATCTCTGAGGCATGGCGATACTCCATTCTGGCTTGTAGAGCTGCTTTCAATGATGATAACAATACAATGAAACAAGCTCAGTCGTTCTGGCTGAGGAAGGATGTCCCCTTGGTTTATAAAGCCTGACGAGGAGCCCAGAAGCTTCAAAGGAGCCTCAAGACACTCATGCAGGAGAAATCAATTGTCAAGGTGTTTTGCATCAAATGCCAGGAACAGCATTTGACTGGTCCCGTGTTTTTACTTAAACTATCTGGAACTTTCACGCTCTGACTTGACTCAAGTGATATTTCCTGAAGTAAACGGTCACATGTTTATTTACAATAAAGAAAATTAATGTGGAACCATTTTATTCACATCTAAAATGTATGAAAACAAAACAAAAGACAACACACTGGCTACTGAGTAATAGCAAATATATATAAATGGGCTTTGCAATTTATAGCAGTGATAGGTAAAATGTATGACGTCATTAAAAGGTGACCAAAATGACAAGGCAATAAGGAAATATAGATTTCTGTGGATCTGTGTTTTTCTTAATCTTAGTACAATACTAACCAATGGCATATTAGGGGTGTTATGATCTCAATTGTAAATCGACTATCGATAGAAACGACGTCACAATCTCGACCTTTGAAAGCAAGGATTTAACCACGCCCACAGTGTGGCATCCTGCAAGCGTCCAGAGGGAAAAATACACAGTGTTGTGGTTGTAGCCGTTGTACCACGATTACGTTACCTCCTCCCGCTAACCCCAAGCTGCTGCCAACTAACATTAACCACACGGCAACTGCTGATTTAGGCGACACATCGAAGGAACTCAAACCACCTCTGCGTTTCTCTGAAATCACCGGTGTGGAATTAATTTGCGTTCCCTGTGAGTTTTGTCAACAGCGTTTGCGTTACAGTTTTATTACTGCAGTACAATTTATTTTTAAAGTGTAACTGTAATTAAACATCTATTAGAAACCTGAGTAGTGCAAAGAACAAAAGCTGACCTTATGACATTGTTCCATGTTGTTTTGCATCACCTATTTTTCATACCGAGAATCACAATCATTAATCATTCCTCTTTTGTGTTGTACTGTAGTGCATAAGTTATAACTCCACGTGACTGTCTTGTGTATGTTAAACAAAGTATTGTTGTTGGTCATATATCATTTTGCAGTTCTCTGTAAACTGATATCAGAGCATAGTGTGTGGTGTTTTAAATCACAGGACCAGTCAGATGCTGTTGCACGGCAGTTAAAGCAAGAATTTAAAATTTGCTTCTCCTGCTTGAGAAAATGTGATGCTGTTTCCCCCGGAGGCGCCACACACACACACAGTGTCTGAGCACTGAGGATAATCCATTCTCATTATTCACGAAGGTTTTGTTACCCAATGTTGTTGCACACAGGGTATAGTGGTTTCTGTGAAAATAAACCACGAGTCAATGTATAAAATGAATGTAAAAAACCTCAAGTGCCTCAGCTGAACCTAATTGATTCGAAAACATATCTGGTGGGAAGTGAAATGGTCAAATGATGTGTTGTGTCTTTCTGTTGTGACTGAATCTGTTCTTCATACTTCTTCATGGGCTTGCATACGCGTTCTTTACACTCACTTTTTTACTTCCAAGAATGATATAGATTCATGCTCATTCATGGTGCTCAACGTCACATCTTCTTCTTGGAGACCATGTTGACATAATTGGTATCAGCCACAAGTCATAACACCGGCCAGTGAATCTTAAAACAAGCCATGCAATGTTGGTCACATTTACAGTGGTATGCAAAAGTTTGTGCACCCCTGTAAGTTTTCATGATATTCCTTTGTAAATCATTGGTTGTTTGGATAAGAAATGTCAGTTAAATATATCATATTGGAGACAAACAAAGTGATATTTGAGAAGTGAAATAAAGTTTATATGATTTACAGAAAGTGTGCAAGAATTATTTAAACAAAATTAGGCATGTGCATAAATTTAGGCACAAAAATAAACATTCTGTGCATCCTCCTTTTACAGAAATAACGGCCTCTAAACACTTCCTATAGCTTCCAATTAGAGTCTGGATTCTGGCAGAAGGTATTTTGGACCATTCTTCTTTACAAAACATCTCCAGTTCAGTCAGGTTTGATGGTTTCCGAGCATGGACAACCTGATTTAAATCACACCACAAATGTTCAATAATATTCAGGTCTGGGGACTGAGATGATCATTCCAGAATGTTGTATTTGTTCCTCTGCATGAATGCCTTAGTAGATTTTGAGCAGTGTTTAGGGTCATTGTCTTGTTGAAAGATCCAGCCCCAGCACAACTTCAACTTTGTCACTGATTCCTGGACATTGTTCTCCAGAATCTGCTGATATTGAGTGGAATCCATTCGACCCTCAACTTTAACAAGATTCCCAGTCCCTGCACTGGCCACACAGCCCCACAGCATGATGGAACACCACCAAATTTTACTGTCGGTAGTAAGTGTTTTTCTTGGAATGCTGTGTTCTTTTTCCCTCCATGCATAATGCCCCTTGTTTTTCCCCAAATAACTCTATTTTAGTTTCATCAGTCCACAGCACCTTATTCCAAATATTCTTTAGGACACCTCAAGTGACTCTGTTTATGACGGGTGCAGAGAAAAGGTTTTTTCTGCATTACTCTTCCAAACAGCATCTCCTTGTGAAAAGTGCGCTGAATAGTTGAACGATGCACAGTGACACCATCTGCAGCAAGATGATGTTGTAGGTCTGGGGAGCTGGTCTGTGGGTTGACTGTGACTGTTCTCACCATCCTTCACCTCTGCTTATCTGAGATTTTTCTTGGTCTGACACTTCGGGCCTTAACTAGAACTGTGGTCTTCCAATTACTCACAATGTTCCTCACAGTTAAAACTGAGAGCTTAAATCTCTGAGATAGCTTTCTGTATCCTTCCCCTAAACCATGATGGTGAACAATCACTGTTTTCAGGTCATTTGAGAGGTGTTTTGAGGCTCCCATGTTGCCACTCTTCAGAGAAGATGCGAAGAGGAGAAACACTTACAATTGGCCTCCTTAAATACCCTTTCTCATGACTGGATTCACCTGCGTATGGAGGTCAAAGGTCACTGAGGTTACCAAACCAATTTTGAGTTCCAATAATTAGTGCTAAAGGTATTGAAATCAATAAAATGAGAAGGGTGTCTACATTTATGCACATGCCTTATTTTGTTTAAATAATTCTTGCAGACTTTCTGTAAATCATATAAATATATTTCACTTCTCAAATATCACTGTGTTTGTCTCCTATATGAGATATTTAACTAAAATTTCGTATCCAAACGACAATGATTTATAAAGGAAACTCATGAAAATGTACAGGGGTGCCCAAAATTTTACATACCACTGTAAAAGTAAAATAAATCAACTTTAAAAAAAAGTGGTAGTGCCCCCTCATCTGGTGTAGACAGACGGGCCTTTTTTCTGCGCACCGCCCCTGCGGTGTACCAGAGATGGGGATAGGAAGGGGGGGAATCCCCAATCCCCACCCGCCCTACAAATCGCACCCTGCATAGACAAACAACCATTCACTCACACTCTCACACCTATCGTCAATTTAAAGTGACAAATTCACCTAATCCCCAAATCTGCATGTTTTTAGACTGTGGGAGAAAGCCGGAGAACCAGGAGAAAACCTATGCACACACGGGGAGAACATGCAAAGTCCATGCAGAAAGGCCCTTGTTCAGCTTCAAATCCCTTATGTGGAAAAATAGACCAGGTCTCAGTTCTTAATAACTACAGACCAGCAGTATCCAACCTACAGTTTTTAAATGACATTGTGAGACAAACTAGTTCTTAATCAGTTAAATTATGTTTTAACCATTCATGTTTTTGCATTAGTTATGTTTTTTTAGCTTGCAGGGTGTGATTGTGGCAGTTTGATTAGTGACTATCATTAACTCTCTTTACAGTCTCAACATTAGTGTAAGGACAGAGGTTCAAATTAAGTACTTAATTTGAGCTGCTTTAAAAAACATTTGTACATAAATGCAGATATTGGTGCTATACATGTTGACTTCAATAACAGTTCAATCACTGTAAACAGCTTCTTTCCAGATAATATAAGTGTCAACCCTTAAGTGAACATGTGCTTTCCAGCTCATTCTCCACCTGCACACAGTACAAGGATGTTTTTCATGAATGTAAATAGTTTGCCACAGAAAAAACACACACATTTCAAATCAAATTTTAGGTAAATATGTTTATTTGATATGTATATACCGTATTTACTGTATGAACATACGATGCATGGTCAGTTAGTGCAGACTGTGAACAGCTGTGCTGTTCTCATTTAATGTCAATAGGCCACATGAAGACGGTTACGTACAGAGGAGTAAAATTAAAAGAGCAAAATCAGGGAGTCGATATGATATACAGTGCTAAAAAAGGTTGAATATTCTCAGCCATCCAGGTCATAGTCACCTTGAAACCAGCACTCAGTGGGCTGTTGATGATGGTTTGTTTTGTGGGTGTTATGTTGTCAAGGAACTGAATAATTTAATGTATGATGAAGGTGTCCACTTCATCCCTTAAGTATATTGGAGCAATATATTTTCTGGAGCATTATCATTGTTTATATAAGAAAACTGACATGTTATGATGCATGTATTTGTGACTGTGTGGATGGCACCACTGTAACAGCAAAAATATAAGTGGGGTGCAAATAATAAATGTAAGGCCTCATATCTCCTGTCACAGAAGAAACAGGGGTGGAAATTGTTATTTGGACATGCTAGAAGCTCATGTTAGTCAAGTATATAATATACCATTCACAACTTTTATGGAAAAATAATATTTTCATATTAACAATACTTATAATTGCAGGACATATGGCAATATATAAATACATATATCTAAGTAAATTCCAGTGGAGCTTTACTCATATCCAGTTATGTTTGCTGATGTATCCGCCTCAGCACGCGGCTATGATCAGGTCAGTATGCAGGCCAGGGCTTGTTGGGGCTGGTGGGGCTTCGTGGCTGCGCCTTTGGACTTCCCTGAAAGACACAATGTAAATGACGTCGTCAGGGATTAAGGAAACCAAAAAAAATTCCAAGAATTACAAAAGGACTGCTCAGCCTCTAAATACTGTCTTCACTGACAACAATAGAGCTGCCACTGTTTGCACAAAATAAATAAATAAAATGTTTTGGTCTGTTGCATCACCATCAAATGTTGCTGAATGTTACCAAACGTTATTAACAATTCTCTGTAACCCCTCTCAAAAATGTCTTAACCTGAGTAGAAGCAAAATGAGGGTCTGCAGTGGAGACGCGTTCAAATATAGACGGCTGAAAGTAGAGAGGACGTTACAGACAGACATGCCAGGGTGGATAGTTTTCTCTCAGACAGGGAAGCAAAACAGGGAATGTCAGCCAAGGTTAGCAACATTCTCTCTCTCTCTATCACTTTGTCAGTGGATATTTAATTTAGACACTAAAGTTCACTGTTGCACACTTTATATAAATCACCTTTAAAGGTCACATAGAGTGGTCCTGTTGCACATATATGTTAGTTATGGAGGTCTACTTACATATATTAACTTGTTTTTATGGTCAAAAACCTCCTAGTTTCTGTAAACCAGCCGATAGAAATCCTCTTTTCTGACAGTGTTTTTCAGCCGCGATGTTTCAGAGTGAACTTTCACCCCCAGAAGACAGAGTCTTGTGATTGGCCAGTACTATCCAGCACATCCGTTCTCAGAAGCGCAGCGCCCCCCTCTGGAACGACGGATGCACTGCTCCTCATTATCAAAACATTGTTTTAACAGTGTTTAAAAATAGCTTCGTCACGACTCCCCACCACAGTCCCTTTTATGACTTTAAACCGGAGTCAGACCCAGAGTCAGAAGACACTGTTGCTCGTGAAACACCTCCACAACAGACGTTATTCTTCTTCTGTGGTTCAATGTACGTAACCGGATGTGCCCGGACTACCGCCCGGAGCAGGACGATCGGTTGTTCAGGAGAACCGCTGCTTACGTAACTATTACGGGATTTTCAGTGATCTCGTTGAGCCCCGAGATTACAATAAAACACAACGTTCTCAGCAATGGCTGAACTGTTGGTTTCGAACCGTCAGGCTTCATAAACAAGGTAATGACGCAGATACACACCAAAAAAAAAAAGCGATAATAGGAACTTCCGGTCTAGTTCCGCTTTAACCTTTCTGTCACCATCCTGTTGTCGACGACAGGATTTGGCATGCATGCTTCTCATTACCATAACTCTTAGACCATTTGTGATACCAAGAACATTAAAAATGCCCTATGTCAGCTGAGATTGGCACAGCACCCCCTGTGACCTTCATGTGAAGGATAAAGCAGTAGAAGACGGATGGATACTGGAAAGCAGATAAATAAAGCTTCGTGCCCATATACTTGTCATTACGGTAGCCCTCGGGACTTCTGCGGAACGACCGTCCAATGAAAGACAAGATTAACCAGCGTCAGCTTCGCAATACTGTGATTCCTAAACGGTTGAATAACTGCCAGATATTGAAAGTGAAAGTTATCTTGGAAAAAGGGGCAGACGCATTCAATCATTTATTTATTTTTACATTAATTTAACATTTTTTAACAAGTTGGGATGAAGTGCTAAATGTGGGAATGAAGAATGACAGTGGGACATTACTGAGCAGTAAAAGCTATTTATTAATTATCAACAATGCGGCTAAGGTGAAGACCCATTCAAGACAATGGCTGAAACACCTACAGGAGGCAGCAGTGCACAGTCAATGCTGCCCACACTCAAACTCAAGCTTGGAGACTTGCCCTGGAACTGATTTGACTTGCTTTTAATACAAGAGACGTAGCTCACTGAGCGGTCATGCTGTGAGTGTGACCTGCAACAACTCCATCTTACTCGCATGACATTTTCCAGCTGATTATAAACGGGTGGTTTTGAGCTAGTGACTGAAAGGGGAAACACCATCAGCTGAAACGTTAGCCTGAAGATGTGGCCGTTTATTCTTCTCGCTCTTTTAGACTAAGTTTAATCAGAGTAAAAACGGCACCACAGTAGAATTAGAACTGAGCAGCCATTCAACATAAGAGACTCTGTCAGTTTCATAATATAGTCCACGATAACAATTGTAATAGGAAGTTTATGCTATAATACTTTGCCTGACTCAGATTAGATACATATTAAATTCCTGTCTCAGTCCTCATGAGGGTGGGGGTCAGTGGGAGGCTGGACTCACCAGAGCAGGCTGGGTCTTGGCATAGTTCATATGGGCGTAAAGTAGCACAGCTGTGTCATTGTGAGATGCCTCAAGTGCGATGGACAGAGCGTTGCTGCCATCCTGCAGAAAGAGAGTGAGAAGAGAGGGACGATCAGAAAGGCAGAGTGGGTTCACTGACTCTTAAAACATGAGACTGAGTTTCTAACTAGAACAGAGATTCAGAGATGGGACATGTGAGCCACATTGGACACGGTTGTTACCTTTCTCAACTGTTTCAGCACATGCTGAGACAAAAGACTGTCTTGGGATAAATGCTGTGAATTTTCATCACTGGAGTAATTCAGTCTCCACTGGCCTGGACTAAGAAATTCATCCTGCACTTATTATAACATTGTTTATTAAATGTTGGAAACTCAAGTCAGTATTAATATCCAGTATTATATCAACATGCTCTTGCTTTTATTGATAAGATCTTCATGCAAAACATATTACATTTCAAATTCCTTAATTTAATTTAGTCTAAGTCTTCACTTCCATGTAACTAACTGTCACTACACTGCCAAAGCTTTCAGAGTTCAGTCTTCACACTGAGTTTCACAGACTAAAATGGTAAGGTAAACTAAAAAATAGCTTCAACTTTGGCAGTACTTCTTTCTACCTCAATTTGAATTTATATTAAATGCATACGACCCATACATCACTTTCTGAGACCAAAGTTTAATAATTTCTTGATTGGCCCATGTCATTTGGTGCAGTTTTATTACCATTTAAACCTAAATGTTTAAATAATTCTTACAGGCTTGTATCGAGTGTATCCTTACTGTGCTTCACACTCACAGTTTGTCATGGTCTTCTGAGTTTAAGTAGCACAGGAGGTGCAGACTTTTCCAAATATTTTCCCACCCCCTCTGGGTCTACCTCGTGGTCCAGCTGTGCTGAAATGAAACGCTATCCAGGAGCTGCCTGTGCCAAATGCCCAGCTTATTCTACGACAGATGTGAATGCTCAACAAATATTTGTCTGTCTGGCCTCTCTTCAAGCATTCAAACCACTCCACTGTAAAATCACTTTATATGCACAGCTACGCAGATTAAAAAGCAGTTGAGAGGAAATGAGAGGAGTTTCGTTACAGGAAATTCACTGTGGAGGCTTAAGTTTGTGGCGCATTGTACATAAAGGTGCATCTTTTGTTTAACCTATCATTAATATGTATGGGGTGGACACAATAATAAGAACACATGTCAACATAACATAATGAACAACAGCACCACTGACTACATCCTTAAATTATTCTACAGTTTTGTCAATACTTGAAGGGACATTTTTCATTTATTATAAAGAATTAATTTTTTTAATCTCATACAGTCTAGGTCTAAAAGTAAGATTTGCACATTTCCTACAAGGATTTATGAAATCAGTAATAGCTGTTGCCTGGTGTATGAGCCATGTGGTAATGTACTGTATGTTTGAGCAAGAGCTTGCAAGACATTGTGTCTCAAATCTGTAAGTCTGGCTGTGAACATAAGTGCTGTGGCTTTTTAATTCACTCCTCAGGGGCTTGTAGGTTAGACCAGTGACTGGATTTCCTGTAAACAGTGTTGATTTGAGCAGGAGGCAGATGAAAACGATTGACTCTTTAGCTTGTAGCCTATATTTCCAGCTTCCTAAACCTTAGAAGAAGGCGAGACAGAGGTGTCGAGGAGAGGAGAGTGCATAGATAAGTTTCCCATGAGGAGCCATTTCCTGAGCTCAAATTCAGCGGAATCCCAGATGAGAAAACGCTCAGACGTTTTCAACAGTCCAGTTGAGCAGATGGGTTCTTTTTTTTTTTTTTTTACCTCTGACAAAAAAGGTCACTGGAGGTTTATCTCAGTGGCTGCTTTATCTACATGCTAAATTATAAATAGCTTACATTATCCACAATAGATATGTCACAGCTAGGCTGTTCCAGGAGCAGTTTGACAATCTCAGCTCGACCGTGTTCACTGGCACACATCAGCGCCGTGGAGCCCTCGTCGTCCTGCACGTTAACGTCGGCGCCGCACTCGAGCAGTGCCCGCACCATCTCCTGACGACCATGACTCACAGCGAGCATCAATGCTGTCTGGCCCGCCTGCAAAAGAAGTAAAGAAAACATTTCCTCTTAGGACATATTTTTCAAATGCTGTCACACTGGATAGAAGTAATAGGAACATTTCATGTACTTTAAGAAAAAAAACATATGACAATCCTCCAACACCAGTGATCTTCCGACACCAGTCCTGTTGTTCTACTCTGTTCCTTATTTTTAGACCGTTTAAGCACACATGATATTCTCTTTTTCAGCACTGTTCTACTTTAGGGGCCCTCCTTAGATTATCTACAGAAGTACTGAAGTGAATGTGAATTATTTGGAGGTGTGTTTTGGGCATAACATCAAGTAAGCCAATCAGAGTTTCACTTGACATTGGCCTTAAAATCCAGGTGTGCTTGTGACTGGAGCATTGCTGTTTAAATGTATATATACAGTATATACATATATGTATATATATGTATGTATGTATATATATATATGTATGTATATATATATATATGTATGCATGTATATATATATATATGTGTATGTATATATGTATATATATATATATATATGTATGTATATATATGTGTGTATATATGTATACATATATATATGTGTGTGTGTGTATATTTTCATATAGGCCAGTTAACCCTAGGCACTTAAAACTTTTCAACTTTTATGTTACAAGCCTGCTCCTGCTTCCTCAAAACAGCCATGTTTTGTTGTTGTTGTTGTTGTTGTTGTTACAAAGACTTAATAAGTTATATATTATACCCTCACTTAAAATGATGTCTCTAAACAAGCATTGCATGTCCAGTATTTCATAACCAGTGATAGTAATATGATTTGTGGTTGTAATGTAATAAATTAAGTCATGAAGTCTGATGACTAGTTATGAATCCTGTCAGGCACATACTCTACACTACATATCCTAATTAGATCAGCCAGACAACAACAACAAGACAACTTAAAGTCAACAAGATTCTCAGTAATGACTTTAGCGTCAGGCTGTGCCAGGCTCTGCAGTCAAATTTAACGTTTAATCAATTATTTCTCAGGACAAAACAGGAAATGTCCAACACACCTCATAAAATTAACATATAACAAACAAAAGGAGCATTATCCTCTTGAAACTTTCCTTCTCCCACAATACCTCTATGTAATAAGTAGACTGTTAACAGATCTAAAAGGGAACATGGCTGATGGAGGTGACTGCCAATCTACAGAGGCTCTTTGTGTACATTTTGGACACAATATATTCACAGTTCTGAGTTAAAGAATGCCCATATCTTGTGTTAAAATTGTGGTTTTCCAGGATAAATCCAACAATGCCGACATCAGTTTACCCCAATCTCATGAGTACAATGTCATTCTGACTGATGGGAAACTGCATCCCAAAACATTATGTGTGTATAAAAGAAGAGACTCTGAACTGTGACGTTCACTTGCCTGGCTGGCCTTGGCATTGACATTGCCCTTACTGAAGAGTTTCTTGACCACAGCCATATCCTCCTCTTCCTTCACAGTAGAGAGAGCAGCCAGCATAATGGCTGTGTAGCCCGCCTTGTTCTGCTTATCCACACTGCACACACCTGTAGAGTATAGGCTTTGTTTACTGTGACATCTTGTCCAGGTGATTCACAAAGGTCCACATATACATCATCAATTTTTAATTCTTACCAATGTTATACTAGTAGTACTAGTCATGCTTGTTTCACAGTATGCTTATCAACACAAGTTGCGGTTTTGATATGAGAATGGAAAAGTCCAAAATGGGGCAGTTCATTCACAGAGTCTCTTGTTAGGCCTGACTGTACTAGAATATGTAAATACACACACATTCTATCAAAATTCATAATAGTTTTTTAACAGAAATGTATTCATGCATTTACCAAATGTATTAAATAACCATAAAATGACTGCCTTTTCATTACCATCAATTAAAATCCTAACATATTCTGATCTAAACATAGACAATGGAATGGAAACAACATCAGCTGAATCCATCCGTGATTTTGGTCACACACTTTTTCTGTGTACTATTGTATGAACTGGAATGCTATTGCAGTCTGTGTGGTATTGCCCTGCGGTGTAATTTGGATGATTCTTGTCTGAAGACACTTCATCGCTGACCTGTGTCTAGCAGCAGTCCCACCACTCCAAAGTTGGAGTGGGAGACACTGTAGTGGAGCGCTGTGTTGCCGTTGCCATCAATCATGTTGACTACATGTTCCAGCAGAGCCAATGACACCTCAGAGAACGCCATCAGGTAGTCGGAGACCCGTGAGGTTTGAGCCATCTTTGCGCTGGACATTCGAAACCACTCGAGCTGCACAGTGTGGGTGCTGGAGAGCTGAGGGTGAGGTTGCAAAGTTGTGGTCTTGGTCATTTTTTTTTTTTAAATAATTTGAACAGTTTCCAAGCATCCAAGTGTTCATTATTATTATTTAAACAATAAGACATAGTCACACAGCTTTCATCATTTCAACATTAACTATTTATGGCATCAAATTTCTATCATTTACTTTGCATTATTCCAGTGGTGAAGTAAAGGAAGCACAATGATAGTTAATTGAAGAAGCATGCAGGGACGCACCACTTCCTTACTCTTCAGAGATTTACTGTCGTCATTGAGGTGATTCTTCAGAATGAGGCAAGCTTCACGCATTTTTGAGCTCAACTCAAACCTGTGACAAAAACACAAATGTAGAGACCTTAAAACAAGTCACTGCCTTGAGTGCGTGAATTAAAAAAAAAAAAAAGTTATGACTCTTTGCCGCGTAAGTCATAAATAATGGCCTACTTCTCTTTCACAGCATCAGATGAATAACTTGCAGTTCTCAGAGTTTCCTCATCAGTGTCACTCTCATCTAGGTTGACATTTCTCTCCTCCTCAGATGTTTCTTCCTCAAGAGCTCCCTCGTCCTCCTCTGTGCTATCCAAGCACTCGCCTTCTTCACTTTCTTCAGAGGAACTCCCATCTTCTTCCTCCTCCTCCTCTTCCTCTTCTGCCGCCTCTTCTTCTTCTTCCTCCTCCTCCTCTTCTTCACTGGAAGTTGACTCATACCTGGAAGGTGTAACAAACATCATACAAGAATTCTTGCATGTGTACTTAACCATCTACTTTTTCCAAAAACAACTAAGCTATTGTTTCTTGTTGTTGCTTGTCAAATCTGTGACCTGGACAGAGTTACATTCTGAACCTCTAGACTTTCTGTCGCTGTGGTAAAAAATAAAAATGTAGGTTTCATATTACCCACCCTCCATTTAGAATACCAACAAACTGAAGGCTCTTCTTGCCAGTGGTGCGATTCTCGCCCGGGTTACTCCCATCCTTCCTCTTCATGATTGATTTCAGCATACCTATTGCCATGAAGGAAGCACAATAGTCAAACAATAGGAATAGGCACATGCCTCACACAAAGGAATGTAAACAGTAAGTAATTACTGTAGTTCCAAACCTGTCTTGGAGTTGCTGGGTGCAGTCTCATGTCCTTGGTCTTCTTCTTGCTTACTGGCTGTGCTGACCACCTCTACTTCTGGAGAAACCTTGTACTCTGCAATGGTCAACTGTCTCTTTTTTGGCACGACAACTTTCTGCTCTTCAGTCTTTTCTCCAAACAAGTTCTCCCATTGACACCCAGTGCTGACCAGTAATACAGGAGCTGGTTCTGCTGGTTTCTGTAAAGCCTCTGTCTGGGTCCCTTCTTCAATCTGAACTACCATCAAATTCTCACCTACACATGCATCGGTCATCGTTTGCTGGCATAAAACTCCAACATGCTTTAACACAGAAGCCAGAGTCTCTACCTGGGCATCTGCTGTCTCTGGTTTTGCAAGAACCCCTCTCTCAAATGTAGCTTTGCAGGTTTTCTCTTCTATCTGGGCTCTAAGCGTCCCAAGATCATTATCAACTACACTCAGCTGATCCTCTAGATTCAGGATTGTCTCCTGCTGGAATTTAATGGTGTCCTGTAAGGTGTCAATCTCCCGTTGTGTCTCACTGGTGAGTCCAAGTAGTGACTCCATGACCCAAACCGCAGCATCTTCTGTCTGAACTGTGACCTGTTCCCCCTTCTCATGAACCAGAGGGGCCTCTGTTCCTGTGCATTTCTCACAAACATTCACTTTGGTGCCAACAGAAGCATCTTTCACACCCTGGCTGTGGTAGAAAATGACAGAGTCCATTGGTTTGTCATCCCCAGCAGCCACTGATTTCTTTTCAATAACTGAAACTTTCTCTGGAGCCTTTACTAAAACTTTTGATGAAGGTTCTGTAGGTTTCTCTTCCTTACCCTCAAATATCTCTGAGAGCTTTTTCAGCTCCCCAGATTTTGCAAGGCCTTTGTGACCTGGAGAGCCTGGTAAACGGCTGAGGATACGGTGGTCACTTTGTGTTTGAAGGGTCTCCAGGGTTTGGGTCGATGACTCCGTAGACTGATGCTTCTTCTGGGTCTCCTCCATGGCTAATTTCTTCTCTTGCAGGGCTAACAAGAGTGTGTCTTTCTCAGCACGGAGCTTGGCTACCTCTTTCTCCAGTGCAGGAACACCTTTTACCCTCTCTTCCATCTCCTTAAGCTGCTTCAAAGCTGTAGCCATCTGCTCTCTCACTGTCTGCAGCTGGCTGGGAGGGATCGGTGTCATTGAATTTCCAGCAGCTGGTGTGCTGTGTCCAGAGGTCTGAGGACTGGGTTTAGTCCAGTTGCTCTGTAGGGGCTGAGTGGATGAGAAGGGAAAGTGCTGTTTGGGAGGATCTGCGAGCTGGAATCGCCCACCATTCTGATGCTGGTGGGTTTGTTCCTGCTGCAGTCGCCGGCTGGTTTCCAGAAGAGTCCGTTCAACTCTAGGGTTGCGCAGTGGTGGAGGAGGTGGCACTTTGACTCCAGCAGACAGTGGAGGGACAGTGAGGAGGGTTACAGGAGAGACAGAAAGTCCCTCACAGGGTGCTGATCCAAGGCGGTTGCGTGGTGGTGGAGGTGGAGGTACTCTCCCATCTTCACTGCCCGGTGAAGCAAGGGACTCTGTGGATGTCCAGCCACTGGTACGCCCACCCACACTTGTAGTCCTTTGAGAGAGTTTGACCCCTCTGCCCAAGCGGCGGGAGTTGGGTCCCCGGCGGAGATTGTGCCCACTCTCTATTTCTTCAACATATTTGAGGAAGTCCAGATCCAGCTGGAAACCATATGGTGTTTGGACAGAGTAGGGCACAGACTGGTCAGCCTCTTCCTGACTGGGGTAGATGAATGGAGAGCGCAACTCTGAAGGGGAAGAAGACGAGTATCTTGACAACACTGAAACATCATTGGCAACTCATCGCTGAGGACTAACAAACATGATTATTGAACAAAGTATTTGCAATACCAATATAAAATTTTCACATTTAAATTGCTTTTTGTATCTTTGCTTGTCTGTTTCACAAATTGTTTTCATCTTCTCCACTAATTGCTCAAAATAGGTACTTGAAAATACAGAAATGGAGACATCTTCTCATGGTTTCCTACCAGGCAGCTTTGGGTTAACTTGCACCGACTGAGTCATTTTTCAGCACTGGAACTTCTTAGCACGCACAGCTTTGAATCAGCACCTGGCTGAAGAAAACACAGTGACAGGAACACATTGTTATGACATGGCTATCAAAGCAGTAGAAGCTCCCACATATTTACCTATTTCTGATTTGAACGAGCTTTAAGGGAGAGTCTTGTCACTGTACTGATTGCTGCTTGGAGAAGCTATTAGCAGTGAATGGGAAATGTGTCTAAACCGATAGCTGATACTGGGGCAGTTGCTGAGGAATGCAGGCTCATTCCCATAATTGATTTGATGCATCTGAATGATATGTCGGGATGCAACTTGGTATATTACAAATGCAAAATGGGTCTCAAAGCGAATTTGAGGGCACACTTACTTCTAAAATCTAATAGAAGTATTGGAAAAATGTCTCTTTTTATATTTATACATATTTTGTATATATAAATATGTATGCAGGCTTTTATGTGACATATGAAGCAATGTATACATGATTAAATAACCAAAATGTTGATTTTGATGTCATGAGGACACCACACTATGCAACTTTGCAGGAGGCCTACCATTTGTACTGACTGTCAAGAAGTGCCAGTGTGGGTTTGGATTCTGTGTCATCAAATTTTTTTTGTAAAGTATGAACATCATGTGCTCCACATCAGCATATTTTGTTAATGGGAGACAGATTTACACAACCTCCAAATTGGCTCCACCTCTCATTGCATCTTAGCAGGAGTTGTTAACTTGCTACAAAAGGCAGAAAGAGCTGAAGAAGTGTGTGTGCTTTCTTGTGGCTTGTTAGCACTTGTGATAACCCATGACTCAATTCAAAAGAAGGTGAATTGGCTTCTTTCAGAGATAAAGAGGTTTTGTTAAAAGGACCATGTGTTTGCTTTTCCTCCTCAGAGGTGTTGAAGGATGTTAAGTGAAACATAATTCATTCCTGACAATGAGTGTGTGCGTGCACTAAACACAAAAATAACAATCAGGAAATATCCAAGAAAGATTTTCAAAAACAAAGTGTTGGTCATTAACCTACACCTCAAGACTGCTGCTCAATTACAACAACAACATTACACCATCCAGAGTGAAAAACCACAGGATTCTCTCCACCACAAGACCATACATTACTACTGCTTCACTGGGAGATCAGTTATTTCCTCCAAGCATAGTGTCCATTTACTCAGTCCTATGAACAATACAGGACAATAAAACCTGGAAAATGACACTTACATCAATAAAGTGATTATGAAAAAGCCTGATTGGAGCAGGAAGTAAGTTTGTCTAATTAACATTTAAGAAACAAATACAATCTGAATGAAATGTCCCAGAATTAAATACAATTTTCTTTTCCAAATAGGAAACTAAAATCACTTCCTCTACAACAGGAAAAAACAGCCAGTTAGTAAGTGTCCCTGACATGAGATGAAAACCTTTGCATGAAGTAAATAGTAACCAGTTACTGAGAAAAAGAAAACACATCGTCTTGAATAAGAGGCATTTAAATCGCATTATGTCCCCATATGATCTCCATGACAACACGTGTGCTCTCAGATCAAGAATGTCAAAAGAAAACATCTGTTGTAGTCGATGTTTTTTTGTTTTTTTTGAGTCATAGAGACCATGGTTTCAACAAAATGACAAGCAGGACATTTGGTTAGACTATTGCAATCACAAGAAATAATATTTACAATGAAAATGCAAGCAGCTTGTGCTTTGTTCAGATTACCTCTCAGCTACTCAGTGAAGGACTCATGCAGATGGAGTTCAGACTGGTTCCCTCCTCAGTGCTCCATGTAGCCCTGTAAGAGAGAGACAGAGGAAGAGATCTTTTAAAACAAGAACAGCATTGAGGGGAAAACTGAACTGAAATAAAAAAAAAAAAAGTTTAATTGATGCAAAGAACGATAGAATGAACGGTTTGAATATGAAAATGACACACGTATACATCATTTTACATGTTCCTTGCAGTTACCCGATCTCACCCAGCATCACTAAATTGTGTGTCCTCTCAATGACGAGCGTGCAGTGTGACATGACTTATGACGCTCTAACTGCCCTGCTACACACTTCACAATCACAAGTGTGTGAGTTTACAAAGAAAATTATAGAGGTTATTGTCTTTGTGTGTCAAAATGCCAGTGTGTGTGCGTGTGTTCATGGTGCTTCTTCTGGTTCAGCCCTAACAGCTGTGTGTGTTACACAAAAACACTCCACTTTGTCTTTGAAACATGAAAATATATAACAACATAACATAATACAGTCGCAGATAAAATAATTTGCACCCACCTACTCCACACACTCACACACACACTAAACCCTAGATACATGCAATCATTCATTCTGTGCCTAACTCTCACACAGATTTTCAGCAGCCTCAGGCACATTCCTTCAGTGACGCATGCTGCTGCAACACGCTGGTCGCCCTTATGACTTACTCACTACTGATAACCCACAGACGCGCACATTTAACACATGCACACACACACACACAGGCAGATTGTCTGTCATCTCAGTCTCCAGCTGACAGACAGATGATTGTCAAAGACCACAGGCATTCAGCCAGACAAGAATACCAATTAGCACAAATTATATGATGGGATGGTATGGACAATTGATTAATTAAAATGTGCAGTGGGAATAACTGAGAACAATGTCCCTGCACTGCTGTTATCAGTTGCTGCTCTGTTTCTGCTCAGTGTTCCTGTCAGCAGCTTCCTTCAGGTCAGACCACAGTAAACATGGTGCAGCAGCAGCAGCATCATCTGGACCAATCACACACCAGGAAGTCACACAAGGGCACAACAATCCTTAAGGATGTGAACTGACTACAGTGGTTTCCATTGGTCTAAATCTGAGTGGAGCAGTTTGAGTTTTCATTTTAGTATGACAACAAGCAAACCAGAGGTCATAAACACACACACACACACACACACACACACACACACACACACACACACACACACACACACACACACACACACACACACACACACACACACACACACACACACAGGTCACCTGTAGTTTGTTTATCAGGCAGTTTTAGAAACATTAAATTCTTCTTTGTAATAGACCCTTTCATATACAAATATTCCAAGCCTAGCGAGGATGCACGTGCAGTTTGTGGTCAGAAAACGTCACAACAGGTAAGCGAAGAGCACGTATGTCCACGGTCTTCCACTGAATAATTCTGAATATGCTCTTTCATTGTCGATTAAGGACAGCGAACAATACCTAAATAAATTACTACTTACCGACGGCTAACCCTAACCCTTACCCTAACCCTAGCCCGCCTGACCGAGCATCCATAAAAGATTGGGTAGATGATATTAGCAAGTGGCCAGATATTCACGCTTACCTTCTAGATAAACCAAGCCTGTACACGGGAGAAAGTCAACCTGAATCCAACATGCCCCCTAACAAGTCGCTTAATGCCTATAATAGGGTTAGCTGGTGCTAGCTAGCTGGCCGGCAGCTAACAACAAGCTAGCTACGTCCAAGACCACAACATAACTTTAGGCAGCATAGAAAGAGCTGATAAATAAAACTTGAAATGAAGTGAGCACTACAAACGTGAGCCTCTTTGACTGCAGTAGCATCACCCCAGTCTTGTCTTTTTAATACTTGGAGACACAGACGACGTCTAGTTTTTTGAAAGGGGTGAGGTCCTGTAGGGATTCTGAAAAACTTGACACCATTGCTTGGTTCTATTTTCACAGCCAAGTACACTACAAGTAGGCATCGTATGTGTTGGACTGTTGACTTGGTACAAGTTAATGGTACGAGTATGTGTTTTCTGTGCTCATTTTTCTGTCATGTAGCTCTCGAAAGGGTCTGTTTGAAGTGATTTTGAACAGATTGTAAAGCTGGGGTGACCCCAAGGCAAAAGTGTTGGGATGAAAACTTTCAGTGCATACACCTCATGCCATGTCAGTGCTTTGGCTCTTTGACAACCAGACATTTTCCTGCTTATCATTCCCTTCTCTCTCACCCCATCTCTTGTTTCTCCTTCACTGTGCCATCAAACAGAGACACAAAAATGTGCCTTTTTATGCCCGAGTGCCTGGTGACAGCCAGAGGCCTGAGGACTGTCTGCCCCGTCCTTGTTTCTCAAGATTGGTTATTTTTCTTCAAATAAGGACAAAATGTTCACGTTTGAACTGATTAAAATGTGTTGCCGGTCATAGACCAAGGTCAGTGTGACCCCACTAGCCATATTTGCTTTGTGAACAAAATATCCAAAGAAAACCTGCAGGAAATCCTTTCAATTTGAGGTCTCAGCAGAACAAGTCACAGAGTTTAAGGCAGGTTTTTCACCGTCACAACATTTTATGAAAAAAGAAAGGTGGTATTCTAAAAAGCCTGGGATTCTGGGAAGTGATCTCTTAATGGTCAACTAACTGATAATCTAATCGCTTGTTTTGCACCAGTGCATCAGTTTCGGCCATGCATTTATTATTGGACATGTTCTGTTCTGCTTTCTTTGTTTCTCAATGACAGTTGAAAATAAACAGCATCTTTTACATTTTATGAAGCAAACAAATAATAAAAAACCTAATTCTCCAGTGTTGATACAGCCACCTGGGTGTCAACAGACAGAAGCGCAGTCACAGTCAGCTTCCCCCCCCACTAGTCATTGTTCTATCCTTTCTGAAACAGAATGTTGGCACCGTTTGTAAAGGCGGTACTAAATACCACATTCCAGGTTCAATAAGACAGGATGTGTGTTTCAGTATACAGACAGTACTACACAACAACACTGGAAACAGAGGGCAATGCCTCACACCAAAGCCTCCTGTTCTCCAAAGTTCATGGTATGGGAAATATGCCGACTGCTCTCAGTGATGGATTTGTGGTTTATCTGCTCTACACTGATGGTATCTACAGCATTATTTCATTAAAATGGCATCTTAGGCCCTGTCCCAATACCTCCACTAAACCCTACATTATTCTGCTGTAATATATTTTCGCAAATAAGCACGTTACAATGTCGAATTGTGTTGGAATATGTTGGTTTGATACACATCCAAAGGACCATTGAGCTTTGCACACTAATGTCAGAAAATGACTGACAATTTATGAAAGCAGCCAGCTAACTAGATAGCGAGCGGCTACCCGCTGAGCGCCCCGAGCGAGCACGCCCGCTGCATGGCGGGCAAACGCTCTCTAAGCACCCGGCAAACAGCCGCCAGCCAGCTCTGCTACATCTGGGTAGTTTTGTCAGTGTGTGGGTGTGTGTACCGGCGTTCACTTGAACACGAATACCATGGACTTGTCAGATTTCAATCACATTCGCGATATAGCGTTTACGAGGAGGGAGAAAAACCAGCGTCGACGGAGAAAAACAAACAGCTGATCCGCCGGCATTTTTCCTGAATGAAAATAGTAGCACGCTCCACTGGTAGAAAATGTATGATGTGATGTCCCAATACCACTTCCCTCAACGAGGGGAATTTACGGTTGACGGCACTCAAAACCAAGGGGAAATATTAAGGGGGAGGTATTGGGACGGAGCCATAGTTTCACTTTGTCTGTGCTCAGCAGCAAAACAAAACAAACAATACAAATGCAAGAGACACACGGTATAAAAATCAGCAGCTTTAAAAATAGTAATCTTTAATATACAGGAGCAGGAGCTGAATTCTGGTTAAAGCATTAATGAGAAAATGTAATCATACTCAGTTAACTGGTACACCAACAGTAAGTGACAGCACATTTACCCCCCCACACACACACACACACACACCCCTGCTCTGCTCTTCTTCTCCTGCCAACACTTTCCTCTTTCATTCCTCTTTCTTCAACTCTTCACTTCTCTTTCCTTTTGTCCTCATCAGTTCCCCTTCACATTTCCTCCCCTCTCCTCACATGACTCTCATCTCTCACTCTCTCCACACGCACACACACACACACACACACACACACACACGCACACATGCACGCACACGTGCACACACACACAGTTCCTCTCAAAAGTTGCTGTTTTTCTCTCTGATTTGATGACAGGCAGCAAATTACAGACTGAAGTGAGACACTGCATTCCTTCTCTCGACACCCCAAGTCCCAACCAGCTGCATGTCTAACTCACTCATACAAACACACGTTCACATTGTCGGAGTGTTTCATAATAGGGGCTTTTGCAGCAGAGGTGCTTTTATGTAGTTCTATAGAAATGTTGGGGAAAATACCCTTTTTTGTGTGTCCACACTGATCATAGTTCTTTGAACTTGGGCCTTAATGTTGGAAAGTGGGAGGCTACACAGAGCAGTTATCAACAACCTGATGGCAGATCAAACCAGCGCAGTGTCATAAAAAATATAAGTCTTCATGTACTTTTAATCAACAGCTTGTTCGTTTGTTAAAGGTGCATTATGTAATAAATCTAAAGCAACTGGCCATAAAATCCTCCTAATATGTCACAGAGACTCAGGAATAATGTTCATATAACAAACTGAACTCACCAATAACGACAGTACAGCCAAAATATTTGCAGTAAAAAAATATTTTGCAGACTGCAAATCATGTTTATGTTTTGAAATCATGATTTGGCATGTGGCGCCACCTACCGCCGTCTACCAATCATTGCAGTCAGTAGAGTCTCAGCTGCCGAGCAACCACGGGTTGCCAGTTACGTCAGAAAACAAAACCTAAAAGACCTCTGTATTTTGAATTTGAACGTAGTAACGGTTTTTGGCCACATTCTTACATAAGGCACCTTTAAGCACTTTGTAACACTGATTAAAAAGGCTATATAAAAGTTTGTTTTATAAAAGTTAAGTTAAAGTTTATAATTTTGCTATTATTCAATTGTGTATAATTGTGTATACACAAAGCCAAGTCCCATGCTCATTTAGGTTCACATTTTTATTCATCTGCCGTACAAATCTAAATGCTCATCTGTGTACAGTAGGCACCTTAAAATATCCAAAATCAGAGAAGAATATTAAAAACACACTATGGTAGTGGCTCATTACTATAGCAAAACATAACATCGACGGGCCAATTCTCGCTGCTGACATTCCTCATTGGCATCAGCCTTTTTTTAATCTGACAGCTGGTAAGAGATCAATTTATTTTATAAAAAGTCACAAAGCTATTCATTGATTGATTGATTTATTTATTTATTTAAAAGTTCAGTTAACTTTATAAGAGATGCTGCTGACCCTGGGAACTCCCTGCACTTTTTTGTTTTTGTTTGAACTTAAAACAAAGATAAGTGAAAGATAAAATATCATTACAGTTATATTGAAATTTTGGAAAACTTTATTTACTGAAGAAAACTTCAGGGAGCTAGTTTTCATTTAACTTTATCAGACATGCTGCTGAGCCTTGGAGCTTCCTGAACTTTTTGTTAGAATTTTAAAACAAAGATGTCTATTGTCTAAGACTAAAAAAATAAATAATAATACACTTTTGATGCAAATCTGTAAAACTGTTCAATAAACATATTCTTAAAGGCATTTAAACGTTAAAGTTAAATGTTGGTGTTTGTATTATTCAAAATTTTGACGCCAATATTTTCACTTTTACTGCAAATGAATATCGGCTCCAAGTTTCGGTTATCGGCTTCTTGACTACTAATAATCAGCCCTGAAGAAACCATATCGGTCTATCTCTATATATGGTGAGTGTTTCAAACTGTGGCTCATCATGTTCATAATTGCATATGGTTTCTTGATCTATTAATATAACCACGCTCTTCACATACATTTAATTTAACATTAGAAATATATTCCATTGTAGTTGAGATGTCTCTGAAGAATTTAACATTGGTAAAATGACTGCACTACAATATGAGGCTCTCCATGTGATAAGTCATGTTTGCTAACTTGTCAAGTGCAGTCATTTATGGAAGTAGTTCTCTATTTTTGTTTTGTGTTAATAATGGTAATAGTTAAGAATTAATTGTGACTAAATGAAAAAATACTGATTAATTCACCACCAAAATAATAATTAGTTGCAGCCCTGATGAAATTACCCTTTTGGACACAATTATTTAAGCCTGGAAGTGAACTATGATGAGAACACACAGTCCTGGTGATGATGGAACAGTGGGTGTGGCTAATCGGGAATTTTGACGCACACACGACTCGAGTGTTTCCTGCCCTGTTAGCTGTACCGTCACTGTGTTCCCTGTTCTGAGAAATGAACAAAGCTTTGCTGGAATCTGAAATGAAAGGAATCAAATGCCAAAATGTATTCTTACTACGTCACATGGTGAGGTACTGTACAGCAAGAGAAGACGGAGCGAAAAGTGCGTTTACAGCGAGAGAAGACAGAGAGAAAAGTGTGTTTACATCGAGAGAAGACAGAGAGAAAAGTGTGTTTACATCGAGAGAAGACGGAGAGAAAAGTGCGTTTACAGCGAGAGAAGACAGAGAGAAAAGTGTGTTTACATCGAGAGAAGACGGAGAGAAAAGTGTGTTTACATCGAGAGAAGACGGAGAGAAAAGTGCGTTTACAGCGAGAGAAGACAGAGAGAAAAGAGAGTTTACAGCGAGAGATTACAGAGACAAGTAAGCGATACAGTTAGAGAAGAGTGTGCCAGAGAAAAATAATTAACATGGCGAAAATAGAGCTTTCAACCCAGGATGGACAGACTCATTCATGTTCAGTCTTCACCCTGGAAGCACTAACCCAGTCTGTCTCATATGTTCAGAGACAGTGGCACTTGTAAAAAGTTGCACCGTGAAATGCCACTATGAGACCAAACACTTTTTGACAGTTCACATCTGAATTTATGTCACAGAAAATAAGCACTCTCAGAGCTTCTTTTCCTTTAAGAGAGAAGAAAACACTACATATGTTCAGTGTTACATCTATATAATTGTGTATAAGTGACAATAAATATTGTCGAAATGTTTTTGAATAGTTCTTTCTGTATTTGATCTGACAGTCAGTTGTTGATTACATGCAGACTACTAGGCTACTTCAGTATACAACCCACTACTAAATAATAACGCAAGTTAGACATTATGATGTTCCGGACCTTTGCTTGAGGAAATTTTCTCAAAGTGGACCTATTAGAATTTTAGTTGATTATGTTTGGTGTACAGTGTACAATATATTTTCATTGTTTACACACCAACAGTATGCTTTTTTTCTCATCTAAGATTTAGTGAACTTGGCCAAGATCTGTGGAATTTTATAAATAATCAGGATTAGAATTTCAGTGACCAAAAGTATTTCCCTAAAGATATCAGCATAATAACTGCAGAAGAACTGTTCATTGATTCAGTTGCGTCTTCCCTTCGGTAGAAACATGTGAGGAGCACGCTGGCACCACAGAGCAGAGTCAACGATGTGATATTAGAAAAAGACGAGGACAAGGAGCTGTCCTGCTCCATGGAGCCTTGTTCTGAAACTGTGAGCTCATTCCCAACACCACCCTTTTCACAAGAAGGCAAACCAGGAAGGGAGAAACGACATCCTGTCACACTGTCAACAACTTTCTGACCACTTTACATAAGAAAAAAGCCCATTCAGAAATCTGGACACAGAAACAGAAACAAACCCAGACCTCCTACACTCATTCACAGCATGCCCACATACACACGACCTTCCCTGTGTTAATTCCCAGGCCTCCGTTACACTGGCACCAATATTTTTCTTTTTTTTAAAAGTCTTATTGGGCTAATCAGTTCATGCAATCGTGAGATAGTACTATTATTACACTAATATTTTTGATTCAGCATGATTGACATTCATGAATAAATTGTAGAACATTTTCAAACTAGAAAAGCACTCGGAGAGCGCAGACTGCCAGCGCGCCTGGGTCAGACAGCGAGTGTTGTAACCAGTGATAACATTATGGTCAGACAGTGAGTGTTGTATCCAGTGATAGTGTCTAAGGATCAAGCCTAAAATGTAATCACTTGTTCCTGGTCCCATTGCGGACATTTCCTGAAATTTCATCCAAATCCGTACATGACTTTTCGAGTTATGTTGCTAACTAACAGACAAACGAACTCTAGCGAAAACATAACCTCCTTGGCGGAGGTAATAAATCCCAAACAAAACACAATATAAAGACACCGTAAAACTATAAAGCCAAAAACTGGCTGATATTAACTTTTACTGTACAAAATAAACAATAAATACAAAAAAAACTTTATTTTGATCTGGACCAGGACCAAATCTTTACGTGTTTTGGTCCTAACCATTGATGGAAGCACTGTTTACAACTTTCATACTAAACTGAAAAGTCTGGACCAAACAATGCGAACCAAAGAAAATGTGACAGCACTCTCAGACGTGGACTCGTAATGCTGTACCTCATTAGTTGGAGACAAAGAAAACGTTTCTTTCATGTCTGAGAACATTTTGGTCTAATCGACGCAAAATACAAGTGTACACACATGCACGGACACAGGAGGGCCTCTCTGCTACTGGGATAAATCTGCAGTTTCCTGAGGGGAAGCACACTACTCCCCTAATAAATCCCCCTTATCACCACACACACACATACATGCCCTGTGGGAGACCCCCCATTGTCTCCCAATAGGTACGGGGGGGGGGGGAGGTCCTGCCAGGAAACCCATCGGGCCATCCTGAAAGCTGCTTCCTGAAGGCAGCATGAAAACACTGGAGAGGAGACGAGCAAAAAACTGAAAGCTGAACAAATAAAACTAGTGACAGACGCATATACGCACATACAGGCATGCACACACACTTCAGCACAGAGGTCAACATCACATGATGCATCAGGTTCAAGGTTAAGAGTGTTTGTGTGCGATAAAGCTCACACATTAGGTGATCCCCATGATCACCACACACCATCTCGCTCTAATCTCATCACCACATACTCAAATTGCCACATAGCTAAAACCAACTGCATCCGACTAACTGTGTAGAGCAAAATAAACTACATTTTTGCCTTAATCACAATCAGGTTGACTTCAAACATCACACGTGTCCTGCTTCCCCTCCTTCTTCCTTCCAGATCCTCCAGCAAACACAATTGGGCACATTCAGCCTTCACAATGAGTCATTGTGCCTCTTTGTGGCCACGTTGTTTTCCAAAAAAAGTTGAGCGAGGCCTCGCCGGGTCCCTCCCCCCCGTCATGTCACAAAATGTCACAAAGTGAATTCAACAAACTTACTGGACAACTTCCAGCACTTGGACAGTTTCAAGATGAGCAGGCAGTGTCTAGTGAAAGGCTCAAAGCTATGAATGAAAAACAAAGAAAAACCCAGAACATGGAGGCTGACATGCAGTGACAACTCTTACAGGGAAAATCCTGCTGCTGTCGAATCTGCCTGGTCTCGGATATTTAAAACAATTGAGGAGCTGTTTCTTGACTAAATGAGTTTGGTGAACACACATGATCTGAAGAAATCCACTCACATTCCCCCAATGCATGAAATATGAAAAACACGGTTATTTATCCCCACGAAACACATGATTATAATACTATTATAGTTTATTTGATTACTGCATGGTGTCCTCAACTCCTCCACATCGCAGTTTCACAGTTTCTCGACTGACTATTATCTGACGTAACAAGTCGAGTCTTGTGATTGTCTCAATTTGATCACCGGACAAGGAAAATAAGAGCTGCAAATCAGTTTATTAACAGCAGCACTGCAGTGGTCATTAAATCACTACCAGTGCCGTCATAATTTTAACTTTAGTCTGACCATATAACACGATGATGATGATGGACAGGTTTGCAAACATGGCAGAAAATTAGCCAAAACTATTTTTTTCATGTCCAAAAGGCAACAGGTTGTGTTGCCTTTATCCATAAGAATCTTAGCTTCAGATAGACACGTTTTGAAGCCTCCAGACTTATGATGTAACTGGCTTCATATTGATGTTGAAAATTCAGACGTGTGACCTGCTACCAGGCTCCTATTGGACACTCACACTGGCGTCCACTCAGAAACACTGGAAATTTCCCCACTGCGTGACGAATAAAGGACTATCTTATCTTATATGTGCCTTCAATTTTCGACCTTAAACTCGCGATTGAGATCATTAACTCCTCCAGAAAATGTTTAATGACTTCATTAACTGAGAATTAGGCTCTTTTCCCCATACACTTCCTTTCAAATAGAGTTTCTTTTTGCAACCACCAGAGTTCCCCCCTAGTGGCCATTCAACATATCCTTACTTCCTGATTAGCTTTACCCTGCAAACAAAAACACTGCTTCCACATGTTATATATATCTCGGTTTATGTGTCGATAAGAGGGCCGCTGTCTGCATCATGCTTACCCATAAGCTTCTTGGTGAAGGGACTTTCAGGAACCATTGTAATATGGTCGTAACTATTGGAATTTAATTAAAAGAACGCATGCACACAAGAAGTAGTTTCCACATGTGGTTTGCAATATAATCTTAAAAATATGTAACTATTTTACAAGGGAATTTGTGATAATGAATAAAAAATGTGTTTTTTTTTATTACAACACTAAACAATATTTTACTAGCGATTGCAGGCAGCAGCGCTTATTATTGCAAGCTTTCCATACCGATGACCTCCTAATTAGTAGGGTATATATTACCACAAGGTGGCAGCATGGTGGAGTGCAGAAGTCCCTCAGAACATTTCTACACTGTATCTCTTAAGCTCTGTTCCGTTAAAGTTACCTCACCCTGAGTGTGTACTGTTTGTTACCCTGCAAAAATAAAACCAAAATAATCCTTCCCTGTTGTTCAGGCCAATTCTGTACAAGTGCTTCAATTTTTCCACAGAATTTTCTGGAAACTGAGGCTAAATCCATATTACTATGTTTCCATTTGAATACAGCATTTCCAGATGAAAACAATCTGCTTCCAGACAAGTGTTTCAGCTCCATGTCGGAGCTAATCTGCTTCAATGCTGACGCATATAAAAAAATCATCTCTTCTGTCTTGTTAGTTTCTGTATTTGCAGAAAGTTCTACTAAGAGGAAACTACAAAGATGAGAGGTCAGAGCAGGGGTTTCTTTTATGAGACTGATGAAGAAGTGACACCGAAACTGAAATGAAGAATTTACGGAGCTCCACAACCAACAGAACTACAAGACTCTTATCCATGACAGTACACGAAGAAACACATGGAGACCTGAAGCTGCTGGTACAACCTCTATAAAGCCCTGAAATCAGAATCACTGAGTCACATAAACGGACAGAAATGCTGAGATGGTATTTTTGTATGGATTCTCTACGACGATGAAGAAAGCCAAAACCATCAGTGAACATTTGTTGGGAAAACTGCATCACTGTTGTTCACCCTGTAAACATGGAAAACCACACGACCTGACTTGTGGAAACAATGACGCTGGCATCATTTTACAGCCTAAAAAAGCTTTAAAGTGCACATTTTGCATCCCAGCACCAACATCCAGTAAACTGAGACTGAGACAGTCCCAATGTCTGCTGGCTGGTCGTCCCTCCCTGGAACAAAGAGTTGCTCATAAATTAAGTATTCATCCAAGTAGCCAGTTTCCATCTCTGATGTCAGGTTGCATTTCGAACCAAATCTACCGAGTTTACCTGGTTTATTTGCCAAAGACGACAAACCACACCTTCTCAGAATTAGTATAGAAAGTTTGTGTTTCGCCTCGACCAAAATTTTCCATCAACTGCAAAATGACTGTTCATTTCCTCTTTCTTTCAATCACATCTGCTCTTTTCGTTTCCCCGCCAAGCGAATAACAAAAGTGAACACGTTTCAAGCATGTCGACGGTTGTGAAGCTGACCCACATATCTGCTCTGCAGATTTGTGTCGAGGAGAAGACTGTGACCCATTTGTCAAGATCACAACAGTAGCAACTGGAGCCTCCAGATGTTTGATTCACATAACTACAGAACAAGACCAGATGTCAGCCTCTGCCGTCTTCTGCCAAGTAACAACTTTAAAGCGTGTCTGTCTTCGTGTTACTTCTAACTTTGTTAGAAATGATACCAGTTCAGCGTCTCTCTGATGAAGAAGCACGGGGTTAATGACAAGGCAGGAGATATGTACACGTCTTTGAAACACCTTGAAAATGTCTCCCGAGAACAAACCATCATTACTGAGCTGCTCCTGTGGAAAATGCATGTTTGTGGCCTCTAACTCCGTTTTCTATAATGCTCCAAATTAGTTAGCCCGTCATGATTAGGCAGCTCATTCTTGCTGTGATGTCAGAGTTCAGTGTCAGGTATTTTGGAACTACACTGACAATATCAATGATCAGGAGGATCTTTTCATAAAGTTTGACTTTTGTTCAGTGTATTGTTGCCTTGATTAAAGCTTGAGATTATTTACTAAACTGACATCGTTTTGCATCTTTGTTTTTATAGTTCCATGTTATTCAAACAGTACTTTTACTCTATTTATTTGCAAAGAAAAGCACCCTTTGTACACATAGTACGTTTTAAGTAATGGCTTTGTAACTAATGACGAATTGTTAAATATAATTAATAAAATGAGTACAAATTTACAATACACTACACACCATAAATGTTAGTACTTAATTGAAAGTTTTGTGTTTTTTGGTTGTCACTTTTGAATTCATATTCATTCTCCGCTATTGTTCTGTTTTGTGAAATATTAGTAATGCATCTGTACTCCTTAACACTGTTACCACTGCCTGCCTGTTAAATGTGTATCAATGGCACTTAGTGGTAACACGCAGCAGCACCGTTACACTCTCAATCAAATACACAACCGATCTGATTGATGAAAAATAAATAGTGAAGTGCTGTCCCGAGATGGAAAAAGTAACATACGGTAAAAACATTCATGAATAATGAGTAGGCTAACAACTATTCTAACTGCCAGAAAGCAAATGTGCTTTCTAGCGTTGCACCAGAAATGAAGAAAGAAATGATCATGTTTACTCAGCTCTTTAGTGGGAACTACTGATGCCATTTGGAGCCAAAGATGATAAAAAAAAACTAAAAAAACCTGCGTTCATTGCAGTCATTTGAGCCAGGAGTGAATGCCAATTAAAGACATTCCCACTAATCAAAAAACCCTTTTTAATCCAAGTTTAAGTCGTTTTCTTTACCAGTAGGAAGGAAGGATTAGTCTACTATAATTTTCATGATCAATTACTGCACCAAGATACACTTCACAGAGTGACTGATCATCAAATAAAACTCAACACAAGAGGGAAAAGGTGAAAGAACATGCAAAGTAGAGAAAGAGAAATGAAGAGTTTTCAGCTGCACTGTGGTCTGAACATGGCTTCCTTTGTGACTTCATAGGGCAGAGGTGCTTTTCCACAGGCATTTCAGGACTAAACACAACATTTGTTCCATTATGAGCCAGTGAACAGAGGTGATCTCTGTGCTGCCTGCTTTTGGGAAAACAGGCCCCAGTTTTGGAGACGGAAACAGGAGTTCAAGGCCTCACACTCACTTCGCCCCTTACAAGCTTTTTCTCAGGCATCAGATTCATAAGCAGAAACAATACATACATTTTGAAGACAGCGACACACACAGAGTCTCAGTACAACCACAAAACTTTCATTGTTTATTCCAAAACTGAATTGGCACCACAGTGGCACGCAGTGACGGTTTCCAAAAGTAGTTGTGGTTTGGTTCTTTTGGAGAAAGAAAAATAAAAAGTTGGGTAAGGCAGAGTAGGAATCTGTTGATTTCAGCACTTGTCTGTCTGCCACTACCACTTTATCAGTAAGAAGAATTTAGGGTTTGGTTACTTTGGTGTTTTCTCACCCAGATGTTGGTGCACATAGAGTTTAATTACCAGTACTTCAATTGTTAACATTGTCCCTTGGTAAGACACTAAATGTAAGTTTGTAATTGAATAAATAAATATTGGCAAGTCTTTTGATTTGGTGACACCAACACAAGTTTAGAAAATCACTAGCCTTGTCAATGAACTTTAAACGTTACTACTACTAATGTATAAACTTAGAACTTTGACCCCAACCGGTCGAGGCAGATGGCCACACATCTTTGAGTCTGGTTCTGTCAGAGATTTCTTTTCCTGTTAAAAGGGAGTTTTTTTTCTCTCCACTGATGCCTAGTGTTTGCTCATTGTGTAAATTTGGGGTTGGGTTTCTCTGCTCTGCATGATGTTGTCTATGTACAGTGCCTTGAGATGATGTATGTTATGATTCGGCGCTAGTTATTAAGTTGCATCCACCCCTTGAAGAATTTGTCCTCGTCCTCACAGTTTAAAAAAGGTCAGTAAGTGTAATAAGCAGACCAGAGCCTACTTATATCTTATATCTCATTCAGAGAGACAAGTTAGTTCATTTTCCATTACATTCAACATCCATACGCAAGCCCCTTTTCACTTAGCTCGTCCCTGTTATTTGTCACTGGCTGTCTGAGCAAATATACATCATAACCAAAAACATTGTGTTTTAGGTGTTGTCTGTCTTTTCGCAGGATTACTCAAAAACTAATAAACCAATTTCCATTTAATTTTGTAGAGGGGTGGGGTGGGCATAACCCGAGGAAGATCCCACTGAACAATGTATCAATGGGTGGGTACCACTTGGAATCGAGTTACATGACGTATTGCTTAAAATCTACACTTTTTCGAAATGGGAAAGTCTTTCACGAACGTGACGATGTTCAACAAACTGTAATTTCATTAACAAAGATAAGCTGCTTTTTGCTAATATATTACTCAAGTGTCCCAAAGACAGTATTAAGGGCGTGTCTGAGGCAAAGTGGAGACACTGTCAGAAAACATCTTCAACGACTGAACTACTGGTGGACCAGTTTGTGGTGTGTACAATAGCCTGCAAAGAAGATTTGCTGTGGTTAGAATTGCTACACCATATCCTAACCATTGTCAGCTTTATAGCAGTAACATCAGTTTCTTTGTATTCTCTTAACCATGGAAAAAAATCGTATACTGTATTTGTAGTGCTAGTTAGGCCTTATACGTCACCTTTGATTAACTTTTTAAAAGCTCTAAACTCTTTGAAACTTACTGCATTTTAAACTGTGGTGCACAGCAAACAATACATAAAAGAAAATCTAATACACAAATACATAAAATAAATGATAAAACAATTGCAAGAAGTGCCACAATTTACTCGTGTCATGTGACTTAACGACATAAAAGTAGTTCATGGTCCATTCAATTTCACTTGCTTCATCTCAAATCACTAACATTCTTAGATACTTTATTTTAAGTGCAATATCACACGCTGCCAAACAATTAAACCATTGTTGTTGTTGTTCCACGTTAATTTTGTTGAGATACAATGTGACTCTATGACATTAGCATGACAGAATTGCGTAATATCAAAAGGACTGATTGAATTTATTTAAAAGGCAGGACAAATGGCCTGATGATAAAATAAGCATGGTCTGACCACCATGTCCAACATAATTGTATTACATCTGCAAAAAAAAAAAAAATCATGAAGGATCTTTATGCAGAAAACAAACTTAAATCTGGGGATAGCAGCAACAAATTGCTTTCCCGAGGTAAATAATTCATGATCCTGAGACAATGGGGCAAACAAAATTCTGAGCTTCTCTAAATCCATGAAGGTAAAAGTTCTAGAACTAGATCTAGAACTTGTTCTGTCTGCAGTACACCTTCACAATCAACCACAACTACCTTTGTCTTACGTTGACAGTTGCCTTGTAATGTATTGTGATGTCTGTGTACTTCATATGGAGCTTGGAGCAAAACTCAAAAGCCCAGGTTTTACTGTTATTGTACAAGTTTTTTTTCAGTGTTCTTCCCCTCTCTCGGTTGCCTTTCGAGCATGAACTAAACCTCTGAATATCTTCTCCTTTCATTGGCAGTTTGGGAAGCCACTCCAATCAGGGGAAGAGGCGTGAAGCATAAAGGGGCAATTTCCACTTTCAAAGCCTGAATGCATGCTAGTTACGATGAAAGCCCCGTGCTATCAAGTTTCACAGAGGCTTAACGCTTAAAACGAATTGATGCCGCAGAAAAAGAAATGCTTGAAAATGTAAACAAACCTCATTGATGTACATGAAGTGCTGAATGAACGTATTTCACATGAGAACATTCAACCCTACATTAATGTGACCGCAACCAGTAGAAATCACGTTTGCCGCCTCCAACATCTCAACAAAAGAGGAATCAGAGTCATCACTCTCAGATTCTATTGTGCACTGAGTCACTTTCGCTTCCAGCTTGGCAAACATCTTCATCTGACTCAGCATCATAACAGCTGTTGGGTGTTTCTTCTTTGGGACTGACTCACTTGATGCACATTGTTTTGACCTCATGAGTATGGAGGTCTCATTACTGTAACTCCTAGACCAGGGTACTCAGACTGGCGGCCACATGCGGCCCCCCAATCGATTACATGCGGCCCCCCACTAATATCATGTAATAATGAAAACACGGCCTACAACCTCAGCGTCTTTTAAACACAGTTCATATAATACATCCATGCCCCACAGCCTCCGGCAGCGCTCATTGACGTATCAAACCAACCAATAGCTTATTTTTTTATATTTCTCACTTCTCAAAAGTGCAGGTGACAATGTCAGGTTCATACATTGTTATTGACTGTAATCTACCAAATTAACAGTCAAGCAAAACTGTTATACTTAGCTGAAAGGTCACCCACACAGACAGACAATCACTGTTTATTTCAATATTAAATAAAGTACATCAAATATTATATAAGGCCCCTATTATTAGCACACTGTGCAGCAGATCTGTTTTAACTACAGCAATGAAACTGACACTGTAGCTATGGTATTATGTATATATATCTTTCACTTGTGTCCCTCTTTCAAACTGAGTGACTTTAGATCGCCGCTTGAAAGTTGCGCGTGATAATGTCACGAAGGAGAAGGTGCAGATGAAACGAGCATGTTCACGGAGTGTCAGGTTCAAATTACTTGACAATCAGTGCCAGATGCAATAAAAGTCATGTCATTTGCAGAGTGATTTGACCCTGGAGTGAATACTGATTGCATCCATTCCAGCTGCAGACAAAAGCAAGATGTTAGCAGCTGTTAGGAGGGTTTTTTTTGACCAGTGGAAAAGGAGCTGTAGCTAAGGAGGAAAAATAAAAACACAAACCCCAGCTAAACTCATGCTGCTTTCAGGTCAGTGATGAAATCTGACACAGTGCATTAGATTGACAAACTATCTTTATCTATCACCTACACAAGAGTCATGTCAAACAGATCACAAACTCAGATGATACTGATGGTTTTGTCTGCTACAAATTCAAGAGCTGAAACAATTAATCGATTAATCGATATTAATTGATTACTAAATTAATCGTCAACTATTTTTATAATCGATTAATCGGTTTGAAGCTTTTTTCATTATTAAAACAAGATTTCTGATTGTTTTGGCTTCGTAAATGTGAATATTTTCTTTGTCCCATATAACAAAGAAATCATTAAAGCGGACCTAGACCGGAAGTTCCCATTAACACTGTTTTTTAGCGTGTATCTGCGTCATTACCTTGTTTACGAAGCCCTGAAGGTTCAAAACAAACAGTTCAGCCACTGCTGAGAATGCTGTGTTTTATTGTAATCTCGGGCTCAGCGAGATCTCTGAAAATCCAGTTATAGTTACGTAAACACCAGTTCTCCGGAACAGCAGATCGTCCTGCTCCGGGCACTAGTCCGGGCACATCCGGTTGCGTACATTGAACCGCAGAAGAAGAATAACGTCCGTTGTGGAGGTGTTTCACGAGCGACAGTGTCTTCTGACTCTGGGTCTGACTCCGGGTCCAAGTCATAAAAGGGACTGAATCGGGGAGTCGTGACGAAACTATTTTTAAACACTGTTAAAACAATGTTTTGATAATGAGCAGCAGTGCATCCACCGTTCCAGAGGGGGGAGCTGCGCTTCTGAGAGCGGGTGTGCTGAATATGTCACTTCCGGGTACTGGCCAATCACATGACAGTTGGGAAGCCGGGGTGAGAGTTGAGACTGAAATATCACGGCTGGGCAACAGCGTCAGAAAAGAAGATTCCTATCAGCTCGTTTACAGCAACTAGGAGGTTTTTGACCATAAAAACAAGTTAATGTATGTAAGTAGACCTCCATGTGCAACAGGACCACTCTATGTGAGCTTTAAAACTGAATCATTTTGGTTTGTGGACAAAACAAGCCTTTCGAGAACATTGAGGTTTGACAAACAGTGATCAACTTTTTTTAACATTTTCATTTTATGGACCAAACGATCAATTGATTAATCGTTAGTTACAGCTCTATGAATTCTATGACAAAGAATCACATAATAGGACAAGAGCAAACAGCTGCTACTGCAACGTAACATCCTTTATACCCATTCACACGCTGCCATCACAGACATAGGGAGTAACATGGGGTTAAGTGTTTTGCCCAAGGACACATTAGCATGTAGTCTAGCAGGGCCTGGAATCAAACTCGCAACCTTCAAAATGAAAGACAACTCACTCTACTACTGAGCTACCATAGAACACTGCCATTTATAAAAAGTGTTCTGAAATACTACCACGAGATCAACACAGTGTAAATGCAAATGTTATAATTTTAATGGACTGTATTAAAGGTCCACTGTGTAAGAATTGGTGACTTCTAATGGTGAGACTGCAAACCAGGGCTGCAGTTTCATAATCGATTAATCTGTCGATTATTTTCTATATTAATCGAATAATCGTTGTGTTTGTGTCTTTCTCAAACCTGGAAATGGTGATGTTCTCAAATGTCTCTTGTCCAATAGCCAAAAATGATTCAGTTTGAATGATTCTTATTATATGGGGCAAAGAAACCAGAAAATATGACCATTTAAGAAGCTGAAAAATCTGAAAACTTGCTTTAATTCCTGAAAAACAGTTTCAAAATAGTTGATGATTCGTTGAGTAATTGTTTCAGAGGACTCCTCCGCTCACCTACCCTACCCCTTTCCCAAGTGCATTATAAAACTATGGTGGCCTTTGCATATCAGAAAGGATGTTGCTTGCTTCTTTTGAACGTTTCCTTCAAAACGCAGACACTGGCTGGTTTGTCCGTTTGGGCTGCTGTGAAAAAATAGTGCCGCAGAATGGCGGCGTCTGTACAGCAAAACATTTGCCTAAAGGCTATGCAAACCAAACTATTTTTATTTTAAAGCAAATATACACGTAAAACATTCAATTTATGCCGCTAAACCTTACAAAATGTCTCACACTGTACTTTTAATTGTAGGACTAGTGTCTCGCACTACTGTATCTGTGCACCTAATGCAAGTCCAGCAGTTATTTTCTTTTTTGTTCTCTCTTTTCCCGGCTGCATCATGTCACTGCAGCACATTGAGTAACTCTCAGTCTCGAGGGGCTAAATTTAAATGCACTTGTAATAGCTCTAAAAATACGGCAGCATGTATTTTATTAAGCAGGGCAACTCATGAGCATATGCGCAGACCTAAATCTAATTCAGATGTAATTCAATAAACTCTCAACCAGCTCCAAATTGTAAACAAGGTGTGAAAGGAAGGCAGTGTGTGTGTGTGTCAGAGAAGAAGAAAAATAGCGTACGAGCACCCAAAACTGTTCTGGGACGTTGCAGAGAGGGAAACATCCAGACTGTGACAGGAGTGTCACTGTCACCCCCGCTCACCTCGTACTGAGCATCTATTTTTGAGGCCACTGCAGTAAGTCAAACCCCAGGGTCCTGTTGCACAAATACAGTTTCCCCTGGGGGAAGCTGAGGAAAACTGTTGAGAGCTTTAAAGTGATTTGACATGATGATATCAACACAATAACACAATTTATCACAATTATTTTCTTACTCATCTCACTGCATCACTGGTCGTTTTATCAATGCTATAATGACCGTTCAATATTAATCACTTTCAGAAAATACACGGGGGAAAAAAAAGCTTCTACAGGTTAAAGTGTCAAGTATTTAGTATGTGTGTGGCCTGCTCTTTTTCTGCTGTGATTTTCCACTAAACAGTTGTAGCACGACTCGGCTAATAAACAGAATAAAGTTTCATTTTGGTTTCATTATGAACCTTCCAGGTTATCTGAGAAAACACACCATCAAAAGGCTGAATGTTGATGTTGGGCGATACAGCAAAACCCCACATTACTGTATTGGCATTCAAAACCAAATTATTGCTCTTCCACGATATCTCTGCGGGAACACTACAGTATGTTGTGTTGAAGGTTTGGGGAAAGATGGTGGTTATGGAAATAAACTATGATTAAAGTTTAGGCAAGGTCAAGCGACTATTAAGGTTGTTGTGGGAAGATCAAAGCTACAGCAAAAGAAAAAAAAAACTGTAGACTGTCCTGAACTGTAAGTACACTCCTAACTCTGTGCTATTACAAAGTCAATTTCAGGGACAACGTACTGGTCCAAAAGAAACTGCATTCATATGTAAAATTGTGGATTCAAAGCAGGTGACATCTCTGGCTTTTCATAGACAAAACCAACAAGCTGTCATCATTTAGATTCTCCAAAACTGTCAAACAACATCACTCAGTACGTTTACATGCACAGTGTAATCAAGCTAAGGCCTTAGTCCGACTAAGACAAGCAATCGGACAACTTGCCCAGAGGAGAAAATCGTTTTTATTGGCCGTGTATGTCTGACTCTAGCTCTGTAGGTGGCGCTGTATCTCTCTATGTGCGTTGAATCAGTTTCCTGTTGACCTTTACATCACAGTGAACGGTGAGATGGATCGTGCTGTGGTTCTGTAGGTTTTGTACCTGCTGTACATGTAGAGCTGCAACTAACGATTATTTTCGCTATCGATTAATCTGTCGATTATTTTCTCGATTAATCGATGAATCGTTCGGTCCATAAAATGTCAGAAAATGTTAAAAAACGTTGATCAGTGTCTGTCAAAGCTGTAAATGGCGACGTTCTCGAAAGTTCACAGTTCATATGTCGTCTTCTTTTACTTCCGGGTCAAAGACCAGGGAGGAAATATTCACTTTTAACATGCACATGTCATGATAGATGTGTTTCTACATGGTTTTTCTCCCAATAATTAAATGTCTTTTAATAATTGGAAGAAACTCTAAGCAGAACTTACATTTCATTGTCAGACTAAATCAAGGGTTTTGGAAATATCTTAGCATGACTAGTACATGATGAACAATGGACATCGCAATATAATTGTCCTCAATATCTGTGAACCACAGGTTCATATTGATCTTTGTATGCACTGTGTAAGCACTATGTGACAAAAAAAACTACAATTACTATTAACTGACTCGGTTTGTGAAATGTTTTTCTACAGTCCATAAAGTATTTGAAAACAAATATTAACAGGTTTCTTCAACTTTCACATCAGACCTAAGCTTAATCTTCAATTCTCATTATTAATACTGACTCGTATAAAAACCATTTCTCATATTTGGGTCAGCCTTAGACGTGGCCTTTGCCTAAAGGTCTTGGTCGTCAGACCACTGTCCGTACGTCTAAACATCCACAGATGAAACAAAAAGCTGTGCTCTGGAAAACTCTGAGACTATGTTCAGTGTAATAATAAACACTTCTGACAACAGTGTTTGGGGGGATTTCCGTCCAAGGTTCTGTAACAGCCTCACCCACAACACTGTCTGAGAACATGAAAGCTTTCTCCTCAATGTGTTATAGATCTAACAACAAGCAAACATCTGACTGCAAATCAATATCAATAAAGAAACATGGACTTTTCCCAAATATCATGAGGTTTGAGATGATTATTAAGAATGTGTGGCTTTGTCAGGACTTTGATTGGAGGAGCAAATAAAGCACAACAAGTTTTATCTCCTGGGATTATATTTTACTACATGTCTGTTCTCTGTCTCATCAATAACACCAGGACAATCACGCTAAATAACAGAGGCAAATTGTAGGTTTAAATATAAAGTACAACAAAGAGATAACATTATTGTGACCAATAAGATCAAGAAAGTCCCTTAACAAATGCTTTAGGTGGTGTGTGTGTGTGTGTGTGTGTGTGTGTGTGTGTGTGTGTGAGTTGTTAACATTGTCAAACAATAACAATCAACTTAAATACACTGAAATGGAAACAACAATAATAGAAAGCACGAGACTCTTTTGACAGATTGGATGACTGAGGCAACAACAAACACTGTAAAGCACTAATAAAAGCGCAGACTAACTACAGTATAAATAGTGAACGTACTAAAAGGATGTGAGCTTTTCCGCAGTCATTACTGAGAATAACGTGCTTTTCTATGTATTTCTCAGACAATAACATCACTTATTATTATCAACATAAGATCCGCTCGCAACGCACGCACAATGTTCAGATGATTGCGTAGACAGTCGATCAGTCAAGCACTAATCGACTAATCGATGTGTGTCAGTGTCGTGTGTGCGTGTGTGTGTGTGTGTCCCTCGGGCTGTGTGTGTCCTTACCTTGTGGCTTCTCTTGGTTCAGTCACACTGAGACTTGTCATGACTTTGGGAGGAGGTAGACAAAGTTTGGGAGGAGAAGGAAAGAAAAAAAAAAAATCCCACCCTAGTGACTGACTGGACCACCAGTGTCAAGAGACGCGACATTTAAAACACCATTTCCGGTTTGGGGATTTCAAAATAAAACTGCCACGTGTACCACGTGAGGCGCAGTAAAACGTGTATTTTTCTCCAGTTTGTTCAGCAACTGCATTTGTGTGGTAAAAAGTGACTCAGTCCTTTCTAGTCGTAGTAGTAGTTTGAATTCTAATTTTAGCTTCATTTTATTCACTTCTTTTTTTAAAGCACTTATTTAGGTTTCAGGTCTGTTTTAAATCACCAGCAAACTTGGAATTTCATATTTTATAATAATTATTTTAAGAATCTAGTAGTAGTGGTGGTGGTGGAAGTAGTGAATGTGTTGATTTCCTTGTTTCAGTATATTTATTTTATTTTACTTCTATCTGTTTTCAGTGCTGTGCTGTGTTACAAATGTTTTGTAAAGCCCAGTGAACAAAGTTCAGAAACAAAAACAACATAGTTTGAATCTCTTCAGGTTTTCTTGTGTTTTATTATTTGCGGTTTGGTATTTGTTTTTGTCTCTGTGTATATATTTTATGTTTATTCTCAATTTACGTTTGTCTTCAGTGTCTATATGTGGTCAAAAATGCTTTACTGTGCTGCGATTCGTTTTACCAAAAATTAAATAAAAACTGTCAGTTTGTACAGTTTCTTTAGTGGAGGAGACTTCTCTAACCTTGTGTCCTGTAGAACTGCGTATAAATTACTCCATGATACTTAACATGGCCACATTTAAAACAGTTATGTGTGTTTTAAATTTAATTATTTATAGTTTCTCCAATCTTTCAGACCTCTACCTTTTCTGTATCACAACGATATGAATATGATTTTTTTGTCAACCACGGTGAGAATAATTAAAGCAATTTAAGTCAACTGCACAAAACAGACGAGAAGACTAATCACATGTTTCAGTTTTGCTGGATTAAAATTTGAATTTGAAGTCACTTTGTGCTTTTATTGTGACAGCACAGTCGTGCCTGTTACAGTAAGGTCTTGGTTGAATGTGTTGCACTTGACTCAGCTGTCTAGACTTTGCCACTGAGTCAAGTTTAAAGAAATCAATGAGAGACATCTCAATCCACCAATGAGGAACAAGATGCTGAGCCTCTGGGTGGCGACGACAGGGGGGCGGGACTTTTACTAGTCAGTTCATATGGCGCCAAAGTGACTACAAAGACTCTTTAATCCATTTTACTCCAGATTATGAGATAATAATTCATGGTGCTCACACGTTTAATCTGTTTATATTATTCCCAATGACTTCTGTCCTTTTACGGCAAAGTGTGAAGTCTTAATGACTTATCATCATTTGATTTTCCTCCACATTTGTTATTATATTAAAAGGAATCAGTGCTCATAGGTTTTATTTCAAAGATACTTTTGTCTAAATTCAGTTTTAAATGTGATATATATATATATATATATATATAGACATATATATAAATAAAGTTAATGGTCCTGCTGTATTTCCTGTTATTTTACAGCAAGAACAATTGAAAATCAAATATTAAATATCAATAAAGAGAACAACTTTGTGTAACTTTTTTGCAACTTGTTTTCTTGATAATTACATGTGATATTTCTTCATAGTTAGATTTTTTTTTATTGACTATTATAACACGAAAAAGAAATAATATCATAACAAATTCATATAAACCACAACAATCCAACAAAAATGTTAACAAATTCAAGTTTGTTTAAATTTGTAGAGTTAAATATTATGGAGGAAACATGGAGGTCTGGGGCCTCAGTGTTTACAATCTGTGTGTATTATAGGTAGAGAAGTATAAAAACAAACCGCTCAAGCTTTCATTATATCCTAATAAACTGCATTATCTACCTTGGAGCAGCTGGGGGCGCCATTGTCTCTAAAGTTGAAAACTATTCTACTAGCAGAATCACCTGTTCAGTTTCATTGTACAAAGGCAGATTTGATCTGCCATTAGTGAATAAATCACCAAAGACTACTTTACTTTACTGTATTTAACTTTTTACTCGTCTTTTAACTTTTACTTTTTATTCTCAAACTTAAACTAGTCTTTTTTGAACACGTCGAGATACAAATTCAAATCCATTTTAAAAGTCTTACAAATGTGTTGTAAATGAAATGCTGTAATATATATACATATACATAATTTAACATGCTTTGTTATACATTTTAAATGTTAAAAATCTTTATTTTGTGTTCAAATGTAACCACTTAAGATGGAAAACAGAGATCCTGCCCCCTAGTGGTTGGTGAATTCATACTGTACATCTGTAGATGTTTTGCTCAGCAGGATTGTGTCTTGTGTGAATTTGTGAGTTTAAACCTCAGGTGATGCTCGTGTGAGATCAGTGTCATGTCACACAACAGTGGAAGAGTTAATGCTTAGTTAATGCCGTTGCATATTCGAGTTCTTTTATTGGTTTTGTTGTTGTTGTTGTTGTTGTTGTTGTTGTTGTTGTTGTTGTTGTTGTTGTTGTTGTTGTTGTTGTTGTTGTTGTCGCCGTCGTCAAAAACAATGTAATGTACGTTGACTAGATTTTTATTTTTATTTTCAAACTAGAGCTTGCATTGTTTAACGTCTGCTGTTTTGACTGCCACTTGGACCCTCAGTGGGGAGACAGCGGGTGGTTCAACAGTAGAGCCTTTCAACCAGAGGGTTGAGGGTTAGATTCCCAGATCTATTTGTCTACATGCTGATGAGACCCCAAGACAGTTAACCCTACGTGGCTCCAGCATGTGAATAGATATGACAAATGTGAGCTAGACCTTTGAGTGGTCATCAAGATTAGAGAATTAAAACAGCTATTTATCATCTGTAAAATATAAAGTCTGCAGCACTTACATCTAACTTTAAGCTTCTTTAGTGCAGAAGAAAAAAACTTCTTTTTTTTAGGGATGTGACTAAACACACTCACACACTAACACAGCAGCAGCTTTTACGGTGCAACATTGTTCAAAAGGAAGGCCCAAGTTTTCCTGCCGGTGTGACCTGCATTGTTCTCATTCAGGGAAGTGGCAGGTCATTGTGCCCCAGCTCACACAACAGGACATTGACCCACAATATTATCTCACTAAAGATGGTTAAATGGTCAACCTGACACTGACAACAGCCACGAACCACCACAGACCCAGCGAGGATGGGTTCAACTGTTCAAGTGACCACGACGTGTGGCTTTGTGAGTTGCATGAAAATGAAAATGTGTTTATGTACAGGAGGTTTGACTCTGGATTTGTGTATGATTTTATATTAATTTACAAGATTTGAACACTTAGCAACTTGTTTTAATTGTTCAAATTTGGCAAGGCGGTTAGTGACGCATTTTGCTGTGGGGTGAAAAAGTCAGAGGAGATTTTTTTTATTTTTTTTTAAACACATTACATGCACTTTAATATTTCAATAACAACTGAGTGCACTGTTTTGCAGAAAAGCCACTGAGGAGTTGCCCAGTTGATAGGGACCAAAGACAAGATTGAAGTTTTAATTCACCCAATGTACAGAAGTGACGTTCAGGTCACATTTACATGCACAGTTTAATCGAGCTAAGGCTGTAGTCTGACTAAGACGGGCAATCGGACTATTTGCCGTATCTGTGCGGAGGAGAAAATTGATTTATTGGCCGTGTATGCGTGATTGCAGTATCTCTATAAGCTAGTTCTTGTTCACCTGAGATCTGTTCAAATGTAAGTTAGAAACCACATTTTCACTCAAGGCCCTTTTGATAAGAAACAATCGCATATCCTGAGGCTGAACAGTGAAGCTATTATAAACTTTTGTGGGTAAATAAGGCACCAGTGAAAAAGACAGCAAACTTAAATGTGAATAAATGAGCTTTAAGGAGGTTGGTTTAAGGAGACTGTCACTGGATGAACTTCCAGCTGCTGAGGACATTGAAACACAGAGATCCAAGTAACTATTTCAACTATTTATTGTGAAGTCTAGTTGCTGGATGGATGATTTCCAGACCAGACCATTCCTTCAGTGTGGTCTTAAAACAAAGACGATATGGCTGAACGCACACACCCAGGTCTTACATAACCTCTCCTCACAATAGCTCCGCCCCCTCCTTCACTTATGTTCACTCAGGACTGAGGTTCTTCAAAACAAAAGTGTTGGTCTCCTTTTTGTCTCCATGTAGACTTCCCACAAACAGGAGGTGTGTTTCTGACTGAGTCATTGTTTTTTTGTTTTTTTTAATCCACACTGAAACATTCACTCATGTTCTACGAAAAATAACATTTAAAAAATCTAAATAATGAGAAGATACAATTTACAATGTTTAACTGGTGATGACTTTAAAAAAAAAAAAAAAAAGTTTAACAAATAGTTTTCTTCTTAATAGAAAATTTGGGTGGCCAGGTCATGAGAAAAACAACATTAAAAGGCCTCAGAAATCAGCTGAGGTGTTTGCACTGGAGTAAAGTTTGAGGTGAATACAACTTTGTTGGAACCTTGACACACGGGGATCGAGTTAGAGGCCAAACATGAGCAGAATCTTATCAGAACAGTGACCTGTAAAGTAGTGAGTGAGGCAGTGATACCTGGATACCTGTCCATCAACTCTGAGCACTAATCAAAGTCCAGACAGAGTGGCAGCAAAACATGTTTTCTTCAGGGAGAGGCCACGTGGGGCAGAGACACAAACACATTTTCATTGGTGGTTAAAGGACGGAAATGAACTCCTTGTCTATTCTGTGTTATTTTTTTCTTCTCAATCTATTAATAATTGACTGTAGCGCAAGTACAACACTGACAAAGGAAGGAAACTATCATCTGCTTTTATGATCCTAATAGACGGAATGTTGTAAGTTTGTCCAACTTTTATTCCAGGAGCTTATCTGCTTGTAACGCAGGATGAGCCGACATGATACTCTATCAGTATCGGTCCGATACTGGTCAAAATCACTGGATCGGATAAAAATGTAAAAGCCGACACAATCCAAAAATCCTATACATCACATATTTGTTACACAGCTGAAGACTTATGTTTTTTAAAGTAGCTTCAAATGGCACAAAGGTCTAAAATGACTATATTGGACTGATATCGGCAGATATGGCAGATACGGGAGACAAAAAACAACAATTCAAACAACACGTCCAAGTGATCCAAGTGTTTGGATCAGTGATCTACATCAAACCACACAATTTCACTAAATAAAAAAACTCCAAACAATTACAGTAAATTAGAATTAATACTTCTGGGGGATTAATGTCAAGTAGAGCTTAAATTAAATGACAACTATTTTGATAATCGATTAATCGGTTTCAAGCTTTTTTCATGATTAAAACAAGATTTCTGAACGTGTTTTGTGGTTTCTTTTCTCCACATAACAAATAAATCATTGAAAACAGAATCATTTTTGGTTTGTGGACAAGATTTTATGGACCAAACGATTAATTAATTAATCGAGAAAAATAATCGACAGAATAATCAATTATGAAAATAATCGCTAGTTGCAGCTCTAGTATTAAATCAAAATCAAAAAGTACCACTTGGAGACATTTATACATTTTATAAATACTGTTTTTCTAACTACTAGTTAGAAAAACAGTTTCTTGTGGAGAATGTGAGTACGCCCCTCCCTCCCTCCCTCCCTCCCCTCCCTCCATCTCTCTCCATCTCTCCCTCCCTCTCTCTCTCTCCTCACGCCTCAGGCGTTTCTGCGTTTCTGGGTAAAAGGTGAAACGTATTTGAGCACTCAGTGACCTGACAGACAGCTCAGGTCATGGTCATGCAGACCAGTTAAGTAATAGAATGAGAAAGAGCGTCCACTGAACCGGTGAAGACCCATGTGAGCAAATAGACACGTGGACTGTGAGGGTTATACCACAACAACAAATAATAAAAAAAGGGTGGGTGAGGTTTCTATTTTCAGAGACAGAGCAGAGTTTGTAAAGTGAGTCCATTACATGCAGTGAGATACTGAGAGGTGGTGAGTTTACACAGGTTGTCAGTCACACTTACACTTGTTTCAATCTTGATGGATTAAATCTACAATCTACAGGTACCAGTACAACTGATGTTTTTGTTTGTTTGTTTGGCACCAGATGTGAGAGAGATTTCTATTTCTAGCAACTTTTACTTTTACTCCGCAACATTTCCTCTAACTATCTTTGTTACTCGTTACTACCAAATAAAATCAGAAGAAGAGGAGTTGGTATTATGGTCTGTATTTATATAGACTACAGTATATAGACTATATAGACCTTCTCTAGTCTCGATGAGCTGCTTTACACTACAGTTTTCATCCATTCACACGCTTCCACATAGGGTTAAGTGTCTTGCTCAAGGGCACATATAGACTAGCAGAGCCAGGAATTGAACCCACAACCTACCAGTTAAAGGACAACTCGCCCTACCACTGAGCTACCATGGCACAATCCTCACTCCTTTTACTTCTAAAAGTACATTTTATATCAGAAACTGACTTTTGATACTTTAGTATGGTAAATGTCATATACTTTAAGACTTTACTGAAGTAATATTAGAAAAATGGGTTTTAACTTCTACCAAAGTCATTTTCTGGTAAGATACTTGGGTATCTTAGGTACGTTATACAAGACTGAATAAAATCATAAAATAATAATAATAATACATCTTTCCTAAAGCTTGAAAGACAAGAACATATTTAAGTTTACATTTAAAAATGGAAAGATCTTTAGTGGTCACAGAACAGGTCCATGGAAGAAGGAATGTTTTTTTTGGAGACACGTGCCTGAAGATGTGAGGGACACGAGTGGGCTGTCGTCACTCAGTCATCACTTCAGACAGTAACTACTGTACAGAACAGCAGCAGTCACAGTGTGATGCTCGTATTTTTGGAATTAAAGTCATATTTTTGTATGAACATTATTTCACTAATAGCTTGGCAATAAAATATGTGGCTGTGTTATTTTTTCACTTTAAAATATGGTCATTATTAGTTTTTTTTCAGGTATGACACTGACGGTAACCTACAGTCATTCTCATTACCAAGATATTATTACTAATAAATTAGTTGATAAATAACATGGTATGACTATAACATTATCTATTTATCACCACACTATTACCTGGTCATTAGGTAGATGGAAATTGCTGGGGAACAAATGTGCACTACAGTGATTTAGTCAGCTGTAAATTAATGAATGAATGATCCAGTGTGAAGTCAGAGTGGGAAATAAACGCCTCAGTTTTATTATATAAATGATAGAAAGCTGTGATTTCAGTCATTGGTGATTTCTCAAGGAATAAACTGAATCTAAAACAGGTTTCATTTTTGTTTGAATGTGAATATCAAAGTGAATACTGAAATATATCACTGGAGAAACAACCTTTGAAATGCTGATTGTAGGGGTGTGAATCACAGGGTACGAGACGCAGTCCACCATAGCTATAATATCACGATGCAACGATTCTGTGAAAATCACAATAATATCTGTCTCACTGAAGAAAACACAAACGTCCATGAAAAGTTAAAAGTTCAGGATTTCTCTATTTATTCACAAAATAGAGAACAAAGTGCATAAATGAATGGAGCATCTCTCTCTCAACGTAGCTTTCTCCACCATATCCCACTTCTAACTTCTGAGAGCGTCTTCATTTGTTCATTAAAATATCTATATTTACCCTGGATCGATTGTCGTATAACACAAGGAAGGACGACAATATATGTACATCACCAAATCGATATTTTGACTCACCCCTGATTGATTGTGCTTCGATCAGAGGTTAACTGAAGGTTATTTCACTCAAATGTGTCAATTAAATGACAAAACCTTTTGCTGCAGATACGGGTTTTTTATTTTAGTACTTTTAAACGTCTTTACAGTTTATGCTCTTGTGACAGTGTGTATACTTCCTAGCAACAATCAATTGACGATCAATCAATCGTCATTAACACGGAGAAAAGATAAATGATGCAGTTTGCAGCCGACCCCTCACTCACTATAATCATAATAAAATTGATGGGAAACAACACAGTTTTCTAGGTTAAAGTTCAAGCCAGCCGCCTCCTCCCCCACACACACACACACACAAAAAAAAGAAGGGAAAAAGAATGAAAGGAAAAAAGCCATCAGGTCCAAACACGCAGGAACACATGGATGCAGATGCTGCACGAGTGAGGAATCTGGGTAAAAGGTCAGTGGAATGAGTGGAGAATCAAACTTTGCACTGTAAATAACAGCTGCTTTAAATGAAGCCGTCGTGACGTTCGTCCTCAGGAGACGGCGAAGACGGGAGCTACCTTTCACACACTTCTCTGTGCTGCCAAATTTACTCAACATGAGGAGTCAAGCCGGGACAGAACAATAACGTCTACACTTTGAACCACGAGAAGACTTCAACATTAAACTTAATTCATGTGTTATAAACATCACTCCACCAATGACTGGGATTATACATATATATAGAGAGATAAAAATACAGATTTTGACTGGAAGGTAAAAAAAAAAAAAAAAAGACTGACTAACAAATGCTGGAGGAACAGCAGAGCTCCCTATGGACTCCAGTTTTTATTGGATGTTTCCCCCAACCGCCTGCTTACTATGGCTCAGAGTTATGTTTTGCATGTTTCATTGATGACAGCAAGGAAAATGATTCCGATGAATCGGATGAAACCTCCTAGGATCATCCAGTGGCAGTAAAAAACACATTTAACATCATGGAAAACAGCTAAATATGCCATATTTTTTGTGGGGAGACGATGGTCTCCAGTAATTCAATATCTTGGCCAGGATTCTTCTTCTTAGAATTGTATGAATTGTGATGTTTATTATTTACAATTCTTATTGATTTCATTTTCTGTCTTTCCTTCTTATGGCTTTTGGTAGTTGTGTGTGCTCTGTTTGTGTGTTATTTCTATAAGATCAGACCACTGTGGCTCACCCTCAACACCAAAATTTCCAAAATTTGAAAAAAAACCTTCATACTATACTATGTCCTCCAAGATTTGACAAAACGCCATACTATAGTATGTCGTCCAACATTTGATCATTTTTGAAAAAAAAAAATTTGGTCCAAAATTTGACAAAAAGGTCATACTATACTATGTCGTTTTTTTTGTAGAACAAATGTGTCCAAAATTAAAAAAAAAAAACCTTCATACTAAACTATGTCATTCAACATTTGACCATTTTTGGAAAAAGAAAATTTGGTCCAAAATTGACAAAAATGTCATACTATACTATGTCGTTTTTTTGAAAAAGGTTTTTTGCCCAAAATTTGAAAAAAAAACCTTCATACTATACTATGTCGTCCAACATTTGACCATTTTTGGAAAAAAAAAAGACTGACTAACAAACGCTGGAGGAACAGCAGAGCTCCCTGTGGACTCCAGTTTTTATTGGATGTTTCCCCCAACCGCCTGCTTACTATGGCTCAGAGTTATGTTTTGCATGTTTCATTGATGACAGCAAGGAAAATGATTCCGATGAATCGGATGAAACCTCCTACGATCATCCAGTGGCAGTAAAAAACACATTTAACATCATGGAAAACAGCTAAATATGCCATATTTTTGTGGGGAGACGATGGTCTCCAGTAATTCAATATCTTGGCCAGGATTCTTCTTCTTAGAATTGTATGAATTGTGATGTTTATTATTCACAATTCTTATTGATTTCATTTTCTTTCTTTCCTTCTTATGGCTTTTGGTAGTTGTGTGTGCTCTGTTTGTGTGTTATTTCTATAAGATCAGACCACTGTGGCTCACCCTCAACACCAAGGTTATAATAGTTTGGGATTTTTCATTAGTTTTTGTTTTGAAAATGAGTCTGTTTAAATTCTTTTTTTGTAAATGCTTATTTTTATTTTAGTTATTAGTTTTAGTGTTAGTGTTAGTTTTTTGGAATATACCCAAAGAAAATGCCATACTATGTTGGCGAACATTTTACCATTTTTTTGAAAAAAGCAATTTTGTCCAAAATTTATCAAAAAGGTCATACTACTGTCGTTTTTTAAAAAAAAAAACAATTTTGACAAAAAAATTTGTCCAAAATTTGAAAAAAAAACCTTCATACTATACTATGTCCTCCAAGATTTGACAAAACGCCATACTATACTATGTCGTCCAACATTTGACCATTTTTGAAAAAAAAAAATTTGGTCCAAAATTTGACAAAAAGGTCATGCTATACTATGTTGTTTTTTTTGTAGAACAAATGTGTCCAAAATTTAAAAAAAAAACCTTCATACTATACTATGTCGTCCAAAATTTGACAACAACACCTTACTAAACTATGTCATCCAACATTTGACCATTTTTGGAAAAAGAAAATTTGGTCCAAAAATTTACAAAAATGTCATACTATACTATGTCGTTTTTTTAGTAGAAAAAAATTTGTCCAAAATTTGACAAAAAAACCTTCATACTATACTATGTCGTCCAAAATTTGACAACAACGCTTTACTATACTATGTCGTCCAACATTTACCATTTTTGGAAGAAAAAAATTTGGTCCAAAATTTGACATAAACGTCATACTATACTATGTCGGGTTTTTTCTGTTTTTTTCAGAACAAGGCATGCTAAATAGCCGAAATAGCTCAGTTGGGAGAGCGTCAGACTGAAGATCTGAAGGTCCCTGGTTCAATCCCGGGTTTCGGCAGCACATGTCAAATGGCACACAATAGTTGCATTGTATTTATACACAATGTGCTATACAGTACAGAAAAAAAGTGCTAACTTGGACAAAAGTCGTTATATGTCAAATACGTCATACGCTACTAAACGCCATACTATGTTGTCAAACATTTGACCATTTAAAAAAAAAAAAAAATCAATTTGGTCCAAAATTTGACATGTCCTTTTTTTTGTAAAAAAAAATGTGTCCAAAATTTAAAAAAAAACCTTCATACTATACTATGTCGTCCAAAATTTGACAACAACACCTTACTAAACTATGTCATCCAACATTTGACCATTTTTGGAAAAAGAAAATTTGGTCCAAAATTGACAAAAAATGTCATACTATACTATGTCGTTTTTTTGAAAAAGGTTTTTTGCCCAAAATTTGAAAAAAAAAACCTTCATACTATACTATGTCGTCCAACATTTGACCATTTTTGGAAAAAAAAAATTTGGTCCAAAATTTGACAAAAATGTCATACTATACTATGTCGTTTTTTTTGAAAAAAGTTTTTTGCCCAAAATTAAAAAAAAAAACCTTCATACTAAACTATGTCGTCCAACATTTGACCATTTTTGGAAAAAGAAAATTTGGTCCAAAATTTGACAAAAATGTCATACTATACTATGTCGTTTTTTTGTAAAAAAAAAATTGTCCAAAATTTGACAAAAACGTCTTACTTTACTATGTCGTTTTTATTTGTTTTTTTTCAAATGATGCACGCTAAGTAGCTGAAATAGCTAATTTGGGAGAGCGTCAGACTGAAGATTTGAAGGTCCCTGGTTCAATCCTGGGTTTCTGCAGCACATGTCAAATGGCACACAATAGTTGCATTGTATTTATACAAAACGTGTGATAGAGTGCTATACAGTACAGAAAAAAAGTGCTAACTTGGACAAAAGTCGTTCTATGTCATCCAATATATGTCAAATACGTCATACGCTACTAAACGCCATACTATGTTGTCAAACATTTGACCATTTAAAAAAAAAAAATCAATTTGGTCCAAAATTTGACATGTCGTTTTTTTTGTAAAAAAAAATGTGTCCAAAATTTAAAAAAAAACCTTCATACTATACTATGTCGTCCAAAATTTGACAACAACACCTTACTAAACTATGTCATCCAACATTTGACCATTTTTGGAAAAAGAAAATTTGGTCCAAAATTGACAAAAATGTCATACTATACTATGTCGTTTTTTTGAAAAAGGTTTTTTGCCCAAAATTTGAAAAAAAAACCTTCATACTATACTATGTCGTCCAACATTTGACCATTTTTGGAAAAAAACAATTTGGTACAAAATTTGACAAAAATGTCATACTATGTCGTTTTTTTTGAAAAAAGTTTTTTGCCCAAAATTAAAAAAAAAAACCTTCATACTAAACTATGTCGTCCAACATTTGACCATTTTTGGAAAAAGAAAATTTGGTCCAAAATTGACAAAAATGTCATACTATACTATGTCGTTTTTTTGAAAAAGGTTTTTGCCCAAAATTTGAAAAAAAAACCTTCATACTATACTATGTCGTCCAAAATTTGACAACAATGCCTTACTATACTATGTCGTCCAACATTTGACCATTTTTGGGAAAAAGAAATTTGGTCCAAAATTTGACAAAAATGTCTTACTTTACTATGTCGTTTTTTTTGAAAAAAGTTTTTTGCCCAAAATTAGAAAAAAAAACCTTCATACTATACTATGTCGTCCAAAATTTGACAACACCTTACTAAACTATGTCGTCCAACATTTGACCATTTTTGGAAAAAGAAAATTTGGTCCAAAATTTGACAAAAATGTCATACTATACTGTCGTTTTTTTGTAAAAAAAAATTTGTCCAAAATTTGACAAAAAAGTCTTACTTTACTATGTCGTTTTTATTTGTTTTTTTTCAAAAATGCTAAGTTGGGAGAGCGACCATTTTTTTAAAAAAAAAGCAATTCGGTCCAAAATTTCACAAAAAGGTCATACAATACTATGTCGTTTTTTTATGTAGAAAAAAATTTGTCCAATTTCGCCATTTCACCATTTTTGGAAAAAAAATTTGGTCCAAAATTTGACAAAAATGTCATACTATACTATGTCGTTTTTTTTGAAAAAAGTTTTTTGCCCAAAATTAAAAAAAAAAAACCTTCATACTATACTATGTCGTCCAAAGTTTGACAACAACACCTTACTAAACTATGTCGTCCAACATTTGACCATTTTTGGAAAAAGAAAATTTGGTCCAAAAATTGACATAAATGTCATACTATACTATGTCGTTTTTTTAGTAGAAAAAAATTTGTCCAAAATTTGAAAAAAAAACCTTCATACTATACTATGTCGTCCAAAATTTGACAACAACGCTCTACTATACTATGTCGTCCAACATTTACCATTTTTGGAAGAAAAAAATTTGGTCCAAAATTTGACAAAAACGTTATACTATACTATGTCGGGTTTTTCGTGTTTTTTTCAAAACAAGGCATGCTAAATAGCCGAAATAGCTCAGTTGGGAGAGCGTCAGACTGAAGATCTGAAGGTCCCTGGTTCAATCCCGGGTTTCGGCAGCACATGTCAAATGGCACACAATAGTTGCATTGTATTTATACAAAACGTGTGATAGAGTGCTATACAGTACAGAAAAAAAGTGCGAACTTGGACAAAAGTCGTTCTATGTCATCCAATATATGTCAAAAACGTCATACGCTACTAAACGCCATACTATGTTGTCGAACATTTGACCATTTTAAAAAAAAAAAATCAATTTGGTCCAAAATTTGACGTCGTTTTTTTTGTAGAAAAAAATGTGTCCAAAATTAAAAAAATAAAACCTTCATACTATACTATGTCGTCAAAAATTTGACAACAACACCTTACTAAACTATGTCATCCAACATTTGACCATTTTTGGAAAAAGAAAATTTGGTCCAAAATTGACAAAAATGTCATACTATACTATGTCGTTTTTTTGAAAAAGGTTTTTGCCCAAAATTTGAAAAAAAAACCTTCATACTATACTATGTCGTCCAACATTTGACCATTTTTGGAAAAGGAAAATTTGGTCCAAAATTTGACAAAAATGTCATACTACACTATGTTGTTTTTTTGTAAAAAAAATTTGTCCAAAATTTGACAAAAAAGTCTTACTTTACTATGTCGTTTTTATTTGTTTTTTTTTCAAAAATGCTAAGTTGGGAGAGCGACCATTTTAAAAAAAAAAAGCAATTCGGTCCAAAATTTCACAAAAATGTCATACTATACTATGTCGTTTTTTTAGTAGAAAAAAATTTGTCCAAAATTTGAAAAAAAACCTTCATAGTATACTATGTCGTCCAAAATTTGACAACAACGCTTTACTATACTATGTCGTCCAACATTTACCATTTTTGGAAGAAAAAAATTTGGTCCAAAATTTGACATAAACGTCATACTATACTATGTCGGGTTTTTTCTGTTTTTTTCAGAACAAGGCATGCTAAATAGCCGAAATAGCTCAGTTGGGAGAGCGTCAGACTGAAGATCTGAAGGTCCCTGGTTCAATCCCGGGTTTCGGCAGCACATGTCAAATGGCACACAATAGTTGCATTGTATTTATACACAATGTGCTATACAGTACAGAAAAAAAGTGCTAACTTGGACAAAAGTCGTTATATGTCAAATACGTCATACGCTACTAAACGCCATACTATGTTGTCAAACATTTGACCATTTAAAAAAAAAAAAAAATCAATTTGGTCCAAAATTTGACATGTCCTTTTTTTTGTAAAAAAAAATGTGTCCAAAATTTAAAAAAAAACCTTCATACTATACTATGTCGTCCAAAATTTGACAACAACACCTTACTAAACTATGTCATCCAACATTTGACCATTTTTGGAAAAAGAAAATTTGGTCCAAAATTGACAAAAAATGTCATACTATACTATGTCGTTTTTTTGAAAAAGGTTTTTTGCCCAAAATTTGAAAAAAAAAACCTTCATACTATACTATGTCGTCCAACATTTGACCATTTTTGGAAAAAAAAAATTTGGTCCAAAATTTGACAAAAATGTCATACTATACTATGTCGTTTTTTTTGAAAAAAGTTTTTTGCCCAAAATTAAAAAAAAAAACCTTCATACTAAACTATGTCGTCCAACATTTGACCATTTTTGGAAAAAGAAAATTTGGTCCAAAATTTGACAAAAATGTCATACTATACTATGTCGTTTTTTTGTAAAAAAAAAATTGTCCAAAATTTGACAAAAACGTCTTACTTTACTATGTCGTTTTTATTTGTTTTTTTTCAAATGATGCACGCTAAGTAGCTGAAATAGCTAATTTGGGAGAGCGTCAGACTGAAGATTTGAAGGTCCCTGGTTCAATCCTGGGTTTCTGCAGCACATGTCAAATGGCACACAATAGTTGCATTGTATTTATACAAAACGTGTGATAGAGTGCTATACAGTACAGAAAAAAAGTGCTAACTTGGACAAAAGTCGTTCTATGTCATCCAATATATGTCAAAAAAGTCATACGCTACTGAACGCCATACTATGTTGTCAAACATTTGACCATTTAAAAAAAAATAAAATAAATTTGGTCCAAAATTTGACATGTCGTTTTTTTTGTAAAAAAAAATGTGTCCAAAATTTAAAAAAAAACCTTCATACTATACTATGTCGTCCAAAATTTGACAACAACACCTTACTAAACTATGTCGTCCAACATTTGACCATTTTTGGAAAAAAAAAATTTGGTACAAAATTTGACAAAAATGTCATACTATACTATGTCGTTTTTTTTGAAAAAAGTTTTTTGCCCAAAATTTTAAAAAAAAACCTTCATACTAAACTATGTCGTCCAACATTTGACCATTTTTGGAAAAAGAAAATTTGGTCCAAAATTTGACAAAAATGTCATACTATACTATGTCGTTTTTTTGTAAAAAAAAATTTGTCCAAAATTTGACAAAAACGTCTTACTTTACTATGTCGTTTTTATTTGTTTTTTTTCAAATGATGCACGCTAAGTAGCTGAAATAGCTAATTTGGGAGAGCGTCAGACTGAAGATTTGAAGGTCCCTGGTTCAATCCTGGGTTTCTGCAGCACATGTCAAATGGCACACAATAGTTGCATTGTGTTTATACAAAACGTGTGATAGAGTGCTATACAGTACAGAAAAAAAGTGCTAACTTGGACAAAAGTCGTTCTATGTCATCCAATATATGTCAAAAACGTCATACGCTACTAAACGCCATACTATGTTGTCGAACATTTGACCATTTTTTAAAAAAAAAATCAATTTGGTCCAAAATTTGACATGTCGTTTTTTTTGTAGAAAAAAATGTGTCCAAAATTAAAAAAAAAAAAACCTTCATACTATACTATGTCGTCCAAAATTTGACAACAACACCTTACTAAACTTTGTCATCCAACATTTGACCATTTTTGGAAAAAGAAAATTTGGTACAAAATTGACAAAAATGTCATACTATACTATGTCGTTTTTTTGAAAAAGGTTTTTTGCCCAAAATTTGAAAAAAAAAACCTTCATAATATACTATGTCGTCCAACATTTGACCATTTTTGGAAAAAAAAAATTTGGTACAAAATTGACAAAAATGTCATACTATACTATGTCGTTTTTTTTTAAAAAAGTTTTTTGCCCAAAATTTGAAAAAAAAACCTTCATACTATACTATGTCGTCCAAAATTTGACAACAATGCCTTACTATACTATGTCGTCCAACATTTGACCATTTTTGGAAAAAAGAAATTTGGTCCAAAATTTGACAAAAATGTCATACTATACTATGTCGTTTTTTTTGAAAAAAGTTTTTTGCCCAAAATTAGAAAAAAAAACCTTCATACTATACTATGTCGTCCAAAATTTGACCACAACACCTTACTAAACTATGTCGTCCAACATTTGACCATTTTTGGAAAAAGAAAATTTGGTCCAAAATTTGACAAAAATGTCATACTATACTATGTCGTTTTTTTGTAAAAAAAAAATTGTCCAAAATTTCACAAAAAGGTCATACAATACTATGTCGTTTTTTTATGTAGAAAAAAATTTGTCCAAAATTAAAAAAAAACCTTCATACTATACTATGTCGTCCAAAATTTGACAACAACACCTTACTAAACTATGTCATCCAACATTTCACCATTTTTGGAAAAAAAAATTGGTCCAAAATTTGACAAAAATGTCATACTATACTATGTCGTTTTTTTTGAAAAAAGTTTTTTACCCAAAATTAAAAAAAAAAAACCTTCATACTATACTATGTCGTCCAAAGTTTGACAACAACACCTTACTAAACTATGTCGTCCAACATTTGACCATTTTTGGAAAAAGAAAATTTGGTCCAAAATTTGACAAAAATGTCATACTATACTATGTCGTTTTTTTGTAGAAAAAATTTGTCCAAAATTTGACAAAAACGTCATACTTTACTATGTCGGTTTTTTTTTGTTTTTTTTCAAATGATGCACGCTAAGTAGCTGAAATAGCTCAGTTGGGAGAGCGTCAGACTGTAGATTTGAAGGTCCTTGGTTCAATCCCAGGTTTTGGCAGCACATGTCAAATGGCACACAATAGTTACATTGTATTTATACAAAACGTGTGAGAAAGTGCTATACAGTACAGAAAAAAAGTGTTAAGTTGCACAAAAGTCGTTCTATGTCATCCAATATATGACAAAAACATCATACCATACTATACCGTGTTGTCCAAAATTTGACAACAATGCCTTACTATGTCTTTCAATATTTGACCATTTTTGAAAAAAGAAAATTTGGTCCAAAATTTGACAAAACGTCATACTATACTATGTGATCTTTTTTAAATTTTTTCATATGACGCATAATGAAATAGCTCAGTTGGGAGGGCGTCAGACTGAAGATCTGAAGGTCCCTGGTTCAATCCTGGGTTTTGGCAGCACATGTCAAATGGCACACAATAGTTGCAGTGTATTTATGCAAAACATGTGATAAAGTGCTATACAGTACAGAAAAGAAGTGCAAACTGGGACAAAAGTCATTCTATGTCATCCAATATATGACAAAAACGTCATACGATACTAAACGCCATACTATACTATGTTGTCGAACATTTTAAAATTTTTTAAAAAAAGAAGCAATTTGGTCCAAAATTTGACAAAAAGGTCATACAATACTATGTCGTTTTTTTGAAAAAATATAATAAAATGTACTTGTCTTGATGCACTTCCTCTGAATTTCTGAATTCTGAAGTTCTCATCTTGGTCAGAGTTTTTCAGAAAAATTAACTGTTGAATAACGTGGATCAGCCCTGTCTATTCTGCCTCTGCTCTTAATGCTACATTAATCAGTATTTCAGTCAGAAAACACAACAATATATAATGTTTTGGCTCTGGCATCTAAACTCAGACATCAGTGAGTGATGAACGAGCATCTTGAACCCTCTGTCAGAGCCTGCAGGTGGATGCTGGAGTGAAGGTGCAGCATAAAATAAGAGCAGCAACACCAGTGCAGGGCAGTATTAGCACTGACAGCCAGAGGAAGAAGAGCTATGAACATTTAAATAGATGAAATAGCTCACCAAATAAAGAGTGTGTGGCGTGACTAATGCATATGGGCATGCAGCTTGCAGGCTTTGCATCAGTTAATGTGGAGTTGCATCAGTTTTCTCATTCACCTCTCTCTCCTAAAGTTTGAAAAAGTAGATTTCAAACATACTTAACTACTTACCTCTGCGGTAAACAGAATTGTAATAGGTAAAGATTATTCTATCAATATAAGCCAAAAACACAAAGTGTACGCACTGACTTTTAAAATGATAGTTTTGAGAAATTGTCGGACACTGTGTGACCACTACAGCTATAATGTGTCTATAATGTGCGATTTATGGCGGAACCTTCAAATCTATAAAAACTTCAGATTAAATGATCAAACCAGGAGATGGAGAGATTACTAAACATGTAAGGTTAAAGGAAACAAAACAGTTGTAGATCTTTGGATGTTTGTTGTTGTCTTGGATTTGGTTTCCTGCATGTTGGATCCCAACAGTTCCAGAGTGGGGAGGAGAGGCTGATGCAACATAGCAGGCACGTGACAACACCCACGAGTCGTGTTTAACCAAACCCAGCTTCACCTTTCACACACTAACCCACTGGTGCCTAAAAGCAAACGTGCCCCCCCTCCCCCCCTCCTCCTCCACCACCACCACCACCACCACCACCCTGCTGCACCAGAAGCTGGAAGTTCATGTACTGTACATGTGCAGATCTGATGGGACATCTTGTGTTGTCATAATCTGCTCAGTTATGTCGTGCTCAGGATTAATCAACAGCTGAGGAATATTTCATTCACAGACCAAAACTGCCTTAACTTGTCAACATCACAGTATGAAGAGCTCTGCACGTGACCTCTCTCTTCTCTGTGAGGTTTAGGGAAACAAATGAGACATTTTACTGATTTATTTGTTCATTTTAATGCAGTGATTACATATTTCAAGGCTTAAATATTAACACGATTGCAATCAGCATCCACATTTAAAAATGAGTTCCATAGTACAGCTAAATTTGTGGATAATTTGATTTGGAACATTAATCGAAACTTTATTTATATAGCACTTTTCATACAAGGCAATGTAAACTCATAGCGCTTCACAGGATAGAAACATAATCAAAGACTGGTGTAAATGTATAAAAACAAATAACAGAAATGAAGTGGAGAAGTGAAGCGTGAGGAAAACAAGTAAGAGAAGGAACTGAGGAAAAGAATGGAGGAAGTGAGGAAACAAACTCACAAACAGCCGGCGAGGGAAAACACTGGAAACTAAACAGGAGGTAATGGAAGGGAAATGACAAATTAAAAACGTAAGTCGTAACAGATAAAATGTAATGAAATAGATGAAGTGAATCAAATAGTTTGTGTCAGACCCTTAAATTAAATACAAGAGTACAAATAAATAATAATATAAACGTTTTGGTTCTCACTTTGGGGATAATTAATAATTGCTTAACTATAGGTTTGAATGTGAGAGTGAATGGTTGTTTCCCTGTGATGGACTGGCGATCTGTCCAGGGTGTGACCTGAAGGTCAGCACAGCGCCCCCTGTGACCCTCCTGTGAAGGATAAAGTGGTTGAAAATGGATGAATGGACTTTTGGTGCACTTTTAGTGTCATATACTGAATTTTACTGAAGTAATATTATAAAAAAAAGTGACTTCTACCAAAGTGAAGATACTTGTACTTTTACTCAAGTATCCCTTTAAGGTACTTTATACAAGAATGAAAGAAGCAATGATTCGCACACTGATGAATCAAAAAAAGCTCCTGGCTGCAGCCACAGACTCTGACTCTGTGCTCGGCCTCACGTCAGCTCAGCGCAGCAGTTTGCAGGATACGTGCAGATCAGCAGCTCAGTTACGTGCACTGACGACAGTGTTCGTACACACTCCTGACGTGAAAAGTAAAGTACGCCCTGTCATCAGGAAAAGTGGTTATGGAAAAAAATGTAAATGTACATGAAATCCTGTCATTATGGCATCGTGCCACTGTTTGTTTTAGCCTTGTACTTTGTAACTGGGTAAAATGTCTGTGATTAAACAGGCCTTTAATTTAATATCACAAAAAAGAATCTTTTCTCAATCTATTTTCAAACATGATAATAAAAAGAAGACGAAAGGAAAAAGGGGGAAATTGTAATAAATAATCCCTGTGGTAAGAACTTTTCAAACTTTGACCCCTCCTTTTTGTTTATATAATATATATATATGTATATATATATATATATATATATATATACATATATATATGTATATATATATATATTCATATAATATATTATAAACTATTTTTGTTTTATATGAATACTCAGCATATCCCACAATCTGTCCATATTAAATTAAAGAAAAGAATACATGCAGCCACAGAAGAATTAATAAATAATGGTGTGATGTTCATGTGTCCATCCTATATTTGTTTAATAGATACTGTCATTTCTAAATGGTATTTAAATGCACTGTAAAATGTAGATTATATATACGGTTCAGATATTCATGTTACCTCAGTTTATGAATCTAAAAATCCAAGTGTATAAAAATAAGTGTAAGTGATTTTTCATTTGTCAGAAATCAAACTACACATGCTGTAACTTCACTAATAAATGGTACTGTCCCTTTAACTGAGCAAGTGCAACGTTGCATCAACTATATGATCGTGGTTTGATTCAAACATTCATGTTCCTATCAGCATTCGCCTGAAGTCACTGCAAATATACATTCCGGTATTAATATATTTGCTTAAGTAAGAGATTGTGTGCTTTAAAAAGAAGACAAAAAACTGATAAAAATAAAAAAAGTTTTATCCATAAACCACCTCAAATATGAGAAACTGAGGATTAAAACAAACAATTTTTTTAAACGTTTCAAATGAATCATTAACAGTAAAAACAATAATCCAAAGTTATTTTAAGTCTAAACTTTAGACTTTAAAGTTTAAAGTGCAAGTCCCCGGATTTTAACCTGTGTACAGTATTTGTACAATGTTTGCGAAAACTCTAGGAAAATACGTGTTCTTTTTTTTAAAGTCTAAAAATACAACTTGACCAAAGTCTAAAGTCAACAATCAAAAATCATCTGTGTCTCATCAGCGCATCACGTGCCCTGTGTCTGCTGTGTGTGTGTGTGTGTGTGTGAGAGAGAGAGAGAGAGAGAGAGAGAGAGAGAGAGAGAGAGAGAGAGAGAGAGAGAGAGAGACATTGGATTTTACTGTCAGGAGTGAGCGTGTAGAAAAGCCCAGGGTTTGAACTTTCCCCTACTTCTCACAGTCACTCCTCCATTTCCCGATGTTCTCCAGCATTCCTCATTCACGCTGAAGACACGCGGAGATACAACAACAACAGACTGTCAGTGTGTCCCTGTTAATATTCACAAACATAAAGCTGTAAATACAGGCTATTATAGGCTGTATGAGTTTGTGAATTATAGACCACAAAATCTAATCTCTCACATTTAGTAATCCACTCATATTCTTGTTCTTCTTCTTTCTTACATTACATTAAATTCAATCTTTTTGAATTTTGTTACGGTGTAATATATTTTAGTTTTTCTTCCCTCTTGTTGAGGACAAAGGACAAAGGACATCCTGATGTCCTGTGAGACAAACTCACATTTATGATACAGACATAAATAAAGTTTGATTTGTGAGCATTGTTCATTCATATTTTTTAGATAATAAAAATAGGCATATTTGATTGATTTGATTGTTGTCCTCCAGTAAATATCCATAGTATCAGCAAATATAAAAGACATGATGTCATTTTACCAGCTGTGTATGAGTGGAATAAAAACAGTTTGAATTTCAAAGAATAAAACTGATTTCCCGTCACATCCCTGTATCAGTGTAACGAGTAATGCAGATGTGTCATTGCATCATGTCCTCACTCGTCCCTAGAAGGGTAACCACAATGAAAAACTGTCCACGCCCCCCTTCAAGCTGCAGCAGCCAATCAGAGGAGACCTCTGCTGCGGCACTGCAGCTATAAAAGCCTCACCGTGCCTCTCATCAGCAAACAGAGACACATCAGAACAGACACTGACCCTCTCAGCAGACACAAAGGAAAAAAAGATGAAGATGCCACAGCTCCTCGTCCTCCTCGTCACCATTTTGGTGCACGCAGCTTGTGCTTTCCCCTCTGGTGGAAGAGCGGTGCCGGGCCGGGACATGTACGCCGCCTGGGACGATGTCAACGTGGTGGCTCACGGCCTCCTGCAGCTGGGCCAGGCCCTGAAGGAGAACGTGGACAAGACCAAAGTCCAGATGAGAGAAGTCAACGCCAAGCTCAAAGACTTTGGTGGCAGAGTGGAGGAACTGGAGAAGAAGCAGCAGCAGAGAGAAGAAGAAGAAGAAGGAGGAGAAGGAGCTCTGCAGACCAGAGGTGCAGCAGTGGAGATGGTCGCAGGGCTCGCTGACCGGGTGAGGGAGAACGTGGAGGAGGTGAAGAAGCAGAACAAGGACATCAGCTCCAGAATGGACAGACTGGAGGAGAAGGTGGATGAAGTCCTGACTGCGCCAAACCTGGACAGCAACAACAGCGATCACTCAGGAGCTCCATTTATCCAGGTGAGTGGAGACGACTGCACACAATGAGTTTATGTGCTGAGATGAAGACAAATCAGTGAACACTTTAATAAAAAAAAAAAAGCTGACGTTTGTCTTCCTGCCGTCTCCAGAAGATACTGGCAGCTCAGAACAGACGCATCGATCAACTGGTGGAGAAAATCAAGCAGCAACAAGAGAAGCTGGAGAAGCAGAGTCTGCACCTGCAAGCACTGCAGAGCAAAGTGAGTCATCTTATACATCACTTATACTTTATACTGTGCAATTCGCTCCTGTCTGAGACGAAGGGCGATCGATATTAAAACTAACGACTGGTGCTCTGCGTTGTTTCCTTCAGGTCAAACAGAAAAGAGTGAAATCACAAAGACAGAGAGAGGGGACGGCGCTGCAGGGAGAACCAGAGCTCAGCAGAGAAACACAAGGTAAGAGCGACAAAGGGACAACATTGTACTGAGGATGAGGAAAGAGTTAAATGAAGCATGATGACCACATACCAGCACAAGTCTACAGGTCACATTAAACAAACAGCTCTTTCAGTTTGTGTCACAAATGATTTACAGTCAGTGCCAGTGACATAAAAGGCGAAAAACATTCACCTTTGCACCTGATTTTTAAAAGACTTGACTGGCAGAGCAGCTCACAGTCCAAAGATCAGGAAAATGAGGACAACTGGAAAACACACACACACGCACACACCTACTGTACTTTATGATTGTAAACCACAGTGAGACTTCTTATCGCACATTCTTTCTGTCCAGAGAGGAAGTTGCAGTTTATGTTGTTTATGCTCAGATGCGGTGAGATAATGCTGAATTATCTAATCTGGTTTTTTCCTGTGTTCTGATATCCTCAGAGTTGCCCAAAGACTGCAACGACGTGTTTGTGCGAGGACAGCGAGCCAGCGGCGTCTACACAGTCCAACCCAGCAACAGCGCTCCGTTCAAAGTCCTCTGTGAAATCACTTCAGGTGAGAGGACAAGGAAAACAAAACAAATACACACATGAAATTCCTTTCTTGCTTTCTTTTTTTTTTAAATAATTATGTGTCATTTCACATTTTTGTGTCTTTTTTGGCTCAACCTTTGCTCTGCTCTGTTTGCAGAAGGTGGATGGACTGTCATCCAGAAACGTCACGATGGATCCCAGAACTTTAATCAGCAGTGGGACAGCTATAAGAAAGGCTTTGGCAGCCTCAATGGTCAGTATAGTTACATTAAAATGTTATATAATTATAATAATAATAAATAATGAATATTTCTTTAGAGGCAAAAAATTAAACTTGACCTTTGTCGTCCTTCAGGTGACTTCTGGCTGGGCCTGGAGAACATTCACTCTCTCTCCAAACAAGGCCAGTACGTCCTGCAGGTGGAGCTCTCTGATCAGGCAGGAGAGCGGCAGACGGTGCGTTATCAGTTCCGTCTGGACGGAGAAGAGAAGAAGTTCACCGTCCACCTGGAGCAGGAGACGTCGCCTGGACACCAGGGGGACGACGTCATGTCCACTGGTCTTCCCTTCTCCACTGCCGATCAGGACAGCGACCTCTCTGCAGACGTCAACTGTGCTGAGCTGCTCTCAGGTAACGAATGCTCTTCACCCTCTTGCACACCAAAGCGTTCTATCGTGGGACAGAAAGAGGATTGCATGAGAATGAAAAGTGTGAGTTTTTTAACGTGGATGCTCTTCTGTTGCAGGTGGATGGTGGTTCAGCAGCTGTGGGGAGTCTAATCTCAACGGCGGATTCCCCGGAGAGTCGAGCCTGGACCAGAGTCAGAGGATGTTCTGGAGGTCGACGAGAGGACAGAGCAGCTCTCTGAGGACCACAGTGATGAAGATCACACCTGTCACCATAAAACAATAAGCTGCTCAGTCTGTCGCAACTATATTCCAACAGAAAAAAAGACTGAAATGACTACACTCGTGTAGTGAGAAGATGAATAATCTCCCCTGAGGTTGTGATATTTCTATGCTGTGCCATATGATCACCATTCATCACACACAGTCATATTGACTGATGTGTGACGTTATTCCCTTTGTAAGGGTGTGTTTATACTGTTTTTATACGACCGCTGTGTGTTTTTAACTTGTTTGTATTCAAATAGAGTTTCTGACTGTCGATATGTATACACTTTGAATTGAATTTTCTATATTTCATTTATATGATGTGGATGAAAATAAAGTTTTTAAAGGGTAAATAAAGCGTGGCTCTCATTCACAGGTCACTTGAAATATGAAATATGACTCAACACATACATGAGTTAATCTTACAAACTGACCGGTGGGTTATAAATAAATAAGAAGATATTTTCTTATAATTACTGAGTAATAAATAACACAGTGGACATTATATGGACATAATACACCAAATCACCCTGTGATGGACTGGCGAACCACCACAACCCTCATGTCAAGGATAAAAGAAGAATCTTGTTTGGCATAGGTTCACCTTACTGTAAGGTTATGGGACGCTTTAATGTGCTTTATCAGTTGCTGATCCCATGAACCAACCCGAGCCGCTGAAAACAGTGTGGTCTAAAGAAAAAAAGACAACAGATTTAACAAAAAGCTCAACTGATAACATTAACATCTGTCTAAGTGTGTGATATCTTAAAACCTGTGTTTTATCTGACAATCAAAGCAGCCTTTTACAGCTGGGAGCTTAAGTCACAAAATAATACACATGAACTAAATGACGGAGGTAGCAGTGGATGATCGACCACTGCAGGGACAGAAATAAAACTACAGACGTTAAACATTACAATCACACACATAAATATACACATAAGATGAGCAGAGGACGGTGTTAAAGGCTCTTTAAAGTTCCATATTTAGTTTCAAAATTGACTCAACGGTACAAGGGCGTTTTTTTTTTTCAGTCAAACCTTATTACCTTACCTTAAACTGTGGAACCCTGAACCTCTAGACAGATGTTACCAGTCCGTACTCAGATGTTTCAACATGTTGTTTTGGTAAAAGATGATTCATGCATTTTTCAACTGGTTGACCTACAATCTTTGAGCAGATTTCCATTTGATGACGCAGATTTGATTTCACACTCTGGAAATTACCACAGACGTATTAAACAAAACAACTTGTTTACTTGCCCCAAACGACCTAAGGCGTTGGAGGAAATAGATCGTTTGTAAACCAGTTCAATATGGTGTTTCCATGACAACAGCATTCATTCAAATGTCTTGATTTCTACTAAAAACAAAATATATCAAACAGCAATAGCAGAAAACATAACTATGCTGCATTCAACTGTCCTGTCCTTTATCCTTTTCATTAGTGTCAAAATAAACAAATAAGAGAGGAACCTTACGCTTCCTCAAACCAGGATCTTTTCAGCACTACTGCCACCTGCTGGACAAATGATTGCAAAAGCATCCACGTCTTGGATTTCTTCAAACTAATGTGTCTAATTTTTCTTTGTTTGTAATGTTCAGTTCAAAATTGGATCAAAATATAAAATACATTCTTTCACTTTATAGCTTCACACTACAATAAGAGGAGCTGCTGTTCGAACAGTGTCTGTGTCTGTGGACGCAGAATCATAGAAGAAAACATGACTTGTCTCAGGTTTTGTCAGCATTAATAAGAACCACCTGAAGTCAAAACATTTTCTTTCTAAATCCGGCACATTTGCTGAGGTTATTCTAATGTATTTACATTTCACATCCCTGCTCAGAACTCCAAACATACACCAGAAGGTTGTCACAAGCTTAAATGTCTACTTTTCTTCACAAAACAACCACTTTTTCAGATATTGTTCACTTGTGTTTATTTCTTCTTGATTTCAGTACAGATGATGGGAGCTCATCTTGACGATGGTCATCAGACGTCCACATATAAAAAGGCTTTTCTTTTTTTTTTTTTAAATCACTGTAGGTCCTCGGATTGATTCCCTGATATAAACTATAAGAGCAGGCACCCATAAGCGCTTACAAGGCTCCTCGGACCAACCGCTGTGGAACTCATTTTGTCATAGTTCAGTCTGTTGGCACAAGGGCAAATAATGTGCAAAAGTCGGTCGTCAGCAGCAGAGGAAAAAAAAAAAGCAAGCGGCCGCGGGAGAAACAACAAGAGCTCACAACATATTTCCACAAAGTATGGATGCATCAAAATTCGTAAAAAGATTTTTGGAATGATACACAATAAAAAAAAATTATACACATTAATCTTAAAGAATCATCTATAAGGGAAAAAAAGAGGCTTGCTTATATGTTCTTGTGGAGGTTTATGTTTTCTAACTGCTCCAGTGTTTCTTCACGGAATAAAAGACGAGTCGACACAAACTGAAGGTTTCAACACAGCTCCTCTCTTTTCTTTTTTTGTTGCATTGTTGAAGTTGGATATGTGAAAGTTGCATCCGAAAAAATGCGATAATATAAGTTTGCATCACGTCAGAAAGCTTCAAATATCTTTGTTTATATTAAACAGCGCCCTCTGCTGGTTCTGCAGATACAACACTAAGCTTCAACACCACGAGACACTCATTTATGATAATTACATTAACATCTATATCATACTAATCTTATGTCATGATTCAGTGACACTAAAAATAAACTGTTGATTTAACGACTGTTGAGGTGTGGTGAGGTTTGGCAGAGCCTCTGTTGAGCATTTAATAAAATTGAGTGAAGGACGAAAATGACAAGTTTCAATAAAAGGAGAAATATGAAGGAGGAGGAGATGAGGAGAGTGAGGTCAGGGTGCAAGGAAGGAAAGGTCAGGTCTTGTAGAAAGGCTTATCAGAGGTTTTCCTGGAGGAAGTGCAGCAGCGTAATCTCGTAATGTTCACCAGACTCTGGACATCGAATGCTGTGTCGCTCGTTGGGATAAACCTGGAAGAACAGGAAAGGCACAAAAGCACAGATTAACAATGTGGGAAAAGATATGGAGAGATTCACATGTTATTTTTTTTCCTCAAAAGAAATGATAATTTCAAGGTTTGTAGACGTTCTTCTCATGACAAATGGCAAATTTAACCTCTTCTTCCCTAAGCTTCTTTTTCCCTTCTCAAAAATGACATGCCCAAACTTAATAGAATTAATCTCTGCAAGTAGAAGCTCTACAAGCACTGTGTCAGAGTAAATGCACATGGAACACAGCATAAATTAAGGATTTTTTTTCTCCCGCCTAAAAAAAATATTGCATTTTAAAGCAAGTATCACCTTAAAATATGCAGTAGGAGCTTAAAAATACATGGAGGTCATGTAACAACATGTGGGCATGAGCTGTGCAAAGTCTGATGCTGCTGAAGTGAAGCAGAGTAAAATGACAGAGGTTTTAGTGAAGAGATGTCTAGGCGTTCTCTCTTTTGGCACAGTTTGGCACCATCTGTGCCATTTGAGATTTCTTAGGTACCAAATTATTAAAACCCATTTAATTTTATTTACATGTCACTGTTGGTCTAAAAAGAACTTGTTTTGAAAAAAAAGTATGAAAACTGGCTGTAAATTGTTGCTTCCTCTGCGGTGCGTAATAATAACTCTTACGTTACGTAGAGCCATAGCTCTGGCTTACCTTGGTCAATGTGGGTGATTGACAGCTCGTTTTAAATCTCTAAACCGGTAGAATCAGACCCCTGTCTCCAAATGCGTGTGAATCACTTCATTAGCGAGTCAAAAGGACATAAATGCATATGACACATTTGTGCGGACATTCACTCTTCTCTAATCAGAACGATCTAATGTCGCTCTGTAATGAACAACGCATGTCTGTATTTGTTTAAGTTAGATATGGTGTTATGATGTTTTTGTTGTTGCGTGTGATGCTGCCCCCGGTACAGGGGGAAACAGGGAGGAAAGGGTTAAAAAAAAAAAGCATGAATTTGAAACTTTTTCTGGACTTAATTAGAAAAAAAAATCTGTTTCGCATTAACACAGGCTTAAATCTTCTTTGTAACAAGTTGTTTGAATAATTACAACAAAAAGCTTGATGATGAAAAATTACTTGATGTATTAATAATTGATTATTAATCAATTACTAAACTTACTAATTAAATAAATTTACAACTATTTTGATAATTGTTTTAAGGGGTTTTATTCAATAGTACAGATCAGATTGATTGTTGGATCAAAACGTTTACTCAATTAATCCAAAAAAAGAATCGACAAATGAACCAAAAACAATAGTTAGTTGCAGCCCTACTTTGAACCCATTCAGATTCTCAAACCTAGACAGTAATGTAAAGTAAATCCTCGTACCTGCAGACTGTATGGTTTCCCTGCACGAATGAGTTGAGACACCAGGAAATTAGTGTGGAAAAAGTGCACATTTTCATCGAGAAAGCCGTGCAGGATCAGCAGTCTGTTGGGCCTGTGATGTACAGAGGAAATAAAACAACATGTAGCTGTGTCATTTAACTGTTAGAACAGCAGAAACACACGTACACACACTGCCCTTAATGACAAGACTTGTAGACTGCACCATAATTACTAGAATCATGTTGCAGTGTAGTTGATGATGGACACAAACATGACACTAAATTAAAAGCTGTAATATAAGAATGTGTACTTTAAAACCATGGCTCTCACTCATTTGGCAGTTTGTCAACATGCAGGGCAACAGAACAAGCCTGGTATCCCTGCTGGTTTTTTTCAGGCGTGTCCAAATATCGTTCTGTGTAGCCGGTGTCGTAGGCCATCCACAACGTCACCGGCGCTCCTGCAATGGCAACCTAGGAAAAAAAGAAAAGCAAAAAGGATTTCAAACTCATTTCTTACTTCAGACAGTTGAGAATCGACGCGCTTATTTCATTAACTGGAGGAGTAAAGTATGCATATCAACCATCCATTCCATTTCATTTGATTAAGTTTTGTTGTTTTAATCACAACAAAATGTCCTGACACTGTCATTAATCCAGGTGTTCATTGTTCTGACCTTGAAGATGTCGGGTTTATGAACGAGGCCCATGAGTGAGAGGAAGCCTCCGTATGACCAGCCGTGGATGGCGACACGACTCAGGTCCACAATCTTGTACTTGTCAGCTACATATTGCAAACCCTCCACCTGGTCTTCAATCTCCACCTGTCCCTGCACACGAGAAGACAAAAGTTTTAATTAATATGCACATAAAGCATTTTTTCTCAACAACACAGCACTTAAAAACGTCATGTTCTTCCGTTATTCTATATCTGTTAAACATCAGGAAGCAGGAAACTGCTCTCACTTCATCACTATAGACGCTTGATGTGATATAAATACCATTTTGTCCTTTACAGCTCCTTCAAACCGGAGTCCTCGTTGACAGGAACCTCGTCCGTCTATGACCAGCACCACGTAGCCCAGAGACGCCAGAGTGTTCAACCGCAAATATTTCACTCCTTTATAAGAGTTATTCACTAACTGCACCTGGAAGAAGACCAGAGAACTCTCGTTAGTTTCACACAAAGTTTGAACAGACTCCTGATCCTTAACCTGCACTACATCTGAACTGGATTTAGTTTCTACATGTACTTAGTGCTTATTTATAGTTTTACTTTAGAACAGTATTATCTATCTAGGAAAACGTATCTACAATGAAGTAAATTTAAATGACACATAATCATACAAGATTCTGTAACATTACTGGATTATAATCATTATTCTAAACGTATCTTAAAACCCATTTTTACTCTTAGGCTTTCGACCCATTATGAGACTTTTTTATAGTTTTATTGACTTGTTTCTGTGTTGTTTCTATACTTTCTACAGTATTTTAGTGTATGTTGTATTGTTTGTTCTTAAGTCTATTAGGTCTCTTGTTTTTATATTTTATTTGTTTTATATATCTCTGATGTACAGCACTTTGTTTCAGCGGGGCTGTTGTTTTTAAAATGTTTTATAAATAAAGTTGGATTGGATCATTAGTAGCTTGTGAGATCACCTCCTAATGTGTCAGCAGTCAATTATAATACATATTCATGCGTTTGTGGATCATATTTGCAAACTTTAAGCAATAAGAGAATAAACATGGGTAGAAGCAGAAACAAGTGCTACTACTACTCTAAAATTGTACTTTTGCTAAGAAAAGGTGTTTATTTTCCATCACCAATTAACTATTTTACAAATAAAATAAAAGGCAATTGTTTTGCAAACAATTTAAACAGTTAAGTTACCAATTGTCTGTATTTAAAGTGGAAGAGATCAAACCTGCGGACCACCATAGACAAAGACAACAGTGGGATGCTTCTTGCCAGGGACCAGGTTGTGTGGTTTGTACAACATGCCGTACAACTTAAAGCCCGATTTCCCTGTGAAGTTAAAAATCTCTGGAGGACTGTGGTCGAACGGAAAACCTGAAACGAAACGAACGAGAAACGAAGAATTTCTTTACAGCGTCTCACGGTCGATTGACACGGCGTGGTCCGTAATATAAACAAACTGCTCGTTACCGGAAGACTCCATCATGCTCGCCCAGAACTGCGGCTCTTTGTGAAGCGGGTCGCTCTCTGAGCCGGTCAGCTTGAAGATGTGGACACAGGGTGAAGTGGACAAGCTGCTGTAATGGCTGATAAACATGTCAAACGTCTGCGAGGAAGAACAGAAAAAACAGTTGGATTATAATTAATATCCTGTATATTCATCTGCAATTGTTTTGTTTTCATGTTTACAAATGGAGCTTAAATTCCTGATGCAAATTATATTCTAGAGTTTATTGGAAGAAACTGAATACACTACCCATAAGTAAGTGCGTATGGTGGTATATAATCCCTTTAAAATCCTTTGTAACCTTAGAATAACCCCTTTTATATGCACTTAAAATAAGAGGCTTGCTTAACAGAGGCTGATATGTTTTGAGGGCAGCCCAAACAAAACAACACAAGTGACGGTTAATGGCTTTACCCACAAATCCCAAACAGTCCAAAAAGAGAGTGGACACGGTTATGAAAAACACTTAATTTTTATTTTTAGTAATAGATTCATTTTGCACTAGTTATTGTGAGCTATGCGTCGTTGCATATCAGCACAGACACTTTTTTTTTTAAATTCTGTGAACTATCTATAATTGTGATATCACAATGTAATTTCATGATATAATTTTAAGCTCATATCGTCCATACTCCTACAGGAGACTTGCGTTTTTTCCAAAAAAGTTTTTCACTTCACTGGCCAGACCAGATGCTCAGTGACCCGCAGGTCATTTGAGTTTGAGATCCCTGGTTCACAAACTTCCTGTTATGTGAAGGCCACCATGATTCCCTGACAGTGGAGTCCTCCTCCATTTGTTTACAGTCTACACTCTCACCATTAGATGTGACTAATTCTTGCACATTTAACCTTGGTTAGAGTGTCTTCTAAACTAAACCAGTTCAAGACTACAGGTCAACCGAGTATAGCCTTTTATGTGAAAAAATATGTCATGCGCTGTGTGCGTGTGTTTCAATACCTGGCTCACAGAGCAGCTGTGGGAGAACCCAGGTTTGGTCAATCTGACGATTTCACCAGGAGATTCGTAGCTCACCACGTACAGATGATGCTCCAGAGGAGAGTCTTTGGTTCCCTGGAAATAAACCAGCTTTGCTGCCTCATCCACCCAAATCTGAGGACTAGATGAACGCTAAAGCAAATGCCACACAAGAAGAAAAAACTTTGGTATGTTTTGCTAATAGGAAAAAAAAAAGACTTATCAAACTTTATGAACTGTGCACATATTTCATCAATCACTTTTTAGGCTGGTAAATATGCATGTGTTGTGAAGAAAGAATAAAGTGTCCATTGTACATCTAATGTTATGTTTCCCTTTCTGAATAGTTTGTAAAGAATGTTCTTTACTGCATTAATATCATATATTCAAAACAAAGAATTGTACAATTGAAACATTCAATGTTGTTGATTTCACAGAAATTTTCTGATATTCTTCACACACATAAATGTGAGTAAACATTAGACACTTACATTGAAGACAGAAGAAGTCTTTTATGTATTTTTTTTATTTTACTGCCAATTAAAGATGTGGAAAATGTCGGCATTTAGAAATCGAAGCATAAACCTGTCCCATGTCTGCATCTTGTTTTCAAATACCCATGATGCAGTGCATTTAAAGCTACCATTGACACAGTAATATGCTCTTTACCTTTGCGCCGTGATTGGCCAGAACCTCCCACTCCCCACTGGTCACAGTCACCTCCTCTCTGACCGGACACTTGAAGTCATCTGAGCAACAGAGCAGCACAAATGTCACGGACATTTAGTGGTAATAGTCCACCCATTTAACACCTATAATCACTATATAAATAACAACTAAATGGTTCAAACCAGTATGATATAATCAGTGGATAATGGTGGAAAACTAATATGTAGGGGGGAAAACTCCCAGAAAATACAGGACTGTCAGTAACATTATAGCCTAAGGTAGGAAAACTTTTTTCAAGACTACACTGTGCTTTGTACAAACGTTGCTGTAGTTCAAAATAACTTTTTTTGTGTTACTGATCAGTAACAATAAAAGTTGGTTGGATCTAGTCTTTTCTCCGGTTTTAAATTACTATGGATTTTATATATGACTCAATCTCATTGCTCCACACTTCTCAGCGATCAATAAGTGACAGGACGCCATGTTCTTGACCCAGTGTTACCTTCAGAGTGTGTGTAGCCTTTGGCCCAGTGATAGCTGCCCCGCTGCAACACTGATGTAATCTTATACAGGTGGCAGAAGCCTGTTTTAGACTCATTCACAGTGATGAAGGTGATCTCGTCATCGCTGGTTTGGATGAAAGGATAGAAGATGTCATGGACCTGGAGGACAAAAAAACACAAATGATTACGTTTTCCCATCTTAAAACATTTGTATGCAAACTGTATGCAAAGATCAAGCCTTACATTAATCCAGATGTCACTGGTCTCTTGGTAGATGATGAACGGTTGGATCGTGTCTCCTAGTTCCTCCAGACTCTTTTTTCTGCTGGCTTCATCCTGATGTGCAGGGACGAAGAGTGATGGAGGGAGGAGAACCAACTGGAGATGCTGCTGTCGTCGGTCCATAAGAACCACCCACGCACTGACACAGAGAGAGGTTAAATGTAAAATGTGTACCATGTTAGCTCAGTCTGGGTTTTGGAGGTTCACTTTTGTTTTTAAATACATTTTTATTATTACATACAGTACATACAATACAGAAAAATATATCAATTTTTGAATCAACAGCCAACTTTTTTATATAACATGGTCAAGTTTAAGTGCTTTTATATGAACAGGCTTACATTACATACCTTTTAACACCGACTTTTATGAAGATGTTTTACTCTTGATTTATCAAATATGAATCTCTGTTCTGGCAGCTGTTATTGTATTTAATATTTTTTTCCTGTGATGTGGCACTCATACACTCATACATAGACACATTGAACATTGCATACACTTGTGATGGACTCACACATACTGTAGGAGTCACATTAATGCTTGACGGTGGGCTTTGTTAAATCGATTGTGAAGTGAATCTACCGCAATGCGAACCAACAGACCCACAACGCAGTTTGGTGACGTTCCACTCAAAGTGAATAAGAAGCGTTTCAGATGACACCTCTACCACATATGTGTGAGTCCAACATTAAAAGCAGAAGAAACTTACTATTTGCCATCCTTTGTCCATCCAGCTCTGGTGATATATTCAGCTCCAGGGAAAAGACTGGTGAAAGAAACAGGCAGCTCCTTCTCCTGTGTGCTAATGATCTGAGGGGAGAAAAAACACCACACAGTTCAATATATCACAGACAGTTTCAGTGTTATATTCACTGTGGGAGGATTAATCAACGGATGAGTACTCACTTTGCCGAGATTATCCATCTTGATTTCTGCTAATTTGAGAGTTATATCGGGATTCTTGCTACCTGAAAGTAAATAAAACCGAGTTATACCAAAACATAGTTACCAACAGTTGGTAAATTCTTTAAAAAAAATATATAAACCTAACAACACGTTACTTATTGCAAATAATTTTCTCAATTTATATTATACAATGGACTAATAATTGCTGCAGCTCTTAAGTTTTTTTTTTTGTTAGTTGCTGCTTACCTGCACGTGGGTATCTGTAGACATCGGTCTTACGTTCCTCCAGAGCCGGAGAAGGGACATGGATGATCTCAACTTCAGTCTCGTCCACCTCCTCGTATAAAATCTGTAAAGTTTTACCTCCGTCTGATTCTGAGCCACAAACATGAAAAACATGAGAACAGGTACAAATTAAAAGAAAGAGTTACACATACTTAGTTAAACTAAAGAAAGACCACTTTTGGACTCAAAAATGATCCCCCCCCCTCATGAAATTCCTAATAAACTTTACTTATGACTAATATTTTGTGTTTCCTGTTGATAATTTTGCATTTTTGTAAAGCGTGTTCCCCACTCACCTTCTGGAGCAGCTGGTGACCACCAGTATCCAGTGAAGCGATCAAACTCCTCCTGTGTAACAAACGTGGCTATACCTGCAGATTTGGGGTCCTCTTTTGGGTTATTGATACCTGAAGATTTAAAAAAAAAAAAAAAAAAAGATTATCAGAAAACACTGTGAAAGAAAATCAGAATACCAGGTGAGACTCTGTGTGTGTGTGTGTGTGTGTGTGTGTGTGTGTGTGTGTGTGTGTGTGTGTGTGTGTGTGTGTGTGTGTGTGTGTGTGTGTGTGTGTGTGTGTGTGTGTGTGTGTGTGACTTGCTTCATCCCTGACCTTTCTGACAGAAAGTGAGCCTCCTCTCTTCACCCGTCTTGATACTGGTCACCCAAATGTCATTGTTGCTGATGAAGCTAATAAAGTTGGGATCCCCAGGGCAGATCTTGGGGTCCATGCGCGTGCCAGAATTTTGGCTTTTAATCTCTACAGGACTAACTGGAGAAGTCTGCACAGACACGCAGAGAAAACAGAGGAAATCAAAAATCTATCACCTACGATGAAGTCATAAAAAATATTAACTCCTTTCCTAACATAACACTGATAACAGATTTCTCATGGTTTAAACATTTATCCTCCTTTTTAGTCTACATAAAGATGTGCAATCAAAATCTCTTATTAAAGGCTTTATATGTTAAGGATAAATCAGTGAGACAGCAAATAAAAACAGAACATCAACGGGTATTTTTTTAAGTTTAAAAAAACTGTTACACAGAAGTGTAACAGTGCGTTAATCCTCTGAAAAAATTTCCAACAACAAATACATTTCAGTATTTCAACTTCTGTATGTCTGGGTTTTAGTTCTGGTGTCACATTTATTTAAAAGAAAATTAAACAGACATTTTCACTATTCCCAGGCAAATCTGCAATAACAATGACTATGGTGTAATGAAACACAGTTTACTTCTGGTATTTGTGTTCCGTAGCTACTTGTTGCACATCAGTCTGTACTTTATTTCAGTCAATATTGACCTATCTGCATGAAGCTAATATTGCCAGAGTGTAAAGCAAATATAAAATAGGAGGAGGTTATAACTTCAGAGTGCGATGTGTGAAAAAACTTAAGATATATCATAATCCGTTTTATATATGGGAATCTCAGTCGAGGCCCAAAAGTGATTTCAAAAAACAAATCTCGGGAGGATTTGTTGTCCTTGGTCTTATCAGCAAACAAATCAAACCCCTGCATGTCCATAACAATCTTATGACAGTGTTACTTAATTGTCCTTTAACTCACAATGAGGCTGTTGTTTTTGATTTCATGGCAGTAGTACAGACTGCTGTTGGCCTGGAACAGGAAGAGGCCACTGGGTCGGTGGTAGTCATAGGAGGTGATACCAGAAACCCCCAAGCGCTTCCTCTCTCGCAGTAGCTCCTCCTCCAGGGAGATGCCCCTGCTGTGTGGACTGGCCTGAGGTCAGAAATGACAGGAGGGTGCATAAACAAGACAATGTTGGCAGAGTAAGGACCCAGAAATTCAACCTCAGTGGAGAAATTTACGACCATGATTAACAGTCATTCCCTAAAGATTTAAATATCTGGTGAGAACAGCATCAGAGAGGAGCACGAGGAGGAGGATTTATCCTCACCTGAAAGTGATTAAGCATCTGTTTCCATGACAAAACCAGCAGTGCATCTTTCCTGATCTTCTTAGGAATGTCTGAGTAGAGCAAAGCATTTTCCCTGCTAGCATACGGCATTCCTGTTAGAAAGAAAATACAAAATAAGAAGAGTGAATGTCCGAATGAAGCTGAGCTTTTCTGTGTTGTAGATGAGCTCATGTTTGAGCAGAGTTTAGATCAGACCACATAGGATGGATGCTAATACCAGGTCAGAACTTTTTTAATTTGCTCAATAAGATTGAGTAGCAAAAAAGTGATGAACTGATTTAAGTTAAAATAAATTCAACCTATCATTTCTAAAGTGGTATAGTCATGAAGTGAGTTACCACAGATTCTACAGACTCTACCTGGCACACTTTACAAAATTCAATCCAGGTCTGGAAACTTATATCACACATCAGATGTAACTGCTTGAGATGTGGCAGCTAAGAAACTGAGACCATTCTGCTGACATCCTGTGCAAGGCAGCTGCAACAGAAATACAGTATGTACAGTGTAAAATGGTGTTGACTTCCATTTTTATCTCCGGCACACACACACTGAATACATTCACTGCAGATCTTCAGAATTCAAATGAGCAGGAAAATAGTTCCAGGCTGGCAACTCTGACTCACCAGCTGCGTCCACAGATTATTCACAGAAGCATGCTACTTCTGAAGCATCCGACTCTGTGGGTTCCACAACTCAAACGTCTGAACAACAAAATTCTGCTGGACGTCCTTATTTTCTGACATTTATAGTAGAAAGTGAGATTATTTGCCTGTGAATTAATCCATCACAGAGCTCTGGGTTCACGTCTCCCAGCTCACCAAGGTAGTAGATACGGTGAGAGTGTGAGCTGGACTCATCCCTCTGGATCCACTGGAAATCATGTGGCGCCTTGTTGATGAACATGCCGGTGTTCTGGCGGCTGTTGTGAATGATCTTCCTAAGGCCGTCCCACGTGTGCTTCCCCACCTGGAAGTGGACGGGGTTCACGTCCTCCATCTCCACCACCTCCATGCTGTCCGACAGCTCGTCCACCCCCGTCATACCTACTGCTGCTACTCGGATGCTGTGGACAGACGCTGGCGCTGATCAGTAAATCAGACAGGATTTACAGGTCTATGAATGTACATGTTTACTTTCCAAATAAATGCAATAGCTATGCAAAGCTAGTTTTATAAACCTTCTAAACTTGAGGTTTATTCTCAAATGGGTTTGTCACTGGCAGCCTTAACATGCAGTGTATTTTGTTCAACCAAGCTTTTGGTTGCTTAGCGATGAGTGACACAACAAGACACTCAAGCACCTCGGAAAAAAAACATCTGACGTATTCTAAGCATTTAGGCGCTGCATGTGAAAGGTCCCTTCTTTTTTTAAAGTTTGTTCGCTGTTTTTTGTGTAGTTGTCTATTTTCCAACTTTAATAAAAGTCCACTACAATCTGTACAATACATTGTAAACTGAAATCCAAATGCCAACAGTGTCAAGTAGCAGGTTTTTGCTCTTTAGGTCTTGATCAAGCAAAGACAATAGAAATGCCATAAATTGGTTGAAATATTTCACACATCAAAGTGAATGAAAATGACAAACTAAATGAATGTGGTTCAGGAAACTACAAGTAAAACAGGTTCCATACCTTTCCTCGCCGTCCTCTGCGTTGTCTACGATTTTCCGCCTCTTTACTCTGTGCATTAACTGTTTAGCGATCCAGGACCAGAACTGACACCCTATGATGTGAAGAGAAATAAAGATGTGAAACAAATGTTTGTTTAAAGTTCAGGGCAGCAGCACCTGGCCTAACTGACATTACTCTAACCAAACTGAAAAACAAAAAGTAACAAGAAAACAATGTGATCCTGTCCTACACTAAGCTCACATGCTATCATCAGTGAAACTATTACTGATGTGACGGCCCCATTCAGAGCAGACGTCTCTTTGCTGCTTCATTGATGAGCCGCTGTTGTTCTCTGCTGCTCGTCCAGCTGTGAGTTACTTCTGATGTGAAATCTCCCTCTTAGTGACACAGCATCAAGACTCTTCGTGACCTTGCAACGTCTGTGCCATGACTGTGGCAAATGTTACACTCTTACTCTAAATTTTACTGCAGACCTTATACTGTAGGCCAGGATGATTTGATGCCTACACAGTTCCCTTCATTTTGTAGAACTAAAATCAATTATTTCAAAAATATTTTGTACACAGTGGCATAAGGGCGCTAGACCCTGCAGTTTAAATGTTGTGCATCTATTAAGTCATTCATCGTCTACTGCTTCATCCTGCACATGAGGGTAGCGGAGGTCGCTGATGCCTACGCGAGCAGACATCAGGCGAAAGGTGGGGTACACCCTGGACAGGTCGCCAGTCCATCACAGGGTCACAGAGAGACAAACAACCATTCACTCTCACTCTCACACCTACAGTCAATTTAGAATGTCCAATTTGCCTAATCCCCAAATCTGCATGTTTCTGGTCTGTGAGAAGTTACCAGAGAACCTGGATAAAACATGCATAGGAGAACATGCAAACTTCCAAGCCGTTGTTCTGACTGACAAAAACAATACAATTATGGAATGAGATACATGTGCCTGCAGGACAACACTGATGTACTGAAAGAGAGAAAAGGCTATATGAACATGATATATGCCTTCCCCTGCTCATAAACACAACACAGTATTTAGTGCTGTATAAGAACACTATTTTCCAATTAATGTGTATTTCATTTCCTTTATTAAAACTATCCTATGATTAAATCTATTGATATTATTTTATGACAATTTTAAAAGCAACCTCAGTCACTTCATCCTGGTGTCAGGACTGATTTGTTGCATCATCATTCAGCAAAATAATGCCATCATTAACCAGGTGATTATTATTTGTTTGTTTGAAGAAAAAACATTGAAGGTATGTTTGACACAAATACCAGCTAAAGGAAGCCAGGCTGTCAAATAAATGCGGTGTCCTGAGGTAATAAAGCAGCATTAACACAATAAAATCAGCACCTTTTTTTATATTTTCCTCACATTTAAAACGTAAACAGCAGCGTCCTGTCAGTTCATGCACAGTGAATGCCCTTTAAACTCACTGGTGTGATTGATATTGAGTTTTATTTCCATTTGACATGATCCCTCATCTGCTGTGATGATGCTAACACGTTAGCTCCTCGTTAAACGGAGAATAACGACTCGCTAGCTAATGACACTTTCAGTGAACGCAAGTAAAAACAGCTCTAACAGCCAAACAATCATTCATTTACATCTTACGCGTTCGAGCCGCAGACCTGTCGAGACTCCCCCGTCCCGGTGTCGAAGAAACGCCCGTGTGTAAATCTCAGTGGATTAGCAGAAGTCAACTACTTTCAATACGGGAAGGTAGTTAGCTTGGTGCTAACATGCTAAGAACTAGGAAATGACTTGGGGAATCAAACATAGAAGTTCACAACCTCTAACCCGGATATGATCCGTCAATCTTGGGGCTGTTTGATTATTCAACCATACCATTTATTTCTCGATTTGTGGAATTAATTATTTTTAAAAGTCGAATAAAGTTTGTTAAAGAGGAGTTAGTTATGATCATTCATTAAATAATCCAGTGATCCATCTCCTTACATCAAGCATGCAAATGATTGTTTTCACTGGTGATTAATTTGAGTAATCGATTATTTTCGCAATGAAGACTTGTTGTTAAGTCTATGAATAACCAAGCATCTATAATGATTTAAACCAGAGAAAACTTCCAAATCACCACACTGGTAGATGCTCTTACTGCTATTATCAATTTGATTACTGCATTGCTCAAGAACTGTGGAAATTTTACTGTATGACAATAGTACATTTTGTAGGATAATAACTTCATGACAGCACATAATGTCTTCAATAATGTTTCTATTTTAGCTGTCATTTCTGTCCAAACTAATGTGTTGAAAACTTACATTTCCAAGAGTTATGTTTGGTCTATAAATCACTGTCAATTATTTAAAATATAAGTCTAGACTAAACTCTGCAAATAGAATTGTTGATCCTAAAGCAAAAATAAGCCACCCAGAAGCCATTCTGTGTCCCAAAACTGTCATTGTAAAAGCCTGGATGAGATGCTGATTTGTTGTAGATGGTAGTTTTACAGCTGACTGATTGATTACAGAACTGATTTTCACAGCCCTCCTTCCACTAAAACACCAGAAGCAAATTCACCCAACATCCATAACAAGCATTGTATCAATAAAACATTTATTTTTCTTTTTTTTTCTTTTGCATAAGTGCAAAAATGCACCCAAAACAGCAACCTGAGGGAAGTCTACATCTTTAAATAAAAAAACAAGCAAAGTGTACATTTATAGTACAAAATTCTCTTTTTAAAAAATTGCACAGTTTGTGTATAATATATATATTCATACTCTCCATTTTAAACAAACTTTAAAGGCTCAGAAAGTAAACAAAGTTCACCAAATGAAAAATAAAAACATTTTTTCCCTAGAATTTAAAGCTGAGGAAACTTGAGACCCTGTTTTCATTTGTGTCCACCATAAATATACATATTTATATGCAAGTCTCTTTACATAGTCTCTGTGCTAGTGTTTGACCAGACAATCAAAATTATTGCAACGTAGTTGAGTTCTACTACAAAACATGGGGTAAGAGGTGGGGAGGGGGGGTAAAAAGCTTCTTTCTGCTGAATGTTCCTTTAAGTTAGGCAAAAAAAGGGTGGGGGTCATTACACCCCATTGGATTTACCGGAATCCCTGCTTTCATAAAGGTTCCGGTTTCACAAACTGCGTGTATTCAACAACAATCCCATAGAACGATCCAGAACTCGTTTTGCTTTTTCGCAAAAAACAAACATTTCCCTGACTTCTTTTTTTGTTTTTTGTTATTCAATTTTACACAGCGCCAATGGCCAGAAGTGGCAGTCAGCGTCGATATGGGTGGAAGCCCTGTACGTTGTGATTCTGCCCTCTGCCAAATGCAGTGGCGGCAGACTGCGGTGCAGCGGCGGGCTGTGCTGTTGGTGGCCCGTACGAAGCCGTCGGCTGGCTGGGATCAGCGAAGCTGTGGCCGAAGGCTGTTAGTTCTTGGCCGTACCCTGATGGTGGACAAACAGAGAGAGAGGTGGATGGAGAGAAGAAGGGTTTTAATGTCAGAGTCACCAGACATCATTTAAGGAGAAGTCTTACTCTAGAATATGGATTTTCATGACATGCTTAGTGTCAAATTCTCACAAGTTTGAAGTAGAGGAAAAATCCACCACCTACCCTTCCACTGGTACATGATGAAAAGTACATTTGTTGTTATTTGCAGGTGATGCAGTTTTATTTTTTTAATGAATCTTAATTGTGATGCAGCTGAAAGTACACAGTGTGACATCCATCTATGTGAAATTCAAATATTACTGTTATCACAATACTCTGTTACCATTTTGCCCCTGGATCTATAAACATAACACAGACCCTGAAGTAATTGGGATTTATTTCTTCCGTTTGTCATTGTAAAAAGAGAATTTCCCTTGTGCCGTGAGAACTTGTCATTGATCACTTTCTAATCAAATTCTAAACGAAATATCAAAAGATTATTCAACACAAATTTTGTCTTTGTTCCTGTTAACATGTCATTTCAAGTAATTATATGGTCATATAATTATAAATTAATTTCACTTTGAATAAAGGTTCAACATAAAACAATAAAATGGGCTGAAGGTTAATGTCTATTTTTGTTCAGCTGATTTTCCATCAAGTCTTGCATGGTTTGTGGTGGATTTCTACTCTCGTACTCCATCAGTGACCGTTCACTGCACTGTTGCATATCAGAATAGTACCATTATGGTACAATTTGTATTTAAACCTATAAGTCAAGGTTTTAATCTGTGCAAAAAGCACAGTGTTGTACTACTTAGACACTAGATGGCACCACCTCAGTGCAAAAAGACAAGGGACACCAGGGAGGGAAACTTATCTGGGATAAAATGGGAAGAAAAATGCTGCTTTAATGCAGCATTGCAAAACCAAGCTGCAGCTAAATCTTTACAGCATTTTACAAGTGAATGGTTCTTTCCCTGCCCTGGTAAAACCCTGGTAGCAACAGACCCTTTTTTGACATGTCAGCATAAATATAGGATCACAGAAAGTCATACATAACTAAAAGAGAGAGAAAAGGGAGACATTTTGAAAGAAAAACATGTCTTTTTGAGAGCTCAAAGTCTGATAACGGGGAACAGTCCCCACAGGAGCATCAGACAGACGAATCTGTGAGAAGCTGAAAATTTACTGGCATTGTGTCCTTTAAATCTTCTTTCCTTTCTCACCCCTTCAGCTACAATGTGGAGACAGTACATGAGGAAAACAACAACGGGTGATTGGACCGTTGATGCATAGAGACAACTGAACCATGAACACAATTTCTGACAATTAGATCATCCTTTTATAATCAGCAAAGCAATGCAGACAGAGTGAGTAAAACAAGAAAGGAGGATGTGGTCATTTTTTGTATAGTAAAGCTACAGCCCCTGAGGAAGATGAATAACATGCTTAGAGGTTAAAACGCCCAATTTCTATGTAAACAGCATTCAAATTGACTCAGCAAAAAGAGAGAGGGGCTGTGTTTCTACTACGCAAGAGTACAGACAAGTCATTTGTATGTACATGCAAAATGTACATGCAAAATACTAAACATAGAGCAAAAAAAAATAAAGATGCAGTACCAGGCTGCTGCTCTATAAACACTACAGTATTGAACAAAAGCTACTTTTGTGGGTGGAGAAGACAATGCTGGCACCTACCTGCACTATATCCTCCCTGCTCATCCTGACCATAACTGTGAGAAGGACGCGTTGGTCCGTAGGCAGAGGGGTCCTGTGGGTAGTTACCCAAGCCTATCAATGAGATGAGGAGACCAGGTTGACTGAACCCAGATGCTGCTGGCCAACTACTTTAAATAGTCCCCCCTTACTGAGCTAACAGGGTGGGAATATACTAGGTTACTCGGGCTGCACTATGCTTGGTGAGGCACCGCTGCTCAGCATCATCTGGAACGTCAAAACAAAATGGAGGGTGAGTGCGTGAGCTATCTGCTAGCACACCTAACCTTTTAATCATGCCAGCCTGGTCTCAGGAAATCTAATGAAATGTGCACATGCTAAGATTTCAATAATGTGATAAATGTGTTTTCCCACCCCACAATATTATGAGGAGACTAGGAAATGCGAACTAGAACAACGCCAGAAGTTCTGCATGTTGTAATGCGCCAAATATGTCTTGAATACATGTCACTGATATCTTCCAATGCATACCATAAATTTTTGGATTCAGCTCAGATCTCACAACCCACAACAACTTGTCTTTCATTTCAGCACGGTGTGGCAATTATCTTGAAACATCTTTCAGATGGGCATAATGCCAGATTTATCCTTTTATCACATAGCATTGTTGTGAGTCGTTTCTTAGAAAGGCACAGGTCTATAGTTCTCTGAGTAGCGTGACATCAAAAGGAGCAGCAAAATAACTTAGGGCCATTAAATGGCATTTAAACATCCAAAAGTTGCCACATGTACTCCATTAGTGATCTTTCTTCTTAAAACCAGCACAAAAATAGTAGGTTAGGAAACAATTAACAAACATTATCAAAGATAGTTGCTTAGCAGTCATTTCTTACATTTCCTAATTGTTCTTCCATTCACTGAGGGATTTTGACAAAAATCCCACAACGAAATAGGTTCATAAGTTTCATGGTGTACTATATTAAAATTTTGTCTGTGCATGGAGAGATGGGAATCATCTAAATATATATGGTATGCATCAGAAAATGGTTTGTTAATAATTTACTAAATTACATATGAAACCAGAGGTTTTAATCCTTACTCTCAACATAACCCACTCCTGACAGCCAAACTGAACCTTGACTGAATACAAACTCACCTAATTTGCCTTAATAAATATCCCCCAAGGGAAGACTAATAAAGGATTACCTCACATCACCTTATCCAACATCAACCATTTGCTAACTTTAAATAACTGTGTCGGAACTTTATTGTTGGGATGTGAGATTGGATTAGAACATTAGTATTTCTGATTTTCTGCTCATTTCACATAACCATCGTGACTCCCTGCTGTCTTTTCTACCTAAAGACAAAAAGCTGGATGGCAGATAGCACCTTACAAAAGGGGCACCTGTCATGACTGACAGTGATCATGTGACTATAGATCCAGCAGTGTGAAGCTGCTTTAAGCAAAGTCAGGAGAAAAATACTAGCCAGCCAAAAAAAACTGCATGTAGCTATTCAATGAGTATTTGATTCTTGCCTGAAAGTGTGATTATGTCGCTGAAAGGGCGAAATGTTGGTGAAGACAAAGCTTGTTCCTTTTTCCCTGGATCCCTGTATCTGTGTTCTGGTTCAGAGCTAAAAACCTTCAGCCTCCATTTGCGCTCCTAGCATGATCTCTACCCGTAAATACAGCATGTAACTTATAGAAAATAATGAGGCACATCAATCATTATCTACATTTATATCAAAATGACTTGCACAAAGCTCTAATATCTGTTCCTACAATCAGCGCAAAAAGAACATGCAAAGCTGCGAGAAATTGTGATGAAAATGTTAAAACATTTTGATAGGTAGCTTGGCAGGTTGGACATGCCTACTCCCAAAAAAGGTTTCACAAACACAACACTATCATGCTGGTGCTCTTCTATGGCGATTGTACCAAGTCAAGGAAAAGAAACCAGCAAAGTCGCACACAGGGAAGAAGAGAGGGAGGAGTATTTGAATCAAGTCAAATGTCAGGTACAGTCTGTCAGGAGAAGGTTGCAACCCCCTAAAAAAACAAATTGTAATAAGAATGCAAAACAAAACATAAAACACTGCAAGGCAGGATGATCTAATTCCAACCTACCAATGTTTTACCTATCCACAGCCCAACTGGAAACACTTGACAGATATGCCTGCTGAAGACTCCTGGATGTGGTCAAATCTGAGCAGCATCTTCAGGTAGAGCCAGGGAGGTTCATGTATGCAAAAAGCATGTATGCATGTGTAGCTGTTCAAGCTAAATGGAACCATGAGCAAGCCCAGCTTGTTTTAGGATTGTAAATATGAACTTAAATGGACTGTACTTGAAACCATTAATACCAAGGGAGATGGACAAGGCAGAGAGCTGATTTAAATGGGAGAGAAAAGGGCAGCAAACTTCTTGATGCACAAGGCTTTTCTTACCATACTGGCTATAAGAGAAGTCAGGCTGCCCAGCGGGAGCTTTGCTCAAGTCCTGAGTTGGTGTGGTGGCGGGGGCAAAGCCCAGAGGTGCAGTTCCTGGAGTGTTGGGTGGAGGAGGAACCTGTTGAGCATACTGGTCTGCTTGGGGTGTGCCAAAACTGTAACCTGCTGGATAATAAGACAACTCCTGTCACCAATAATGACCATTTTGTTCGAAAAAAAAAATACAGTTAACTATACTATAACAGAGGAGAACTATTACAAGTCAAGATATTGATCAGTTTCACCAACAAATGAACTGGTTTTAGTCTGCATGAATAAAAGTTGTTTAACCAAACCAAATGTAGCACCTATGAGATTAATTTGTCATCTGCTCGGGGCATTTGTTATATTTTATTTAAATATTTTTAATGATATATTGTTCATGATGCAATACAGTAGCTTGGCCTGGTGACAACTAATTGGAGCAAGTTGAAAATCCTCCCCGCAGCCTTTTCGGTAGCATTTCATGCAGCTCACACAGCATCTGTCCATGTCTGATAAGATGAAGGTTCCTCCCTGACCACTACAACAGCAAAGCTGCCAGGAAAACCTGACTCTGACTCAACTAAAACATTTGACATTTCCAAAGAAAAGGCAAAACTTATTATATGTTGCCTCAATCACAGTGTATCCTTACACATGTCATCTGACTCTCACTCTGTAGTAATGTCAACTAAATGCCATAGTGTGATGAGTGAGTGTGTCCTGTACTACTGACCAAAATGAGGTGCTGTGCTGTAGCCCTGTTGAGGGTAGCCCTGAGGTGCAGCAAAGCCACCTGCGGGTGTTGTGACCAGGAACGCGTTGAAAGGTGATGGAGGCTGTGTGGGTGTTCCCCGGCCTGCAGTCAATGCAGGTCCATATCCGGCTGCACCAACAGAGAACAGAACCATTTGTTAGACATGTGTAAAATAAATATCAGTTCAGGCCACCATTAGATTTGTTGTTTTGGTAATGCTAATTATGCTTCCATCACTTTATTGGAACACATTAAGAAAACACAAGAAACCTATGCACTTTTAAAATAATCAAATTTAAACTCATTGACAGCTTGCTAATATTTAAGCTGTGTTCAGTCCTTTCTCGTACATAAGTGGTGCATCCCGACACTGTGATCATGAAATGTATGCTGAAAAACCTGGCTGACCTAATTTTTGGAAACTAAATGTTGCTCAACCTACCCCTGACCACCTGGCGTAGCCCCAGATCATAACACTGCCCCCACAGGCTTGTATGACAGGCACAAAGCAAACACTACATCTGAATTGCATTAGTTCGGTCTTACAGAACAGCTGTCAACGACAAGATCGCAAATGGTTTCGAAGAATTTAATTCACAGGACACTATCTGGCACCTAGCGGTACAGAAGGTACAGTTTGAGTGAGTATGGTGCTGATACTGCAGCAAGTCCTGCAGGTTGACCCGGAGGTGGGGATATGAAACTGAGCCTGACCAATAGCAGAGGGAGGCCGGAATACATTCAACGCTGCCATCTGTCTCGAGCAGAATATTATCAGCAGCCTCAGCCATTATGAATCAGTGATAACACGTGCTGTTAACTGTCATCGGCGTATTGGCCTCACTCATTGCAGACTTTTTTCCTCTACACAAGAATTTCAAGATAAGACCACAATCACATGGTAAGCACATGTCTATCTGCAATGTGATCAATGCACTGCTAAACAAAAAACACACTGGACTGGAAATACTAAATATGCTTTGTGTGTGGGCAAATGCATTACCTATAGGTTGTCCAGTAGTTGACACCCATACTCCTGTAAAAAGTAAAAAAAAAAATGGATTGAGTGCCAAACACATAATCACATAATTCAATATAACATTCAAACAATGTAAGCAGTAACAACCATGAACAAGGTTCATGTCAGAACAGAGGATTAAACACATTTTCAAATGTCTTTACTAGGCTTTCTTCTGAACAGAAAGCCTCACACCCTCTGCTCTGCTCTGGGACTTGTTCCCACTCACCCTGTGGCCCGTAAGCCTGTTGCCAGCCCTGGGCAGGCTGTGCTGTCCAACCATTAGCTGCACTCAAGATGCCCCTGGGTGCCCACTGGCCAGGGCCAAGCTGGCCAGGAGCTTTGTTGTCACGAGGCTCAGCCTTCTTTACTTCCACCTGGACAAAGGACAAGGAGGACACATTTGGCAACACCAGTGCAGGATCCTGACGTCCCTCACCTAGACAGACCTGCCCTACCTCTGATACTGAAACTTAATAGTTTGGGCCAGGTTGAACTGTATCACTTTATGTTTATAAGAGTAATGTGGGACAACTAAATTAGTTAACATTACTGTGTAACCAGAGGAAATGCACAGCTATGTGTCTCAGGTACCTATTATTTAGCATTTTAGGGTTAATGAAATCATATTGCAAAGACAGCACATGTAAATGATAAAGCTTTTTTATATAGATTTCAGCTTCTTAGGATGTACCTGAGAGACATAGATTGTTTACTCAAATAGTCTGCCCTGTATATGATTAAGACATCTAATGGAAGGACATAACTTACCTTTTTCCTGCTAATCTTATAAAGAACATATACTTTTTAAAATTGTATTTGGAATATTATGTTTTTGAAGGGAAGGTGTTGTAGAAAGGAATTTGTATCTAAGTTCTGACAGAACATAAAGTAAACATGCAGATAGAACAAATGAACTGTATTTGAAATGTAAAAATGAATCTTCATACTGTGTCAAAAATGAAAAAATTCGAATTTAAAATGTGATATAATGTTAAATTGAGCACATTGCCTCCAAAGTCAGCATGATGACCTCATGTTTCTTTTATAATATACACACATTAAAAAATGTGGCACTCAAATGAACCATCTTACACTGTTGATTTAATTCTGCTCAGAAATTGACTTTAATCATTCCCTCCTTTATAAATAATACTGTAGCATCCAATTAAAAAGTTTGATGCCTTGAGTGAGACTTTAAGGTATTGCCCCACTATAAAAACTTTCTTGTCTGTAACTAGGCAAAGCTACCAGCAGTTAACCAGAGCAAGGAAACAGGCTGAGACTAAGGGGGAGCCTACCAGAAATAGAATGAGCGGTTGAGTTATTGGGGTCACCTTGCAGGAGGAAAACGGATTGCAAATTCCTCCCTGCGTTAAGGTGTTGCCACCTTCCCCAAGCCTCCTCTTCCTTCTCTGTCGACCTAATTACATGCACATGTTTCCGGCAGTGGCCTCGCTGCCGCCGGCAGCAACCTGCGCATGTTCTCCCGTGGGCATCACAGCTACGAGTGATGGATACCATGACTTCTGTACGGTCCCCAACAGCAGAGCTGGGATTTGTTCCACAGTTTGATGTGCTCCAATTTCTAATTTTGTAACTCATATCTCCAAGGCTCCCTCAAATCCCAGTGTAAGGTAATGTCAAGTCAAGAACAATGGATTAAGTCAAGCCTTGTTTCTTGCTGAAAACCAGGACAAAGTCAAGAAGGAGGGATACCATCGGAGAACACACAGGTTAGACTGAATCATTTACCAAGGAAGTGGGATTGCAATCTGACAAGCTTGTCATCTCAAACTGTCCACTCTCAAATAAAAGAACAGATTGTGATCATTAGCACCAATACAAGAACTTCAAGCTCCATTAAGAAAAATCACTGAAATGCAGCAGAACGATCATGGATGTGAGGAAAAGCCACAACAATCACCACCAAATATGGACACTACTTAAAATAAAACCCAAGATTAATAATAAATTATAAGGGTCATCACGGTGTGTCATGTATGGCAGACTGACCATAAAATATTTCTGATACTTAAATGTCAAAGGATATACAGTACATTATTTGACAGAGTGGGAATAAGTACTCTGTGTTTGACTAAGATCATATTCTTATGCCCATAAATTACTACACTGTCGAAATGGAAACTCTTTCTTTGGGTATCTCAGTATTTTAGTTTAAAAGTTGCCAATTGTAAACTATCATTACTAGGGAAAATTTGGGGTTTGTTAATTAATGAGCATGTCCAAGAAAACTCTATATGCAATGAGCCTTTGGTTTGGTTTGTTCAGCTGAGGAGGCAGGTGTGTGGTGTTTGTCACACATCAGAAGAGTAGAAAAGATGCTCGAAGTTTATGAAGTTTGCTTAAATACTACACCATTGTTTTTTTTGTTTCCTTATTTGTTTTTGTTGTTTATTTCCAGACGGACAGCGTATATGACATCGTCTGGATTGTCTTTGAGCTGTAAACCACATCCATCTGGTGCATACACCGAGTTAAAGTAAACTCTAAATGAATTGAAGCTGCAACTGTGAGGCTAATGTCTCATCTTAAGGAGCATTTTACTGACACCCTTTTGATTTTTTTTGTCGGGAAAACTAGGGGACACAGTATGGAGATTCTTAAACTGAGGTCACTGAGTTTTTTTTTTTCTTTAACTTTAAAAAAAATAATAAAATATATGCATGTTGATGTGTAAGTGACCTGAAAACAAAACATCAGAAAACAAAAGAAACAGGAGAGAATGGACCAATCCTTTAGGTGATTTGTAGTATATTATCAGCATAATTTTATATTTTATTTCATTTTCACTTCATTGGGACATAAAAGGCCACAATAAAGTAGAACTGCAATGCTTTGAGTACTATTACACTAACAACATCCTAAAGGAGTGGTCAGTTGAAACAAAGCCTTGGGCGACAATTGAAACTGTAATATAATGGCATTTATTGAGGATGAGTTACATAAAAACTATGAAACTAATAGTGCAGATAAAAGCCTGATTATTATCATTTTTACCATCTTAAATGTTCATTTCTACTATATGTTTTTTCAGTCAGTACTGAAAATCCCTTGGAAAAGTCAAAACAGCTTAATAGTACAATTCTTTCTGTCGCCCAAGCCTCTGTTTGATATTAAGGGTAAAATAAAACTACAACTACACACTTTTTTGCCCATGATGTCGTGAAAATGCATGTTGACAGCCTGGTCCACTGATTGTTCGGCCTCGAAAGTAATAAATCCAAAACCTAGCCAACGACCAAGAGTGAATCAAGGTAGCAGGGGGTTGTGACAACACAAGATGGAGAACAGTATTGGGCTCCAGCAGAGTGAGGATCCGTCAAGACTGAGCAAGAGGCTCCTGGGGTTCGGATGATGTCGCAGACTTGCAGAACAACACAAATCCAAGACTAAAGCCTGGGGAATTGAGGGAAACTTCTCTTTACTGCGCAGAGAAATATTTTGTAAAGATAACAAGAGTGTACAAGAGTGTTTACCTGCTAAACATGCAGAATCACAGGTGTAGCATTTGATTCAAAGAGAAATGCATCACTTCAATTGCAATTAAATTCTCGTTCATCCTCCAACACTGATAAATGCCAATTGAACCAGTACTACATAGTGTTACTTCATGCTGTTTCATCCAAACCCCACCTTGATCTGTCCCTTGGTAAATTGCTTTGGAGCACACACTCGCAACAGCCATTGTTAATGCATCACAAAAATATGAAGAAACATAAACTGTAGAATGCCTAAAGCTTTCTCCAAGCTTTCCCAATTTCAGTATTTTACTTTTGAGGCAGCCAGGATAAGCCTAAAATGGACAATTAGAATAATTCTCAACAATAACACAAAGATATAGGCCATAACTGGTTACCCAAAGTGACAAGTTGCCAAATTGGCTAAATACTTTACAAAAGGGGGATACACAACATTCATCAACACACAGGTAAAGCCCAGCAGCTGCACCAACTGTTAAGTAAACTACTCTATCTGTCACAAAACTTTTAGCAGCAGGCCACCGCGTGCTGCAGTGATCTACTTTCAACTTGATTAACTTTCCTCTGTGGCAGAATTGGGTTGTGTGTAAGTCTCTACTTGGGGACTTAACCTCAATCCAACTGTACATCCTGTGAGACAACAGAGATTTTAGAGACGTCTAGTAACAAGTCAACCATTTCCCAAACCTCAGGATCTGGCACCATTAATAACATCTGTCATTGACCCGTCCTTGATCTAAATTCAAAGCTCAAAGTTGACACATAAAAGATTTTGACACATCTCGGTTACAGAGACATGGCTTGGAGACACAAATTAATCTCTGGCTTGTTACTCAAACTAGAAATTAGCTATAAATGAAACAGACAGGCTCTAAATAATTCTGCATACAAATAAAACTAACTATGAACCAATTACCAATCAGGTTATGTTATAGAACTAGGACATAATTAGAAAATGTATTACCAAATGTTTGTTTCTATGCAAAAATGGCAAACATTTTAAAATAAATTAATCAATACAATTTCAGCTATTTCTTAATATTTTACACAACTGACTGGCCAAAAAATCATGTGTAATTCAAGTCAAAATTAGATGTCTATTTTCCGTCAAAAATAAATACTAAGATTAGAAATACAGACTTAAATAGTTCAAATAATGTGAAGGTCTGAAGAAACGGTTATGCTTATAGCCCAATTAATAGTTTGATGCAACTTTGTGGACACCCCGTTTTGATCAAGTGAAAAAAAAAGCTGGGTATTTTTTTACGTTTGGCCTGTACCTCTGTGCTACCAGTCAATGCACAATTACCTAAAGGAGAAAAGACAAATCTTAAGAGACAGTTAATCACAATCAAACCATTCACAGAGAGAAGGGGGACAGAAGAAAGAAAAATAGAAAGGGCTTACTTACAAAAATACTTAACTTTCTACATATTATGGGAAAACACACACTATGCGGTTTAAGATAAATCTATCGAGTACATCTAAATCAAGGTAAAGAAAACTTACACCAATGTTCAAGGTCTAATGGTTTTAGTATGACAAATCATTTATACTATTAAAAATTGTGTAATGGTTGATACAGCATGTTAAATATCAATGACAAACTATTCTGGGTTTCTCCCAACAGAGAATGGGTGGTGTTTTGATGGTAGCAGTAATACATGTTTAGGGTCAGTTACCACTGCATTGTTGCTATGTAGGACAAATGCAGATGCAGATGAGGCAACTGTGTGACTGGAACTCAGCAGACCGAGTCTGACCAGAACACTGCTGGTAGCGCGGGTCTGACTCCCGGTGAAGCCATCCATGCTGTCATGTCACGCACACATTAAACAATTATGACTTATTTGCATAAAACTCCTGCGAGATATTAACATCTGTCACTGTCATGTCCGAAACTATGAAAGAGCCCACATTTTAAATGTTTTCATTGTAGTTATGTTGACAATATTTTATTATAATCAGACATTAATGTCTGTAGATAGTGAACGGGCTCTCAATGTGCCAGTTGCATGTTGTGATAAAGTACTGTGAATTTTGGAGAATGTGTTATCTATGCTTCAGTTAGTATGTCTCTTCCCTATTTGAAGTTGTTTAATTTAAGTGAAGGCATTATAATGGACATTTATAACCGTCATCCCATATTCTGAATAAGACATTTCTTCATTTTACATAATTAACTGAAAAGCCATGCAACAGAAAATGACTGAGAATTTGAAAATCATTCACTGATGTGACTATATCAGAGTGGGTTTAGAAAAACTGTAACAGTGGCTGGACAATGATTTATTTTCAGGAAAATGTAGCAGTGAGTAGAAATGTGTGTATGAAACAGGGAGACAATGTCCCACAAGGTCATGAAAGACAGTGCAAAGACACCACCTGCCACTGTTTAATGTGAGGCTATTACACGTAATACTGAACAAATTAGCATAAACCAAAGGCACTGCCATTACGTTTAAGAAAAGAATGTTGTGATATCTTTTCACCTCATACTCTATAATGCCCACAGCAATGACTGTGTTTGTGTTTCATTGTATACGTTATGTTTATCATGTGTCTTTGTCATACAGACAATTCCTGTTAATTGTTACAGTGCTTTAATTGAATGGATTTTTTCTCTTTGGGCCAGAATAGTCTGCCATGAGATTTAAGATGGTAAGGTATGGAGAGAAAAAAATGGGATCAGCTTTTACCTCGGGGCCTCTGCTTCTCCGCATCATAGATCATTACCACCTCTGTGACCTTGAATGGGACAAAGGGAAACAGTGGCTCCATTTAGAAAACCAGTCAGGTTCCCTTCTAAATTCCAATTAAATATTAAGCCTTAATTTGGACAATTATATCATTGTCCTACCACACCCCACTAAAATAGAAAACACACTGTAGTATTGAACCTGTTCAATGTCATATCATTAAAGCAATGTAATCACAATATGAACTGATTTGCGCCATGCAATTGACAATACTCACCACTCCAAATCTATTGAAATAGTCCCGGAGTTCAGGCTCGCCACAGTTATGGGGGATTCCACCTACAAATATCTTCTTTGATTTATTGCTATCAGCTTTGCTGCCCTTCTGAAAGAAAACGGAGTGTATGGATATCAATGTGTGTGAGGGATTGCTTTAGGTGGGGGCCAGTTAGCCATCATCTATTCAAACAGTGCAGAAGAAATTAGGTTCTTCTCCTGCCCTGGGGTATAATTCTTAACATGTCATGTCAATGCAAACACTGGTCTCCACAGATCAGAGAACACTGCTTCCACCACTTACTCTCATCCAGTAAGCACTGCTGTGCACTCCACTCCTGCTATATATGCTAGAGGCTGCTTACAGCGACAATGATTTTACCAATTATATCTTTTGCTTTGTCAGTAAAAAATATTCTGTACCAACTGTACGACTTAAATTCCAGGAGGAAGAGGAGGGTCTCATTTATAAAAGCCTCCAACATATAGAATCTGTGCATACAGCAATTTGTGCGACTTATAGAAATGTTTTATTGACAGCAATAACTTAACACTTGGCTTGGAACAAAATGAATATAAAAGAGCTGCAGGGGCTTGATGGCATTGCTGATCGACCCATAGTTGGTGCAGGGATTTCAGCCTAACAAAAACTACACTGCTGAAAGCTATTTTCTATGATTTATATTATAGTATCTTCAATTTTTAAGCTTTTAAAAATGTAATTGTAAATAAGACACTTGCTAGAACAACTAGATTAACATAAAGAAAAAGAAAAAAGTGAAAATTGAAAAAAGATAATGCAAAAGTGTTTTTAAAATTCCAGTGTTTAACAAGGTGAAACAGACAGGCTATCTGCTGATACTGTTGTATGGTTGAGCTCACAAATAGATAGAGACTAATTAAAATGATATATGTGCATATACAAGACCTCAAATGACATCAAAGGTATAAAGCATATGCACTTGATATGTAAAATAAAATACATTTTATTGATTTAAAAATAAAGTAAACTTGAATGAGCTCAAGGTCTTCTCATAGCCCTTGAACTGAAGCCTGAGCTCAACCTCAAGAGGAGAAAAGCTTGATCTGAAAGTGGCCTTAGCCGTAGTCCAGGAAAAATACCTAGCCTTCCCAGAAGAAATCAGATTCCTCTTACCCAGCCCTCTTTGGTTCGAGACTTTTCAGGCTGCATTCCCCTGGGGGTGCATGGCTTAGGGTCAATCTGAGAGCAGAGAGAAATAAAACATTTTCTCTTAGTAAAAGTACCTTCAAATGCTCATTGTTTCATACTACAGATCAGCACATGTCATGGCCTGTATTAATTGACATAATGTGGCAAGAGTTTATACCCTGTAATAAACACAGGAGGCAAACATTCATAAAACCTTTGTTTCTCATCTCTGAGCAATCTAGATTTAACTGTCAATGTTACTAATTTAACTGTGAACAGGAACACCTTGTTGGGTAATAAACATCTGTAATAATGACTGCAGTAAGGTGCGACCCAACTCAAACTTGTATTTCTCCTTGAATAACTTCTACTTACTGTTAATAATGAAATGCTGTTACTAATTTGCCTCGCACAAAGGACAGACAGATTATTCTGGTCCTTTGATTTAAAATACTCACATTTCTTCCATCAAGATTATGTGGCTTTGTCTCCAACACCGTCCGTACACAATTGGGGTCTTTGAATTTAACAAAGCCGAAGCCTCGTGACTGATTTGTAGTTTTGTCCTTCATGATGACACAATCTACTACTTCCCCATACTGTGAGAAGTAGTTCCTAAGTGTCTCTGAGAGAGGAGAGAGATGAAGTAAGAGAGGAGCTTCAAAAAAATTAATACAATAATGTGGCAAATATGCAAGGTTAATCCCAGGTTTAGCGTCATAATGATTTTTAACTTATCACCAACCTGAGCTAAAACTGTAACTGGGACCAAAACCTGACTGAATGTAAAACTGCACATGTGCTAGAATTTTGGGAACTGCATCTGTGTTCATGTCGCATATTGACATTCACAAAAACATAGCACTGGACCACTGTCATCTTCAATGGCAACAAATGTGCAACCAGCTACTGTAATGCCCGCACACGCCTACTGAAACAAGCGTGCAAGTTTGAACAAACGAGGAGTCACACTGGAGTTATCGAAATTGCTTCGTTCATTGTTGAGAAGCCCCAGGGCATCGCCAGGGACACAAGCACAGAGTAGTAACACAGTGCTGTGGGTAAGATCTTATTGTTAACAGCGCTATTTCACAGACAAACCTTTGTGCTAAGTTACACAATGGCCAGCCAAGCATGAGATGAACTGAACTGGACCTACTCTGGGCAGCTCCAAATGAGAGGAGAATGTATGTGGCCTAATCTATCATGCGGGATCTACCACAAGGGCAGTGCGACTGAGCATCACAGACTATAAAATGGCAAAAAGGAGAATAAGCTATTTTGTTTACTTTAAATTATGATATTTATACATTATCACTACAGTGATTTTTGATATTTTATAAATGTAATATATAACCCGGATTTGTCACTCTCAATTCAATGACTTATTAATATAATATACAAATTTAGTCACACAACATTTGGTAGCATCTGTAATTACGGTGACTGTGTGGCAGAAATGGAAGTAACCTGCAAGTTACACAGATCAGTAAAATACACACATCAGTATTTTACTGATGTCAATATGACTCTTTCAACCTTCAGTACCAAGTGCTGCGAACATGACCTTCCACAGGACACATTTACATTTTACATTATCCCCCAAGCTTCACAAAAACACTATTTGTGTGCGTCTCCGCACAGTCATACGATTATTTTCCCTGAATAAAACAAAATATTACTCCACGCACCCAATATTTCAAGTGCAAACCAAATGTGACCTGAAGTTATGGTTTAATTACTTAGGGTCCTGACAAGTCAGTGAACAAGAAAACATTCTCCAGTCTGATAAAGATGAAACGACAACAGCCAGAAACATTTCTATTCATTAAATCATTACTGGTTTATGCATAAGGTTTCTGAGCCTTTTAAGCGTAACTTACCTTGTGTGGTACTCCAGTCCAATCCACCCACAAAAAGTTTCCTTGGAACAATAGACAAAGTACCACCAGTCAGTCATTCATCATTAGTCTGAGTCCGTGTTAGACATAACCGCTTGTGCATCATTAGAGTGTCTCACACAAAGGCAAAACAGATGCTATATGAAATGCTGTCTGTCCAGTGGTAAGTCTGAAAGCACTTATGTCCTGGAGGTGAAGATTAACAATTTCACAACTATAGCAAAGATAAACCATTAGTGCATTGTGCAATAATTGTAAAGATTTAACTATATGCATTTCTTTTATTATTATTTATAAATGTTAACGGACAGGGCTTTCTGTCTATTCTTTCACCTTTCTTGTTTGCATCTGTACACTTTGAGAAAATGTGTAGAAAATACAGACATCTGTTTGTATTCATGCTTGTATTCTGAAAGTTACTGAACAAATCCCCATAATGGAAATTCACCACAATCCACTTATTGCGAGAGCTTCTTAATGGAAATAGATGTGTTTTAAAAGAAATATACTGATTTGGTTTTTTTTACCGTTGTTGATTGTTTTGTCAATATTTTTGGTTTTAAATACAGTTATAATTTCTCCTCGATCTGATTAAATATGACAGGAAAATTATATTGAATGTTTTGGGGGGGGGGGGTTGTTTTGTTTTTTGTTGACAGACCATGTCTTGCCAATCTGTATTTTTTGTCTGCACTGGAGTCCAATAATATACTTTTAATAAAAAATATAATAATGCACGAATTAAATGAAACAGGAGATCAAACGCTATGTTTTGGAAAATTGTAAATGGAAAAAAAAAAAAACTTACACAATAATCAGAATAAACAGAATAAAATAATTGTTTTAAATGTCCAAAAATAAATATATATAAGCTTGATTAAAAATGTATAGGTCCGTCTCTATTTGCAACATGCAAAAATATCCTGCACGTTTACCCGTTCAGATCCAGCCCTGGTCGTGGCTGTCCTCACTGTAATGACCTCGGCAATAAAGGTCTTTTATGAACCTGCTGCCACGTAGGTTACTCCGGGACAGAGCCACGGTGTTCAGAGGGCTAACACAGGACTGAGCGCGGACTCCAGATGCTGCAGCAGCCAACCTCCACCACTGTAACCCGAGTGTTTCCAGTGGGAGAGGGGGAGAGGAGAGCGGCTGCTCTGGCTCTGCAGCTGCATGCGGACCGCTGAACCCGGTGCTGGAAGTTTAACAGCAGTTTTAAAAGGCACTACAGTGCCACACTTGCTGGGCGATCTTGTCGCCTGGCTCCCTGCTGTAACGCAGCCATCATAAATGCAGCGACTGTGACAAAAGCGGAGGGTCACTGCGGACGAGGATGCTCCATCCTCCGGCAGTGCCCGCTAAATGTCCTCGCACTGTGCCCGAGTCGAGAAGAGGAGAGTTTCGCTTCGCTGGCAAGCGGCAGCTATGCTAGTTGAGCTGCTGCAAGCTAAATGAAAACAACACTGAGACAATTAAGTGCACTTTCACGAGTCCCAATGAAAAGCGAAGTGACACCGCTGAAGCCAACGGTGCTATTTTGCTAACGGCACCATAAACCGCGGAGCTACTTCACTTACTACTTTCACTTTTTTTTTGCCCGTCTTTGCGTCTTTCGGCTAGCGAGTTTCTATGGTTAGCTTAGCCTTGTTAGCTAGCGTTAGCTGTCGGATGACAGCTTGACCACAGAGCAGAGCAGACTACCTGTCCGTTACTACGGCGTTCACACTTGAAAGCGTTATTAAATGGCTCTTACCCGATTTCATCTCCGACTAAGTTGTTGTTCATTCTGAGGCAAGTGCGGCTGACGGTGGGAGCTGAGACCGGCTTATCGCTTCAGTGCTGCCCCTGTCAGACTGAGAGCGGAGGAAGGTCACTCCGCTTTTTGGTTCAAACTGTTCTGCGCAGTGACGAAGCTGCAGGGGAATCAGTCTTTAAAGGAACATTACACCCAAATAGACACCCATTTTTTTCATTTGTTTTAATCAGCTCAGTCAGATTCTGAGTAACTCTTTCAGGAAAAGGGTTATGTGATAAGCTGTGATAAATAAAGAGTCTAGTGAGTCTATTAGTAATAGAGCTTTAGTAACCTATAAGTGTATTATTTCCAGTCCAACACAATGGACATTGTAAAACATAATTTAACATTTCAATGCCACCTTAAATAAACATATGTTTCTGTATGTCTATAGATATATAGATATAAATGAATGAATGAATGGGTACATGTGAGAGACAATGAGGATGACCTGGACAGCAAGCTTATATGGTCCACAATTTAACCATCAAATCATGTCTTGACACCAGGATGAATTGAATTTTAGGGGCAACTATTTTTGGCGGAAAAATAAACTGATTATTATTATTAGTAGTATGACTTGAAAATGTTGTCTACCTCAATACTTACTACTACTCAACTACTCAACACTTAAAGACTGCAGATGGAACCCCTGCCTTGTGTTAACTGTCTCGGAGGCGGCTGCTGCTGCTGCTGCTGCTGCTGCTGCTGTGACTCTTTGCATGGATGACTCCTCGCACCCTTGGGTCCCATAATACAACCAATCATTGTGTGAAGGCCCCAGCTTATTTAAGGGGCCATTGCAGTCTGGCCATGTACTTCCTTTCATGACCACAGTCTGCTCATCTTTTTAATGGTTACTTTCAGTATGATGATGTGCCACATGCCAATATCATCCCCGACTGGTTTCAATAAAAGATTCTGGTCAAAAACCCTCAACAGTCACGAGCTCTGGCAAGTATAAATGTGCAGCTGATAAATCCGCCTAAATTATGTCATGATCATGTCAACATGAAGCGGAATCTCAAATAAATATTGCCAATGTTCTTAAATGATCTCCTTCATGAGCAGCTTCCACCCTACTGGTGATTGTATTGCTCAGTAACAGTGATCAGCAGTTGAATAACACTGAATCACACATTTATGTCGATCCCTCTGTACTTTTATTTAAGACTTTAAATGCAGGACTTTCACTAGTGATTGAGTATATTTGTTTATTGTGTAGCATTGTTGCTTTTACTTTATTCGTCTACATGCATCTTACATTAACCTGGTTTGATTCTTCTTGTGTTAAATTAAATCACCAATTGAATCAACAAAATTATCGAAACTATTTTCAGGCAAGGCATAAAACTGTGTTTTATTATAGTGCAAAACTCTCATCATATTAAAAAAAAAAGCTTTAGAGACAGATCCATATCCTACGTAGACATTTTAATGAATTAACCCCCAACATTTACTGACATTTCAACAATACCTATGTGAGATTTAGTGACAAATATTCTTCCAGCTGGGACGAGCCATTCACATCAGTCTGTGCTGGTTCACAGAAGTAGGACATTCATCGTAGGCTCATACATCAGCTTTTATGGCACATATTCTATCCTGAAGTTGGCTTAGTTTACTTGTAAGATGTATGAGGGAAAAATACCAGTGAATATAAAAACACATTGTGGAAAACTGGATAGTGAAATTTGAACATTTAGTGTGACATTTGAGACGTATGCAAAGTCACATGTCTACAGTAGTCTACTTCAGGAAATTAATGGGGGGAAAAAACTAATTAACAATAAAAATAGAAATGCAAATATATATTGTTAGTATTCCCAAAGCTTTCTCTTCAGTCCAATTGGGAATTGTGTGTTCAAATGACTTCACCTTCTCCTTCAGTGTAATGTTTGTCTGTCTTGTTCCAATCTTTGTAATATCATTTTAGAGGACAAAATGAGGTCACACATCAGTGTGTCAAGATGTATGAGAGATTTTCCACTGGGACTGGAGTCCATCAAATTACCACATGTGGTGAAACAGCTTGATCAGGCTTCTCAGAGGGAAATGGCATGAATGTGTCCTGTACTTTGTATTCAAACCAAACCAAACCAGAGCAGGACAAATATTGTCCTGATGGTGTGATTACCGTCAAGCCTCCAGTGCCTTCTTCATTTAAGCTATTATGACTGTTAAATTATGCTCAGCTACATTTTGTTTATCTTTTTTTTTTATTATTGTGACCATGTGTTTCAATTTGCCTTGACGGCTGTGGATAGAGATGTGAGTCAGATTCTCCTCATGTGACACGGTGAAAAGGTTTGAGTCACATTTTTAATTTCAAATCTGATGTGAGACCGTGCTACACACAGAGCTGGAACAAAACCAAAGGCATGTGATGATGAGACCTAGAGGCAAGGGTGCCATGAAAATCAATTCAATGTCATTTTGACATTGTCGCTAAGGAAAATTGCACAAACAGAACAGCGCCCTCTTCCTGTTATCTGCAAAACAACACGCTACAAGGTGTCCCTGCAGGGTTAAATACAGTCACTCTGACACTGAGGCACTACCAAATGATATATGTATTATAATCTATGCTTAAAATAATCGGATCAATAGACAACCAAATTAGAAGCTGAACTGTATGTTTTTTCTGTTAATACAATATGTTGATTTAACCTATGATCAGTTTCATACTGTGTCTTATTTGGATACTGTGGAAAGTCTTTAGATATTATATTATATTATTATTAGTAAAATGAATGAGAGAGGAAAAGATAACCAACCCGTGGCAGTTACACACGGCCCAAACTTCTGCTGTTGCAGCAGCCCTTTACACAGCGTAACATCTCATTATCCAGTCCAACTGTTTGCAGGACAGACAGCAGTGAAGAGACGCAGTGGCACACCTTCTTTTCAAATGGTATATGTAAATAATGTGACTTTGTTCTACTATGTTTGGTGCAGTGCAGTTTGGTGAGTTCACCTAGGGTAAAACAAAAGAAAAAAGGAATAAAGGTTACATGGTTTAAAGTGCAGTTGACAAACTTGTTTGAACTGTTTTATTATTTAAAGTAAAGATAATGACAATCTCCCTGTAAGATATGGCTGCTCTATTTATTAGGAAAAATGATTTCAGTTGTAAGAAGCTCTTTTTTTTTCATCCTTGTTCAATTACATCAGTAAAAACAAAGGACTAGATTGCTGCACCATAGACATTTGATTGTAATGTTTAATTTTAAATATTTATATTCATTTATATTTTACAAGTGCAAGTCCGATGAACACATATCAACTGATATCATTTATTTATCGGATCATTTTTTATCAATGAATGATTTCTCCTAAGTTTGGTACAGTTTACTGTTATGCTCATTGACTTTTTGACACATTTTCAAAAACTGAAGAGGAAACCAGTGAAATCACATGCGTGAATTAGAGTTAAATGCCACCAGGGGGCTTAAGAACATGATTTTCTGATTGGAGGACAATATTTTCAGACAGGAATGTGCAATACGTTTTTTAACCTCAAACCAGTTTGCCATTAACTTGTGGCTTTAGCATTTTAATTTGACAAAGAGTATGACTCCATTTAGAATAATAATAACTTGCACCAGTGCAACTCTCTTGCTGCACAAATACAGAATCACTCTGTATATAATGTTTAATGTAACTATTCTGTTGATGCTAAAACTTGAGGGACCTCTGCACCGACAGATAATGAAGCAGGATTATCTGGCTGACCTGTGGAAGATGGTCCCGTGCTTCTGCCCTTTGACCCTGATAACACCAAGGCGCCTTTAGCGTGAGACTGATGAAGATCTGCTGAGGCCAGCGTCGTCTTAATATCAGTGACAAAACTGTGAAAGAGCAAAGCAGGACACATTACAAGATAAAACAGCTGGTCACATACACACTAAGAACTCAAAGTACAAGACTGTACCTTTTGCTGTCGCTCCAGTTGTACCCTATCAGGGTACAAAGCAGTCTCGTACTTTGATTTCTTAGTGTGTATTGACACAGCATTGTATCGCAATATTACATTGTTATTGATATGTTTTCATAGTAAATAAAAAAGACTTTTAGTATATATACAAGGGAGTTATTCTGTAGGTCTTATGGGTGTTTCAATGTATGTGTTTTCATTTTCTAGATTTTGATTGAACAAGGAGAAAAGTCAGAAGTTTGAACCTTGACATATAAATAAATAAGGCCTTCGAGAAGATAATAGTGTTTAATAGACATTGTAATCCAGCCCGTCCTCTTTGAAATACACTGGGTAAATAAAAAAACTAAAATCAGATGTCTACATAACACAAAATAAGTCAAATGCAACTATTAAACAGACCAGAAAGTTGAACCAACACCTCCGTAAAATATAGTTTCAGCACAAACGCAGCACTGAAGCCATCATAAAGGGAGAGTTTGTTATATATACAGCTACATAACCATACATGCTAACTGCATGTATCACAAAGTACAGGGTTATATGCACAGAAATTAAAAGTCAAATCTTAGGATGCATTTTTAGAAAATATTTTTCGCTGCAACTTAGTCCTCGTGTGGCTTTGAGAAAGGTGTACTCAAGGTAAAGGAAAAAACAGCAGCAGATCCAGGGTCACCTTTAGATTTTAGTTTAGACCTTGAGTCATCAGTTCCAGGACAGTATGGGTTTTTAATATTGGCGAGAAGAGTCAGCAACTGTGTTGTATTTTGTAGCGACCGTGTAATATTTTTTACTCTCAGGTGCTCAAGTGGTTCAGCAATTCAACATCATCATCATTTACCACAGACATGGAGACATTTCCAGGGACTATAAATCTGCAAATGATGCAAAAGACCGAACACTTGAGCACAACAGAATTAGATTTTTTGTGTGTGTGTCCCATGTAAGGAAGCTGTGTTTGCAGCATGAATGAGTTTCTGTGGAAACGAGAGTGCGTAAAGAGCCTTGTGTAAGACTGGTAGGTGGATGAGAACCTCTAATTCCATGAGGACCCTCACTGAGGAGCCAGTCCCACTCAGCTTCACCTAATGGGAGTGAAGTGGATGATGGGTAACCAGGGCTGAATGTAGTGAAAATTATCAGATGATTCATTTGGAGTGTCGTGCTTTCTGTGTCCTGTGAAATTACACACAGAAAGGCTAAGTAGTAGAAAAATATAACCGTTCACAGTTTACTCAGGGATTGGGGGCCTCATTTTAAGGTGGACATATGAAATATGTTTTTTGTTTATACATTTTATTACAGTGTTTTTGTTTTACTTGCAAACTTAATGACACGTTTTACGAATACATATTTGCATACAATCATCCCACACACAGTTGTGGGAATGAAACAAGTGTATATGCAAGACAGTTAAACTGAATTGTTGAACATATTTTAAGGAAGTACACTCCTAAGTGAAGTAGCAATAAGTGACTAGTGTGAACACTTTCAGTGGTTTAATAAACGCTGTATTTCTGCTCCCTATCCAGTTGATCAGGCAGCTCAGGTTATGTTATGCAATAAGACCAAATGCACAACATGTCTGAATGAGATCCAGTGCACTGGTTGACTTCAGCTGTTCATGCCAACACGAAGAGTGTAGAAAACAAAGAGCTCTCACTCTGCTGTGAGCTCTGAGTACTGCACAAACACTCAAGAGTCGACTGCAAAGCGTGGAGAGGAAGGTGAACACTTCACGCTGTGAGTGCATTTCAGCAAATTGACTTCACAGCCTGAGTCTGCACAGTTTTTATTCACTTTTGCCGTTTTCACTAGCAAAAGCACAGATTAACAACAACCAGCTTAGCACCAAATGCAACTGGTGAACATTATAGTGGATCATTTTACAGCTAAAGAACGGGACATTTACCTCCAAATGTAACTGTTCTCAGCTAAGAAGAACAATAATCATGCTGTTAGATTGTTTGTGGCCAATATCACAAATGTGAAATGATGCCAGTTGCTTGAGAGAGATCTGAAGTATGACTGTTCACACATGGCATTGAATGGAACGTGATCTATTCTCACATCCATGGATGGTATGCACCAAAACATAAATTGTGTTTTTAAGGAGACTGACTGTACAGGTGCAGGTGTGTGTATATATATCAGCAAATCAAAGTTACTACTCCCACTCATGTAACATGAAGTGAGATTTGAATCATTATAAAAAAGGAAGCATGTGCCGAATACTGTTAATATTATAGAACTGGCTTGTGTCGACTAGAGTCGGGGCAACTGCATGGTTTTGGTAAATGGTCTTGTGTTTATATAGCGATTTTCCAGTCTTGATGACCACTCAAAGCTGCTTTACACTACAGTTCCCATTCACCCATTCAAACGCATTCACTCACACTTTCTTACCCACTCACACGCTGCCGGCACAGCCGTCAGGAGCAATGTGGGGTTAAGTGTCTTGCCCATATCGGCATGTAGAATAGCGGGGCTAAGAATCGAACACACAACCTTCAAGTTGAAAGATCTGGTCTCAGGTCTGTGTCTCCTGCATGTGTAATAAAGCAGCTGTTTGCTAATATGATAACGCTATCAATTTATACTGCCCATTTACAACATCCAAGATTCTAATTATGCCTCTTGAAGTAACATCACCGTTAAAATAGTCAACTACAGACTTTTTACAGGAGGCAGATTTATTCCCAATAACATAATTTGCCCTCTCATCATCCAGACACTAGTGAAATTAGATTAAGATGAGGTGATTAACATTAGGTAAATAGGTGATTAAGAGAGGTAAGGTGACTACAATTATTTGTTTCATTTTTTACACACAAAATTCCTCAGCTCCATTCCAATCACATACCCTGTATGTCACTGTACCCATACCACTGTAGAGGAAGCAAGTGTACCACAGTTTGAGAACCACAGAGAGATCAATAGATCTCAATGGGACATTCCTGGCTAAATAAAGGATAAATAAAATAAAAATACAATTAGGTCTTTAGTTAAAAAAAAAAAAATTAACAGAAAAAATGCATCTGCATTACTTACCAAGTCATCTACTCTCCACAAACCCCAAAACTGCATGATAGTGAGTTCCTAAGTATTGTATATAGGAATAAAGTTTCATACACACACAAATAACGGCCAGAGAATATCAGCAGCAAATGGTGGCTGCATTGAGGGAAAAAAATAGTCAGAAATTCACCACTGAGTGAAATATCCTGTCCACAGAGGATCTTGGCGCCACTGACACCCTCACCTCTCCTGACTGATATGTGTGACCCGTAGTAAAGTCTGGTGCATGGGTGTAATATAAGAAGTGGAGAGAGCACCGCCCCTTAGGCACTGACAAATATACACAGACACAAATTATAACCAAACAAATGTAGTGAAAATAAATATACACATAAATAACCTAAGTTATAAAGCATACAAATGAGTTCAAGCAAATACGGATCATGGCAAATCAAAAGGAGTGGAGGGGTGGGGAAGGACAATGTAAAGTAAATTATACAGTGACATACACAAGTGAATTATTTACTTTTCACTCTTATCATCACTCGAAAACCACATCAGTCATTAACTGTTTTGATCCTTGGCACAGTCCAAGAAAGCCAGGGTGTTATCTTTAACATCCTCACCAGTGAATTTGATGTTGTTGATGTTGTTGATGTTGTTGATGTGGTCTCTGAAGTGTTAGCACCTACTCACTGGTTCAGACAGCTGGAACACACCTGGGTCAAGAACTGGAACACTTTTCCAGCTCCTGTACAATTCAAGTGCATATTAATTGTGAAGTTTCTAAATAAAGCTCACTATAATTATTATTATATTAATATAATGATCACAAAAATGTAAAGCAAAGTCAGGCCAGAAATCTTGCAGACTCACGATCATAATTATTAACAACTTATATTACATATTATAACTCCATGTTCTTTCATTCAACCTGTTTATCTTCAACTCTAATTCATGTGTTCATCTCAACACGTTTATCTTTGTCGTAATATTTATATGTATTTTAAAAATGTAAAAGAAAAACACTCTATTCACCACGATCATTTCCCATAAAGTTTTGCTCGTGCACAGCTGTGACGTCACTCTGGGAAATAATAAATATATTTACGGGCTTTTTATGGCCTTTAGGAAGGTTTCACAGATATGAAAAATGTAGAATATAAAGATCTTGTGAACAGTTTTACAGGCGCCGCTTTTGAGTAGTGTGTGTTGCAGTACCACGAGTGGCCACTGGAAGAACATTGCAGAGGGGGCGGTGCTCCATCATAGGGGGCGGAGGTCTCTCCGGTTCTTGTAACACATCCCTGTGTCAGCAATTCTGGGCCGAATATAAACTGTCTGCTGCTGCCTGTCAACCTCTTCTGTCTGAATCAAGCAATAACCACTACCTCTCAACCCATCACAACACAAAATGACCTCCACCGCCGATCCCATCTTCTCAAAGGGAGAGGACTGCAAGATCGCCTGGCACGACGCTAGCGCCGGGTACAATGAGGCCGACACACACTTGGAGATCATGGGTAAACCAGTGATGGAGCGCTGGGAGACCCCGTACATGCACTCGCTGGCCACCGTCGCTGCCTCAAAAGGTAAAACCACCTGTGCTAAAAAAAAACGCGAAGCCGAGGCTGTGTCCATTATCGGACAAGCCATTGTGTAAAGGCGCCATGTCCGAAAATGGGGCTCCACACTACACCAGAGTGTTTTTTTTTTTTTTGGAGAATGTACAGAAGTACAACAGCAACCAAACGTCATATACTGTTTTAAAATACTACACAATAGTTATGTTTGATTATTTGATATTGAGAGAAATAATGTGAACACATACAAAACATTCCTGCAGTTGTACACTTACTCTGCATACTCAGTGCAGTGTGGTGAACAGTCAAATAAAAGTTCAATTACACAGCTTGAAACTACACAATCAAAAACACAGTATGGCAAATACAGTATATAAACACAGTATTAGTGCTTTGATTATGAATAATGCTATTGTTAATGTCTTGGCTTTATTGTGTTTATCTGTGATTTTCTTTATGTATTTCTATGCCTTTGCAAAGCACTTTTGAGTTGCCCTGTGTATGAGTAGTAGTACTATACACATGATCTTGCCTCGCTTACACAGTCGCCGACACTACGCACTATGTGCATAATGGTATAGCGATAATACACAAGTCTACTAAGTTCTAATTATCAGTGTTAGATACATACTTATATGCTTATAGCTTTATAATTACACAGTAGAGGACACGTGTGCAGAGTGTGGGGGGCACAGTGCAGCTGTCACACTGTGGTCAAAGACGTCGGCTGAGGAAAAGAGCTCATCTGCTCAGTGTGAAAATAGACTCACTCACACACATGCACACACACCTAAAAAAAAAGGTTGAAATGCACATTTTTTAAAGCTTCCTTTTATATTAATCTTGTCCTCTACTACATAATTTTGAGAAGCATATCACATCAGACAATTTAACAATTCTAGTTTTAGACAGACATTGTTTTATACATTTAGGTTTGTTTTTTTTCCAATTTGCACCAATTTTCCCATGTCTGCAGCTGATTATAGGTCCAAGGAGAGGAAACCCTTTGGCCTTCTCTTGAACAACATCACAACAGTATATTCATTAATAATTCAAAACTAAATTTTCTCACGTAAACACACTTACTTACAGACTGAGTATCACAGTAAACAAACTCTACAAGGCCGTGTAGAGAGAGAAAGAGGGAGAGACATTTTCACACGGAAACCCTGGAAACCTGAGGCTGATTTGTATTTTCTGTCTGGTAGGTGGTCGTGTTTTGGAGATCGGTTTTGGCATGGCCATCGCTGCCACTAAGATTGAGTCTTTCCCCATTGAGGAGCATTGGATCATCGAGTGTAACGACGGTGTCTTTGCCAGACTGGAGAACTGGGCCAAGTCTCAGCCACACAAGGTCAGGAGGACTCATGTATCTGCTCTGATGGCTGGACTGTGGTACAAATGCCCGCGGCTGCTGTGTTAACTGTTTCTTTCCTGCAATGCAAGGATCTTAATGAACAAAGTTTGTGTTTGTGTTACTGCAGATCGTCCCTCTTAAGGGTCTCTGGGAAGACGTTGTGCCCACTCTGCCTGACAACCACTTTGATGGTAAGCGTTTAATCCAGACTTCAGCAAACTTGGGGGAAAACATTCACCTTATTTATGTTTTCCTTTCTGTTACTCATATTGTAAAGAATAGAGTAACAGATGGGAGCAGCATGGAGGCGTTTAACACTGAGACTAACAGTGTTGCTCTTTTCTCAGGTATTTTGTACGACACATACCCTCTGTCAGAGGACAAGTGGCACACTCACCAGTTTGACTTCATCAAGGTTGGTTGTTAATATTTGCATAAAACACCTCATTAGGTTACACACAGGGTGTGGCCTAATTAGTATTCTGAAGTACAACGATGAATCACACACATTATGGCGTTTTTCCACAGTATAGTACAACCTCACTTCGCCTCAACTCTACGGCTTGGTTGGTTTTCCATTACTATAGCACCTCCTCAACGTGGGCGGAGTCATCACAGCACGGCTGCATGAAACTGTGTCTTGTGTAAAACGAACACACAAACAAGTGACTTGTAAAGCAGTTGTTTTCACTGCAACTGAATCATTAGAATCAGTTGATTAAAAAGATTAGTTCAGTACTTCCTCCATGACCGGAGCACCGTCTCCGTCTGACACAGTCACTGAACTGAAATACAGCGGCAGGCGTAGTGATGCGGCTCACTGTCGCTAAATACACCAGACTCCTCTGTTTTCAGGATTCTTAAGTCTTTTTAACTGATCTACAGGTCGCTATTGTTAGGTTTGATTCAGAGCACGTCAGTCTGACGACCTCACGTATAGTATCGGCTCGCTTGGAACCTCGTCTGAGCAGGTACTAAGAAAAAGTACCAGGTACTATCGCTCATTGAAAAGCAAAGTAACCGTGGAGAGTGTAGAACAGCAACAATGTGCAGTTGACACAGAAAGTATGACACTAACAGAGGACTCCTCCACTCACCACCCTCTTTCCTACGAACATCAGGGAACTATGGTGGCCTTTGCATATCAGGAAGCATGCAGTTCTTCTTTGTTTGAGTAGGACACTACAGTTTTGAAACACATGGTCTGGCTGTTTTGACCATACAGACTGCTGTAGAAACCGCACAGCAAGATGGCAACCTCCATAAACCAAGGCCCTTTCCTAAAGTACATTTAAAAAGAAAAATAAACTCTTATTCTAAAGCAACAAAAAAGCAAACATACATTTATACAATCATACTTTATATTCTAATTCCACCAATAAACCTCCCCTATGTGTTGCACTCTGGATCTTTCCCAAGGACTGATTGATTTGCTGAAGTGTGCATGTCTCTGCAGGGTCACGCTCACAGGCTGCTGAAATCTGGCGGCGTCCTCACCTACTGCAACCTGACCTCCTGGGGCGAGCTGCTCAAGACCAAATACGACAACATCGAAAAGATGTTTGAGGTTTGTCACCTTCGTTACCTCCTCAAGGACAAGATGTCTTAAGTTAGCCCACGAGCAATATAATGTTAAAATAATACATTATGTATTCTGTTATAACCTACAAGAGTAGACACTTCATGATAAGTACAATATTGGGTGACCTAAATTACTGCAACTTAAGAAAGACACGGACAATTAAATAAAGGCACAGTTTCTTTGTTTTTTTTTTGCATTTAGAGTTTAGTTATTCTCCCTGTATTTCAACACGACTGTCAAAACTCCTGTTTCATCAGTGAACCAGCGAGCACTGCAGAGTTGAACTGAGTGCAACTTGAATTACATGCAGTGATAATTTCAAGGCTAATAACGGACAGGATAATGCTGTGTCGGCTGAACTAGCATCCAGCCTCTTCACGCTCATCCACTCTCTGTTAATGATTTGCAGGAGACCCAGGTGCCTCATTTACTCCAAGCCGGCTTCAAGAAGGAGAAGATGAGCACCACCAACATGGACATTGCACCACCCAGTGAATGCAAATACTATTCCTTCAATAAGATGATCACACCCACCATTCTCAAAGAGTAAAGTCCAAGGAAACCTTTTTTATAACCTAATGTGCCTTTTCACCTGACCCTCCTGCCCTCCTCTCTCAATAAACTGTAGTCCTTCCCACCTCTGTTTAGCAGTGCTTCTATTTTTAAAGATTCATATTTCCTTTGTTCCTATTTGCAGTTTATCCTTTACAGTAACGGGCAGCAGCAGACGGAAACCACCAACAATGTATTTACACCTCACAGAACATCTGTTTAAGCTTTTACACAACACCTAGTGTGTCACACATTACCCAGTTTAAGGCTGAGCAGGAGATTTATCACTACATATTTAAATGCACGCTTTGTCATGCGGATGTACATCTACTGTATGTTGACATTCAAATCCAAATTCAGCAGAAATCAGTACAAAATTGTCAGCTTGAATGGTAGCTCTCCAAAAATAATGACCATGTCAATATATACCGACATTTAAGGAAACAGGGTTTTCTTCATGTCGTCGATGAAAGTACGCAAACACTTAAACCTACAGAAATCTGACATTATGACCATTTCTCAATCCTTTTTACAAGCGTTTTTTTTTTCTTTTTTTTTTTTTAGTCCAGCGATGCAGACAGAGAGCATTATGTTTTAATTTATGGATGTAGATTATACAGCATGTTATCTGTACACGTAGGCACCCGTTCCCACCTGGTGAGGTCACATTAATCATTAGATGGATGGGTGATGCAACACTCAGCTGCAGTACAGTGGGAAACTCCAGCTGCTGCAGGCACTCGGAACTGAACTGCAAGCATGTGACGCTTACGTTTTTAAGGTTAGACAAAAATTCTCATACATAGAAACTTGAAAGAGGCAAAAACAGAGCAGGAAAGATGGCGGGTTTGCAGTAATAGAAGAAGAAAATCTCATTTTATTTGCTATGTAAGGTCATAAACTGAATATCTTTGCGAGTTTGGACTGCTGGTTCAATAAAACAAGATATGCAGGTACTTCAATGGACAGAGGAACTAGAATAAAATGGAATGCTGTAACAGTTTTGAACTAATGTAATCAACAAAAATGAATAGCTAATGATAGATAAAATGACTTTTAACCTATACAACACCGACATGCAGCCACCCACCAAGAACTCACCTAGTGTAGCCAGTAACCTGTAGGAATGGGACTATTTATACATGGTCCATGTTCTATTTGAGTGATTTTATGATAGACTGGCAAAAAAAAGTATTGCATTTTTCTTATTGGACAAGTAGTTTTCTTCCCAATCAATAAATATATTGATTTGTCTAACTCTTGCGCCTGACAAATATACTTAAGTGTTCATCCCAGTTAAACCCACAGTGAGTCTAAGGCTTTAAACTGTAGTTAATTGATGCCTTGATTTTTGGAAAACATGACATTTCAAAGTGTTTTAATGGGTGAAATAGTCTCAGAACATGAAGTCAGTCAAGTCAACATGACAGTATCTCACTTCAACCACCACAAACCAAAAAGCATATTACAATCTTAACGAGAAAGTAAGGTTTGAGTGTCACACACTAACACTTCAGTGATAAATGTCGTAGTCAACTAAAAAGGACCTGAAGAACAAACATGGCTTTGTTGAAAGAAATTCACCCATGGCCAGAAATTAGGCATTTGCCTACCTCAACCCTCAATGGATTTTATTTCAATTAACAGCCAGATGTACACCATTTATGCCCCCTAGTGGCTCAAACCAGACCAAACCTCTTTCTTTTAGAGCATTTAAAGTCAGTGGATTCAGCTCAGTTACTACTGACTGAATGACAGTTAGAGAATGTGATTGATTGAAAATAAGCACCAGTGAGCCGTCAGTAAATTTACAGCAATTTTAATGAAGTAAGTTCCCGCAGCTCTACATGAAGAAGGAGCAGAGCTTGAAATGAAACTCAAATATAACATTTACATAGCAGACAGACGCACGCATACATATTACACATTTATTTCCGATACCAGATCTTCAACTTCTTCTCACGTTTGATTTTCTTCTGCAGCTGTAAAGTCCCGTAGAGGAGCGCCTCTGCTGTTGGTGGACAACCTGAGGACAGAAGACAAAAACTATTTATATCAGTAAGGGATTTTAAACTATTGCAGTTTAAAAGGAACAAAATCAGTCTTTCATTCAATTAAATTGTATAATTCATCCAGTTATATATTTAGCGTTGTGTATCACACAATAAACAGCTCAGTGGCTACTAAATTACTAAATCAATACTGCACTAACATTTCCTGTATGCATTAAAATTTCATTATGCACTGCCACTACGACATACAGCAGCTACTTCTAATAAAAAATTAATAACTAGTGGCAAGATTCATAATTACAATTTAACAACTTACATTACAGCTATAATGTCGACAACATATCCATGGTCTACAGGATGTGGACTCATGTGAATATTTAAAATAATGCTTTCAATCACCTGGAACATAAATGTCCACTGGTATGACTCTGTCACAGCCTCTGACCACAGCGTAGGAGTAGTGGTAGTAGCCTCCTCCATTAGCACAACTACGAAATGATCACAAGGAGACATCATTTACAAAGACAATTATTGTGTATGTAAAGCAAACCGAAACCACAAAAAACACACAATGGCAAAACCGGAGTGAATTTCTGAAATACATTATAAGGTCCGGACTACAAAATGACTGACAGGTGAAGAGAAGAAGAGCATTTAAAATCAATGTCTTCTGGTAGAAACTTACCTTCCCATAGAAATTACGTATCTAGGCTCAGGCATCTGGTCGTACACCTGATAGAAAGAAAGAAGTTACATAATGTTTAAATAAAGAACAAGTCTGTACTTTCAGCTCAATCTACCAAGCCGCCAACAGGCTGCTCATAATCCAGTCTGCATTTGCACAGCTGAACTCTTATCGGCACTGAACTGTGTCACAAAACAAGTCCAAACTTTATTTCACAGACCTGATTCAAACATGATGATGCAGCAGTTGTTTTGTTATTTGCAGAAACTACGGCCTGGTTTATACTCGCTGCAACGCATCCAATGCGAGGCTTTGTAAATGACGTCGTTATCACCGCAGGCTCATTGTGCACTAGGGCTCCAGAAGTTGTCAAGGAGCTAGATTAGATTAGATACTTTTTAATTCTAAGATTATACAATGAAATTCAGGTGCACTGTCAGGATGTGGACCCATAAATTATGTAATAAGTATATCCATTCACACTCTCCAACATGCATTCATTTAACCCCACAATCATTCAATCTGTGCAGACGTATGCATTTTAGAAAGGTAATTCACTTAAAATAGCAACATATTGCACAATAAGACTGCAGTAAAAATATAATGGTGCTGTGTTGTCTCATGTTGGGAGGTTTCTTAGTTCATTGTTCAGCGTGATTATGGTTCTGGGGTAAAAAAAAACAAAAAACTGTTCATGCACCTTGCGGTGCATGTTTTGATGGATCTATATCTTTTGCCAGAGGGCAACAGTTCAAAAAGGTGATGGGCAGGACAGAAAGTGTCTTTGAGGATGTCAAGTGACTTTTGTAGGCTGCAAGGTTGGTGATGTTCTGAGCTATATTGTGCACCTCTGAATTTTTGTAATGACATTTGCGCAATAGATGAATCTGAGGGGAAAGTCGACAAACAGATCTGTCCTCATAAGCAGCTCTATAGACATGAGATGATCAGATGACTTTTGAGTCTTATCTTTGGAGTGGAATTTTTGCAGGAGAGATTAACGTCACAATGGTAAGAAATAACTGTATCTAATAATTGTGCGAGACATCTATCACATATCTATGTTACTGCATTGATTAATTAGATATGCGAGGTGTGACAACGAAACTTAAATTAAGAAGGTCAAAGTGTGTTCTTTGCCGCCTTGAGGTTTGGAGCATATACCGTTGTGCATCGACCATAAAAGCCTCTGTGGCTGCATAGTCTACATTTGCTGCTGTTACATTTTTGTGACTCTCACCTTTCTCAGGGCTGGAGCCATCTTATTGGTCAAAGTTCCTGCCACGATCATGACATCAGACTGTCGGGGACTTGCTCTGAACACAATTCCAAAACGGTCCATGTCGTAACGGGGTGCAGCCATGTGCATCATCTCCACCGCACAACATGCCAGCCCAAAGGTCATGGGCCACATAGAGCTCTGAGAAGGGAGTACAGCAATGATAAGCAATCAAAACACTGAAGCCATTTTCAGATGTGAGCTCTGAACAACTATGTGCAGATATTTTGGGTTTCTACATTTTCTAGACTTCGTTATTCACAGATGACAGATGCAGCAGGAGATTGGTGGTCTGAGTGAGCCACATCCACAAAAGGAGGAAATGTCCTAAGGATCCTGATGAGGGTATGGCTCCTAGCTTGAATATGCAAGAAAAGGCCTCAATATAGATTATCCTAAATCTCTAAATCTCTCCTGCTGTGTTCTAACATGGGCTCACTTAGACATTATTTAGAGATTAACCCAGGGAGCATCTGTGGACATTTGCATTCACACAAACAACCTCTCAACAGATAATCTTAGATGAATGCCAGGACTTCAGTGAATGTCTGCAAGCAACATATATCGCTTTTCCACTATAGAGCCACACCAATAAAGTAGATACAGTGACAAAAATAAATAAATCACTGTTTCACATGATGAACAAACAAACAGCAGCAATTAAAATGAATGTATTGCTTTTAGTCAAAGACTAATTCCAAAAACACTGACCAACGTGATATTTTAGATCACCAGCATCTGTCAAGCTCTCCATGATTCAATCACATCATACGTCTTTGGAGAAATGGCAAATGAGAATCCCGTCATGCATCAATCTATTACACACATGCTGGATATGACCAATGAGCTGGCAATCATGAACTCACCCTGCGAGCCCAGTTTAGCAGATCATCCAGCTTGGTTACAACATACTCCCCCTTGCTGGTGGCGACAGCTGCTGGTTTGGCTGCTGCCACTGCCGTGCTCTTCTCTCTGACTGGAACCACACTGTACCAAAAGGAGAGAGAGGAGCTTTACCATGTGCAAAATGTTAACAAGAGATAGATTGACTACACTATCTATACCAGGGTAGTTTCTCAGCCCACCTCGTGCATGTGTTCTCACTTTTAGCACTGTTGTGCAGACTCCTCTGTTGAAGAGCAAATAAAGAGATGGGTCTGTTGGACAGAGGGAGATAGTTAGAGGAACAAATGACAGAGAAACAAGACAAGACAATTGCAGCAAAAGTTTAACAAACAGTTTTTGATGGAACAGGTTTATCGTGAAATTTTGTTAAATGAGAACTCAACTAACATCAAAATTACTAATACAAAAGCTTTTTTTTCACATAATTGCAACTGCACAATAACGTTTTTCAAAATGTATTTTACCAATGGAAGATATAGTGGGAGCTTATTTCAATTAAGTTTTGAAACAAGCAACATCATTAGAAGATTCTTCTTACCTTGCTGAAAAAGAGCCAAACATGGCCAGGCGAGGTGCTGCAAAATGACAAACGGAGAATAACATTTTTAACAACATTACACTGATTGAATGTCAGAGAACAATATAATGAAAACAAAGCGAATATTTTAAATGGTATACTTCATGACACACACACAGCAAATACTGTAAACTGTAAACGGATACAATATCAGGGTTATTTATTTCTTCCAGTAAATCCAAAACAGACGAGGTCAGAATAATCTTAATTTTATATTTATCGAACGATGGAGCACGACAGCCCTGTTGTACATTCCAGTCAACGTATATGCGGACTTTTAATGTAGTAAGTGGTTAACTTTGTTTTAATGTATGCCGAATTGTAGTGTAGCACCTAATGATTTTAAAACGTACAGGTCATCTGAACAGTGAAAATAACGATTGTAAACATAACACAAAACAACGACGTGCATCGCTTAACAATGACAATCGCTGAAGTTAACATTACCAAACACACAGCATCAAGTGTATAACTTCACCAGTTGTATATGCGTCAGAGATTGTGTGTGGTTTATAAATAAACATGTAATCGTTATAAATGTGAAATAGTCGCTGCTGGAGTTTATGTAAGCTAACACGATTAGCCACCGCGCTAACACAGACACAGCAAGGTCAGCTTGCGCATTTAGTAAAAGTTATAACCCCGACCACCGACATGTTCTTCATAAGTGTTGGCGCATGCCTACGTGTCTGACACTTATAAAACAATAAACAGCACATGTGTAAGCACACTGTAATATTTATTTAACGCGTCTTATTTTCGGTCAAAACATCACTCACCGACTAACGCCGCCATCTTTGGATCCTGATGACGTCAAATTGCTTCCTGGCTTGATGCGTCTTCTTCGTGGTGATTAATGAAGGCCGACAATACCCGGTGTTCCCGTGATTACCGCCCTCTAGCGTTGCTGTAAGTATGTATCTCTGTATCTTTTATTCCTCATTGTTATCAAAATATTTGAATATTATGAGCAAAAGTATGACCAGGATCCTAGGATTCCCAGTTCAAAATAAAAACATAACTAATAAGGGATTGTTCAGGTTATTTTTTTTAAGTGTTGCACCTCGCCTTGCATGCTACAATTTTGGTGAATCAGCTAAAGTCACAAGATAACACATTTGATGACTGGTAGATGAGCAACTCATGTGTGCTATGATGTAAAATTGGTGATTTTCTTTACAGACTTGGACGCAAAGGAGAGTTTATAAATTAAATTTGCGACCATCACAGACTGTAATGCTGATAATGTGTCAATACATGCTTCAAACAACACGAACTGTCCCTTTAAAGTGTCTCAGTCCATCAGTGTACATATGGAGTACAGATATGTAGTGCAGAGATACTCTGAAGTCCAAAGATTAAGATTGTTGAGGTTCAGTTCTGACAATATTCCATTTATTCCTCAACAAAACTTTCCATGCAGTGATTTTGTGCCTTCACTTTGATGATAAGACGTTAAAGAGTTTGACCTAGATAATAAAAGCGAAGGCTGCTCGACTTGTTGAGCTGCATTCAGACAAGTGTTGTCACAGCAAACACACGTTAATTTAATCGTCCTAATGATCAGTTTCAGCAGTACACTCCTCATGTCAGACAAAACGGCCAGATATGAATCTTCTTATGTGAAAAATCTCTACCTCTCACCTCTTTTGTGGTTTTTGCAGCCAAAACTAACACCTGTGTTATGTGTGAACACCTGGTAGACAAGCGGAAAACGGAGGATTTCACTGTTATAGTCACTGTTTAGTGTGTGTGTGTGTGTGTTTGCTGGAGCCGACCCTTTCTTTCATTAGACTGGAAGAAAGAACGTAATTTGAGGCTGAAAAATGTCTATTTTTACTTGATAATTACCTTTAGACAAATGACTTGCCTTTAATTACTGTGGTTTTGGAAATCTCATTAATCTTTCTGTCAACAACCTCAGCAGCAGGAGCAACAGTGAGGAGGAGCAGCAGCAGGAGCAGCAATGTAGATCAGCAACAACAGTGAGGACCAGCAGCAGTGAGGAGGAGCAGCAGCAGCAGTGAGGAGGAGCAGCAGCAGCAGTGAGGAGGAGCAGCAGCAGCAGTGAGGAGGAGCATCAGTGAGAAGGAGCAGCAGCAGCTGTGAGGAGGAGCATCAGTGAGAAGGAGCAGCAGCAGCAGTGAGAAGGAGCAGCAGCAGCTGTGAGGAGGAGCAGCAGCAGCAGTGAGGAGCAGCAGCAGTGAGAAGAAGCAGCAGCAGCTGTGAGGAGGAGCAGCAGCAGCAGGAGCAGTGAGGAGGCCAGCAGGGTGGAGATGGAGAACAAGCAGAGAACATGGAGAGCATGTCATCACATAATGATAGTCCCAGCACTGAAAACACTCACTGCAGCTTCTCCAGGAATAGCTGCTCAGTCCAGGCAGCAACTGGTAAAAAAAAAAAAAAACCCGGGAAAGATAAAAAAGACTTTTCTTTTTCTTTTTTTTAACAAATGGCTTTAATTCTTCCTTCATCATATACAATCTTTCTGGACAGTTAAACTAATAATAAAGTCTCAGAATGGAAGCTGCATTGCTTGTGGCTTTTTTAAGGTCAACCCAAATTCAACCATATACATATATATATATATATATATATTTATATATATATCGCAGAGGCTTTAAGTACTTTAAGAGTTCAAAACATTAAATATAGGCACTGGAATAGCTTAAAAGGACTACAGCGTTGTTCAAAGGGTTGGTCCACCCCTCGCGGGCAAAGAGCTCTTACATTACAGATAATAAGCATGAATCCACATTAAAAAATAAAAACAGTTCTGTAGGAGGAGCAAAAGAACAAGTTGAGCCGTCACAGATTTTGGAGGTTATAGTGGCAGCGTGTGTAGCTGTGCTGAACTGCAGACCACAGGAATGGCCTATTTTTGGAAAGATCTCCTCCTCTGACAGAAGAAGGCGCAGTTCGCCTCCTCACTGAGAGTCCAGGATGTCTGTGGGGAGGACGTCTGGTGTGCCAGTCGGCCTCTGTGATGTCTCCCCTGACCAGGAAGAGGGGGTGACCTGATTATAGAGGACGTCCTGAGACACGAAAAGTGGCTCTTTGAGATTCAGGTTGTACATGAGGAACAGATTGAGAGCCACCATGGCGAGGAGCGGGAAGACGGTCAGGCCGGAGCCGAAGCCTCGCCACAAGCTGCACACGTTCAGGTTGACCCAGTAAACCAGTCTGTGGATGATGAGAGAAAACAGAGCCCATCAAGTTCAAACCTCACTGCCTCACATCTCTGATCAGTCAGGACAGGCAATGAAGTTTACCTTCAACAAATCCTGCTGCTAAGGCCTGACCGAGGTTACCATGGAAACGCTTCCCTTCAAATTAGCCTAGGTTAGGTCAGACTGGATTATAGGCTCAGCATAACTTCAAACAACCAATTTACCACATTTAACTTTAGTTAAACTACTAATGCCACACAGCTTCTTCTTAATATGTACTGCACCTATATATGTGTATACATATACATATATATGTGTATATTAAATGTGAGCTTCTTAAGGACACAACTGTAATCCATTAAAAAACTTAGCAATTAAAAGTGCAGTGCAATTTAGACAATGTTAAATGTCACATAATCTTATTTGGCTAATTTCAGCTTATAAACATTATAAACAGTTAAAACATGACTAACCTGGCTCTGTCTTTATCAGTCTCTGAAGCTCAATCACTAACATTTTTTTTCATATATTCTCTTTAATTTATACAAAACCCATAAAATAATCAACCACATAGTCGTCGTCACTTTTCTCAGATTGACTGAAAACGTGAAGCTGAACTGCTCCGTTGGAAACGTCAGAGTTGGAGACTCTCTTACTCTCTTTGATATCATTTGTCTTTGGCCGTAAATTCACACAGACTGGTTGAATATAAGTAAAGCACTGAAAGTGACTGGGAAAACAGAGAGAGTGAGTGAGTCTGGAGGAGCTGAGTTCATATTTACTTGATCTGCATCTAAAATATTCTGCCAAAGGCTCTCGTTAATGACAGTGGCAGTGTTTGTTTTTAGCCATGAGAGCGGCCTGGCTGCACCAGACGACAGCGTTGCTCTGCCAGAATTAAATATCTCACCAACTACTGAACTTTGGAGCAGGAAACAAGTGAACTTTTCTCATCGTCTGACTTTTCTGAGCCCGAGTTCTCCTCGGGGGTCCACGTTCAAGCCTCACCTTCCAAAGATAAACATGGCAACCGCTATTGGCACCAGCTTCATCTCGTCTTGAGGCAGCAAAGCTGCCATGACGACGAGGTTGAGGACGTAGAGGAGAAGCTGCTCCAAGGACGACGTGACAAACAGCCGCTGAAGTGTCCGTCTTCTCGAAAACGGCTCCTGCAGATTGAAGGAACCAGCGCAGAACTGGTACACTGTGCCCACAAGCATCGCTGTGAGGGACAAAAGAGTGACAGGTCAAGTTAACGTATGGAATCTGTGTCACTTCTGCACATATAACTCTCAGCTTTCCACTTCCATCTGCACTTGATCTCAGTCTACTTTGCGTTCCTATTTTCTTCATTTGAATACAGAGCAACTGCCAGCAGAGAAGCCCGCATGCAAATCCCCCTCTCTGTCATCAGCTCGACAAAGACGAGAGGAAAATGGTCTGGATAGACTTTCGTTTCGGTTGCTTTAGCCACCTGCCCTCTGGTTCTGGTTGCCCAGATTGGGAAATGATTAAAATATTCTGAAACAATTAGGTCACAGCCTGGGAGACACGACACATGGCCAATGTCTTACTGTAGTTTCCATTTAGAGCTACGTGCAGGAGAAGGAAATTATGCTTCTCTCCAGAGGCCTGAGGAGACGTCTGCTGCTCTGAGGTTGAAAGCGCATGAAATTAAAGAGGACAGGAGACACTGAAGCATTCCGAGACAAGGCGGCCAGACAAAACCAAATCCTCTCTTAATCTTTATCTCTCATTTGCGCGACCGCCTTTGAAACGTCGGGGGCTGCAGGTGTTTGAAACGTACCGAGCAGGATGGGCACGGCTGCCACCACGCAGCAGCAGAGGGTGAAGATGATGCGGCTGGCTATGTCAGGGCATTCTGGAGGTTTAATGGGGACATAGAAATAGAGTGCATAGAGGATCCCAGCTGCACAAAGAAGAGAGGCCAGGACCGAGAAGAAGGCGGGAACTCGGCCGCTCTGACAGCATTTACACTGACAGCAGCGGCAGCAGCATCGGTCCGAAACCTCCTCCGTGGCGTCACGTGTCTCTTGCCGCCCGTCTGCGCTCCACACTGTCAGCTCCACGCTCTCTGGAGGCGGGCCTATCAGCGGGCGACCCTCGTCCACGGTGCAGTCCAGGTTGGTGGATTCTGGGCTCCATTTCGGTGTGTCTGTGCCGTTGGGAAGGTCTCCCGGAGAGGCTGGGTTTGGAGTGCTGACGCAGTTTTCCGTGACAGCGTCCAAGTCGTGCGCTGTGATGATTGGACTGGAAAAACTTGGATCCAGGTCCCCCTCCTCTGTCTGATCCACTTGTGGCTCTGGTGGGAGGCCGTCGCTGGGCTGCTGGTGGCAGCGAGCAGACTCTGTACAAAGCAGAGCTCGTGTTAGTACAGACATCTGAAAACATTCACCTGCAGGTTTCAGCTGCTTCTTTATGTCCACCATGCAAAGCAGAATGGTGGTTTCTCATAAACGGTTTGCATGAGGCTTTGGAAAAACAAGTGTGACAAGATTTGATTTTTAAAGAGCCGTACAAGTGACGACTTGATCTCACTCAACCTGGCCTTGTTCCTCCTCTGTGCAGTTGAGCATGTGTCACCACAACTGATCAGTGCTGCTTTTCATACACACTATAGCACCAAATGTATTTTTATATACATACAGTACTGAATATATATGTATTAAAAGTTTGGGGTCACTTAGAAATGTCCTTATTCTTAGAGGAAAAGCACTTTTTCAATGAATATAACATTAAATGAATCAGAAATACACTCTATACATTGTTAATGTGGTAAATGACTATTCTAGCTGCAAACGTCTGGCAAAACAAAGGCCCATTTCCAGTGTTCTAATGGTACATTATGTTGCTAATGGCGTTTAGAAGACTATTGGATGATTAGAAAACCCTTGAAAACCCTTGTGCAATGATGTTAGCACAGCTGAAAACAGTTTTGCTGGTTCTTTGACGAAAGGGCAAAACTATTATTTTGAATAAAAATCATTATTTCTAATCTTATCAATTTCTTGACTATATTTTCTATTCATTTTGCAACTCTTTTGATGAATAAAAGTGTGGCTTTTTATGGAAAACACAAAAAAAATGTATAGGTGACCCCAAACTTTTGATCGGTAGTCCATATGATGATATATATATATATACACACACCAAAGAGTCGCTGTCTGCAGCTGTTGACTGACCTGGTTTCATTACTGCTGCAAACTGTCGTATCAACAGCCACTAAACATCTCACAGATTTCTCCGTTTGAAACAGAAGCTAAAACGAAGATAAATACTACACTGGTCTGTTGAAGGAGCTCTCCTCCTTCAACAGACCAGTGAACCTGTTCAACTTCTCACTCTTCTTCTCAAAATGTGTTTGTCTGGTATCTTTTTTGACTTGAAACCAACGGTCACTGTTATTTTTTGTGTCATGCATCCAGGTTTCCATACTTAGAGGACAATGCATTGACTTAAATTCATTTTCTGGAAAAACCTTAACCATAATTTCTACTGACCTCATCCTAACTTTAAAACATGTCTTCATCTTAAAATGTCATAGCTCACATTATGAGTACTTGATTTTTGTCCTCATAAGGAAGACAAGTCCCCATAATGTGAACAGATGCAGGTCCCCACAACATATGGAATATCATATCACACACACAGATGCAGCAGTGGAACATTCGTCAACAAGGGCACAAGTTTTTTCCCACGTAACATAACAAAGGCAAACATGTAACTGTGTTGCCTGCAAACAAACTTCATGTCACACATAGTGATTGATTCTCTTCCTTAAACACAGCGTTTCTTGTGATGATCAGATTAAAAGTTGGATATTTTACAAAAAAACCTGCGGCACCAAAACCATCATATGAAAGATTCAGTGGAATTCTTCATGAACTCACATGAACTAGGAGCACAGGAGCAGTGGACCTTCTCTACACCCACGGAGCAATGGCATGACTGGATGCCTTGACCCGTCCCTGGATTTGAACTGGCAACCCTAATTACCAGTCACAAATCCAATGCTCTTTCCTCTTGGCCATGAGCTGCACCACAAACTTGGTCTGGCCCAACTCTGCCTTTAAAGTCATTGGCTCGGTCACCTCATGCCAGATGGAACTTGAACCCACAATCCCTCCCTGTCTTAAGAGGCCAGTGTCTTATGTCGCTGTGATGCTCATAATATTAACATTTAACGGGTTCATGAAGACAAAACCTTGTTTTTCTTCTTCATCTGACTTTGCTTCCTCCTCACCAACAATGCAGAAAACTTTGATTTGATGTTGTGGATGCTTTTTTCGAAGAAATATCTAATTGCGATTGTTCTGACAGGAATTGTGATTGCGATATGATTCGCGATATCACAGGGAATGGTCATTTTTATGTCCTCATTCTTGTTTTCATTTGAAAAATTTCATTTAAAAAATGATTACTGTGTGATATTTGTGCATATCTGTGAGAAACAAAGACGTCCGCTACAGTCTGTAGAATACGATGTGCAAAGATCAAGACGATAATGAATCTAAAACTATATTTTGACATACATTAATTGTTCAGTTCCATTGAACCCTGAGCTCCTGCTCCACCTCGTTCTCACCAGACCATCGCAATCCCGTCTCCTGACATTCAGACACCGCTAATTTGCTTTGGCCTCTACTCAAATCCCGCAGCATCAGATAGACGGTAACATGCCGCAGTGACAATAACTCACTCTTTGGCTGGCGTGCCGTTGGTGGTGCTTCAAGGGAGCGCTGGGAGCCGGTGACAGAGTGGGAGGACGAGTGCAGCTCCTCCATGGAGGACTCGGGGCTGTCTGACACCGGCGCCAGAGAGATCTGAGTGTCCAGGTCCAGGAAGGGGGAGAAGGAGAGTCTGGCCGGGTCTATGTCCTGGAGTTGGTTGATGATATCACTGATGGACTCCTTCATGCTGTCGAGCTCTTTCACGTTCTGCCGGTTGGTGACCTGAAGCCCTGAGGTGCTCATAGTCACTCAGCCTGAGACAAGCAGGAGGTTTAGAAATACAGTCAGTAAAGTGAGTTAAATCACTTACAAATGCAAATAAACTTTTATTTTATAGTTAATTATTCAAACAACTGGCAAATATCATCAACATGAAAATAGACAGAGCCGCAGAAACAAAAAAAAGGACACAAAACTGCTCTGAAATAAACGTATGCTTCACATCCTGACTTCCTACCAGCGAGTCATAGAAGCTGCAGAGGCCAAGTTATTTCAAAATAAAGTTGTTTTCCCTGAAAACGTGTTCAGCCTCTTGCTGCCACGTTTGCGTTTCAAAGGACAAAACAGGCCAAGGAAACAAAAATAAAATCAGTGCTGAAAATAATCATTTCTAAGCTGCATTTTAATGTTCAATGATACAACAAAGAAGAGAAACGTACACAGTGAGGTTCTATATAAAGATAATTCAACTGAACTTTGAAGTTTAAATATACATAATAATCTAATTCAAGTGAATGGATGATGTAAATGATGTATAAACATGTGATTTCAGGCTGAAGAGCACACTGGTTCCTGACCTTAGTGACTGACGATGACCCCTGACAGCCTTCAGTCAGTCCACTACAGTGTTTTTACAAAATCACACTCATCTGTTTCACTTATTGTTTTCTTTTTTCATCTTAAAATAAGTCCAGACCGATCAACATGACCTTAGTGTCGCACGTTTCTCCAGCAAAGCTTTTCTTTTTGATATTATTTACGGTTTTTGCATCGCATCAGATTTCATGTTTTTCTGTTCCAGAATGTTGTGTTGACTCATCCCAGTCTTTGAGGCCTTTGTGACCTCACTGTGGTCATGATTTGAAAAAAGTAAAAGGAAGGAAAAAAAAAAAACAGTTCCAGTTAAATATGTTTTCCCTTTTCTCTCTTCTGTAATTCATTTAATCATGTGGTGACCCTGCTCACTTATCTGAGGCCGAATGATGGGGATGAACATGATATCACAACATGGAGTTTGCATGTTGTCTCCGTGTTTCTGTGGGGGTTTTCCAGGTTCTCTTGTTTTTTCCCAAAGTCCAAAATGATGCAGATTTGGAGATTAGGTAAAGTGGACACTCTAGTGTGGGAGTGAATGGTTGTTTGCATATATATATATATATATGACCCTGTCTGTGATGGACTGGTGACCTGTCAGTGGTGACTATATGTTATATTGCAATGTATTTGCATATTACACTATACAGTGTTGTACAAATACTTCCTGTACTTCAGTACAAAATTCACATATCTGTATTTTACTTTGTTACTTTTTATTCCACTACATTTCATCTAATTATCTTTGTTACTCATTATTACCAAATAAAATCAGAAGAAGAAGAGGAGTTGATAAGGGTCTGTTGAACTGTTCCATATCATTACAAACAATTTACTATGTGAAATGTCATGATGGAATTTTGGGATATGATCTTTAAGGTCATTTACTTAATTAATTTAAAACTTAATTTCACATAGTTTGACTTTTCTTTTTTCACATGACCAGACTGGACAGTTTGTATTAGGGCCACATGTAAAAAAAAAAATTGAAAGAAAGGAAAAAAAAATCAAATAAACAGCATGAATTCTGATATTAAAGTCAGAATTCTGACATTAAAAAGTCAGAATTCTGAGATTAGTCGTTAACTAATGTAGAGCTGAAACGATGAATCGATGAATCGATTATTAATCGATTACTAAATTAATTGTCAACTATTTTGATAATCAATAATCGGTTTGAAGCTTTTTTCATGATTAAAACAAGATTTCTGATTGTTTCAGCTTCTTAAATGTGAATATTTTCTTGGTTTCTTTGCTCCACATAACAAAGAAATCATTAAAATGGAATCATTTTGGTTTGTGGACAAAACAAGACATTTCGAGAACATCATCATTTCCAGGTTTGACAAACACTTTTTTACATTTTCTGACATTTTATGAACTAAACGATTCATCGAGAAAATAATCGAACGATTCATCGATTACCAAAATAATCGTTAGTTGCAGCTCTAAACTAATGAATGCATGACTTGGTTTCAATCAAAGGGGCTGGTTTTCCGTTTCTTTCTTCTTTACAGTAGTTTCTGTTCTTCCAGTAAAGTCTGATAAGAAGGTAAGAAAAAGCTGCTCTTCTGCCATGTGACCCTTTGACCAGAGTGTGACGTCGCCGTTATTTGAACTGTCTGGCTCTTTTCTTAATGACATGTGCGTTCTCTTCTGCGTTTCCCCCTCCTCTCCTCTCTTCTCCTCTCCTCCCCTCCTATCCAACCTCTTTTGGCGCACATCCAGCTGTGGCGCACGCAAAAAAAAAAACTAAGAAAAAAAAATAAAATAATTGGCGGGGACAATTAAGAAAGTCTGTCCAAACAATGCTGTCCAAACAATGCGGACTTCACCGTGTTCACAGCGCAGTTTGGACTCCAGAGTCCTGGACTCCGCGCAGTAAATGTCGGTGCCTGTGGCGAGGATGTGGGAACGCGCGCAGGGGAGAAAAATACCTTTAGTCCCTGCTGCTGAGCGACTTTCCCTGGAAACCGTCTACTTCTTTTTTTTAAATTCCCTTTGTTAAAGCAAAAAAAATATATATAATATGTGATTTTAGCACAAAGCAATGGAGGGAGCGTTCCTGAGTGGATAAATTAAATCAAAGCCAGCATGAACGCGTGCGTAAATGGCTCACCAGTCATTGTAGAGGTTTGAGGTCAGATTACTACACACACTGTGAAGTCATTACATGTATACGAGGACACACAGGCAACATACAGAGGAACAAATGGACTTACGTGAGTCGCAGGCTGCTGCAGAGTCTGTGCTGAGTTTAGAATTAAAAACTCTCTCTCCTCCGTGAGTCTCTGTGCTTTTTTCTTTTCCCTCCCCCTCCGTTTGCTTTTTGTCTTCCAGGATCCTGAACTTCTGAATCAAATTTCACGACGGACAAAATACGAGGCTTTTCCTCCGCCCACACGAGGGTTTTTTTTCTTTTCTTTTTTTTTTCTTCTTGGGTACCATGTCAAACACCATATGGAGCAAATAAAACCAGAGCAGCAGCAGCAGCAGAGAGAGAGAGAGGAGGAGGAGGAGGAGGCTCTCTCTCTCCCTCCCTCAGAGTCTGAGTTTACCTCCACATTCAACATTAACAGTCCCATCATCAGCAACATGACGTTATGTAAACACAACAGTAAACATTTACACTCAGACTAAACTGCCTCTCCTCCTCTGATATTCACACTCAGGCTCTAATAATCGCCTCACTATTCAATTTATTACCTTAACAAAAGGCTTCTTTAAAAAAAAATCCTTAACATGGTTTATTTTCCTGTCCTCGTGCGTCTATAACACTGTGATTAACACCGTGTTTTCTGTAATGTTTGTCTAATATTCCTGTTTTACCTGATGTGTTTTGTTGACTATCCCAAAATGAACTTTCTTGAGATAGATAGACAATTACCAAGCTGGGTTTAAAAGCAGTTTAAAACCAATAAGCGCTGCACGGTAAAACAAACTAACTAACAAGGCAATCAGAGATGGCAGACTTCACCCCAAGCCTCTGGCGGCCTCTGCTGGTCATATCGACAAGTGCAAGTGTGGAAGCACAAAGAAACAGTGAGAGAGACACAGAGCCACTAAACAAAACAAAAATGTTCAGAACAGGTTTTAAAGGCCCCATATTATGCTAAATCAGTTTTTTTTTTATCATTTAAATCCTTATATTTGGGAAAGTGTGAAAAAAGATGATTCACTCATGTTTTTGTGGTCCTCCTCAGTCTAAGTACAGGAGATAAAACACACATGTTGACTTCTGCACTCATTGGGACGTCACAATGCGCTAAATTCCTGGAATTGTTGTCTTTCAGAGCTTCGCTTTGTCGTAAAACACGCAAGAGTGCTGGCGAGGGCAACGGCATCCCGAAACCGGAAGTCCGTGAAAAGTTCTATTCTTGTCTCCACAGTGCAGCACAGAGTCCTACACAAACTTCCAGCCTCAGAGGATTTATCTGTCCAGTGGATACATGTTATATATGACAGCAATGTGCCTGCTAGAGCCGGCAAGTGATCACTTTTACAAATGCTAACTGCTGTTAGCTCCCAGTAGCCTCTGTGGCTGATGTCATTTGGGTCCCTTAAGTATCGTTTTTTTTAACTTTATATTTATACGACCTATTTCCCTATACTATTTCTCTATCAAGTGTTTTGGAAATAAAAACAAGTTTGGTGATAATTAGTTGAAAGTAGTGCTGAATTTGTGCCAGAGAGAGATTACAGATTACACAGATTGTGTTTACATTTCTGAAAAAAAACCCACATTAATTGTTTCTTAATAAATTTAACTCTGAGGGAATTTTTTCCCAGATGAAGCTGAAACAGCAGCAAAGGTGAAATGAGACGTATATTAAAGTGACATGTAGAGTGAGGTGGTTATTATTATTATCATCATTATATTCCTGTGTTAACACAGGTTCTTCCTCTCACTGAAACGCCACCGTTTTTTTTAAAACAAACCTTTTCCATTTGCTCGTCCGTTTGTTTGCTTTCCTGTTGCACAGGAAGCCACGAGTTTTGTTTAAACAGCATGAAGACTTTTTTTTTTGAAAATTAACCAGTGGTTCAGTTCTGTCAGAATCACAGAACTTTGACTAAAACTGGTGAATCACAGCAGCAGACCTGGATCAGTGGAATACTAATGAATTTCTGCTGTATCACTGTTACCTCAGTGACGATATTAACAGCTGTTCACTTCAACATCCTCCTCCTCCTCAGTCTGAACTGTTGCAGATTTCACTTACAAACTGCTGCTCTGCTCACTCACGTACTCGATACACAACTACAACCAGGGTTCTCAAACTGAGCTTCCTCTGGTCGTACCTGGAGGAAAATCGGGAATACAGAGTGGAGCTGGGAAACAAAAAAAAGAGTCACCTTATCTCTCGCTCCATCTTAATCTAATTTCACTGTACCAGTGTGTGAGGTATATGTGAGGAAGAGGATGATGATGATTATCTTAAATCTGCCTCCTGTGAAAAGTCTGTAGCTGACTTTGCTCGGCTTGTCACTTCAAGAGAGAGTAGAGGTGGTTCTTGGCATAAAAAATACCTTGAAAAGAATGCAATGCTAATATAATAAAAGCAAATGTGACGATTTTTAAGAAGAAAGACAATGAGTATGTGCCGATTTGAGTGCAGCTTTGTGTGTGTGTGTGTGTGTGTGTGTGTGAGATGACTCACCAAAGTAATGAAAATGATGAATCTGGAGTCAACAGACAACGTCATATGATGGTCACAGAGTAAGTGCACTGTCAAAGTGAAGGCATCCATGTTCAGAACATACTGTGGCCCTCCTTCTATACACTATCCATTTAAAGCATCCCGACAGAAAAATTAATATGCAGAGAATTAATGTGAAGCGTTTACCGACCTCTCATCTATCGTATTACGTGCAGCACGACAGCCTAAAAAAAAACGGGTCTCATTTTATGCCTCAACTCGGTGGAGACACAGGCGCTCCCGTTTGTGTACTGGTGAATTATGGTTAATTTAAATGATTATGTAATGTATATAGTTCTTAACTAATGTATTAAACCACATAGAATACAGATATTTTAGAATGATTTTGAAAAACTTGCTTAAAACTAAACATATTATATTGTTATTTCTTTGGCAAATCAACTGAATTCACCTTTTTATACCCAAATGTGAGCCTACTCACTGGGCTTCTTCTCCGAGAAGTCAGAAATTAATCAACATTCAACAGAGTTACTATACATTTTCCATTTCAAAATTCCATACTTTTCCAGACTCAAATTCCCAAACTTCTCGGAGGACTTTTCATATATAATATATATATATAATATTTCATCAATATTAAACATCTGAATACCAATCGTTAGATGCTTACTATGTTAATAAATGCTTTTAAAATCCTTCACTCAACTTGCATAGACCCATGACACTGGCTTGACGACATATTATGGAAAATAATAAATGAGAATCTCAGTCAGTAACTGTAACCATGGTAACCCAACACCGTTCTACAGCCAGCTTGATTAGTTTCATATCATCTACAGGTAGGCTATGTTTGCGTTAGTAACTTAATAATGTTATTATAATAATAATAATAATAATAATAATAATAATAATAATAATAGTCTGGAAACAACACAAACATTTTTCAATACTTTTTTCCTTTTTCCATACTAATCCAGACCTGGAAATTACTCAAATTAAATTACATACTTTTCCGTGCTGCGTAGGAACCCTGATTAAACCACTAAAACTAAAAGTAAATCATCATAACTTGACATCTTAATCAAGAAATAATGATGTGCTTTACCATTATTTGAAAAACGGTACATTTGAAAAGTCATAGACGACAATAATAATTGTATTTTAGAATTCAAAATATAATTTCAGCTAAAGAGCTGCTACATATTGGTGTATTAACCATTACAGAAACTAAAAAAAATATTTTTTTTTAATTTATGGCAGTTATTCATGTTAAACATTGCTATTTTTAATGGGTGTGTGTGTGCGCACACTACGGACCCTTTTGTCTCTTTAATCAAGTCTGTGTTATGAATAATATTAATAACAATAATTAAAAAAACAGGAGTTTCATTCTCTTATTATCAGTAGAATGATTTTATTGAGTTAAAATCATTATCTAGAAATATATACACAGATGACAGCCACTGATCAGCAACAAAATCAATAAATATAACAAATATTTCTATTAACAACACAATTTCAAGCTTTGTGTGTGAATAAACATTACCCAAGGGGGAGAAGGGGAGGGAGGAGGGCTGCACTTTACTGCCCTGAGGAATGAGTCTTGGGAGAAAAGAGGTTGGTGTGATCAACGACCGGCAGCATGTTTGAAATACCGACGCGGCGTCCTCTTAAGTCATCAGGGAGAACAGAGGAGGATGAGCACTGAGCACGTCCAACACAACACAACACCACAAGGTGAGAGAATGCCAGATAGACTGCCTGTTTTTTTTTTTTTTATAAAAAAAAAGCCAAAGCAGGAAACGGAGCTGTGAAAGTTACACAGAGCAGTAAAAGTGCCGTCAGTCCTCCAACAGCAGCCTGTGGAAGTGATCCTTCCTCTTCTTCAGCACCTCCCGAAAATCCTCCTGAAAAAACACGGCCGCAGATATTTGCTCAAAACGATGAAACCGAGAGGGAGGAAAAGACAGCGAGCAGATGCTGCTGCAGATAACCAGCTGTTTTATTCACAGCCGCACTTTGTCTGTGGGAGTGCGAGTAAAACACTTCCACATGATGACAGAAAAGAAAAAGGAAAAAAAAAAATCTTTAATACCACAAATAACCTATGATGAGAGGGGGAAACTTGTTTTATAGATTACTATCCTTACAGCCTGGGAATCATTTTTATACACCACAACAATACAAATAATGATCAGTTGTCTTTTAATCTTTAAGGAAAACAAGTGTGTGTGTGTGTGTGTGTGTGTGTGTGTGTGTGTGTAACAGACGTACCGCTGCAGACAGTTTCTCCATGTAAGGGATGAGTTTGAGCAGCTCTCTGTCGTCGGCCTCACCAGACCAGCTCTTGATGAGAATCGCATTCATCAGCTGCGAAAACACCAGAAAACCCTCTGTAAATGCTGTTTTCATTAGACTGTGAGTTTATACCACTGCTGTTTACAAGCAGGACCATGAAAACACCTTTGTGTATCCACAACCTGGTAGATCTTACTCCACTTGTAGAGATCCACCGTCATTTATATACGATAAATACACAAATCTGGACTGGGTATATTGGTGAGGCTATTTGTCTTTGAGCTGTAGTTTGTAACTTTTAAATATAAGCAAATGTTTGTTACATTCAAAACTGTCTGTCAAAGGAGTTCACACGACCGGTCGATTAGCTCCGTGTGACTCGCTCTGTATTTCACAAATTAGCTGTTTGTTTTTGTGTCTGCGAGGGCATTTCAGCGTTACACACACAGAGAAGGCGAGACGGCAGCGGCACACAGCGCGAGTAAAGTAAGACGGCTTCATTACAGCAGCGCTGCGGCTGAAACCACCAAGAAGCGCACAAGTGGATTCTACTGCTAAATATAAACCAGGATGTTCAGCAGTTCACAATCATACTTTTTTTTATACTTTTTCCAGGATCAGGATTCTGGCACCACAGAATGCCACAGCTGATATAGGGCGAAAGGTGGGGTACATCCTGGACAGGTCAACAGTCCATCACAGGGCCACAAACAACCATCCACTCTCACACCTATGGTCAATTTAGAGTGTTCCTTTAGAGTGTTCATATTCCCATATAGCATGTTTTTGGACTGTCGGAGAAAACCCATGCTCACACACAGGGAGAACATGCAAACTCCATGCAGAAAGTCCAGAGGTTACCGAGTGGACCCTTTCTTGAGACAAAGGGTGTGACATCATTTTATTTTACTAAAAACATGTATGACAAGTCAAAATATACTGTGAGTAAATGTTTTAAGACAAAAACAACTCTCCACTCTCTGTTCTGTATTATATTCAAGACCCTAACCCTATGAACAATATTTGATTAAAAAAAAAGTAGTTGCTGGACTTTGGCTATGAAATCTCTAAGGTGTATGGACTGTATGTTAAAAACAAAAGCAGCTGAGATGAAGCAGACGACACGTAGCTATGTGCTCCAAGCCGCCGTGGATATTTGCATTTGAGTCGTTAACGGTCTGTTTATCTTTCACACAGATTTCATTCTACACGTAAAGTGTTTCTTACAGCTGCATCCCTTCCTGTCACCTTCTTCTCTTTCAGATCTACACGTCCACACACACACGTCCACACACACACACGTCCACACACACACACACACACACGTCCACACACACACACGTCCACACACACACACACACACACACACACACACACACACACACACACACACACACACACACACACACACACACACACACACACACACACACACACACACACACACACACACACACACACACACACACACACACACACACACACACACACACACACACACACACACACACACACACACACACACACACACACACACACACACACACACACACACACACACACACACACACACACACACACACACACACACACACACACACACACACACACACACACACACACACACACACACACACACACACACACAGCGTCATCACCTGTCTCTTTCACTTGGAGCAGCATGGTGTATTTGTAGTTGTTTTTTCTGTGAGTGGGTTAAAATGTTGTTTATTTTTATTGGATAGCACTAAACTTTATTTATTTTTAATTTGTGTGGTTTTATGTTTGTCATTTCGTTTGATCTGATAGTGCACTATTGTTTAAATAAAGTTTGTGGTTTGATTATATCTGTGCTTTTAATTATTTTTACAATGCAATATTGCCTTTGCTAGTCTGAGTAGTTTTATATTAATATAACAAAACTGTACCGATACCCAAGTGTGACTTTTAAAGGAAAACACAAAAATTGTATAGGTGACCCCAAACTTTTGAACGGTAGTGTAAATAGACCAGCAATAAATAGTTGCATAAACACTCCGTCATCTCCTGTTTACAAGTAGTTTTCTGTGGATTTTCAAGCATGGATCGGGGCACTACGAGCGAGTTACCCCTCCCAATTGTGGTAGTCTTGCAGAGGTGTCTTATCCCGAACAAATTGGCCATTCATATTACACATGTCCTGTGGTAAAATGACATTACTCCACTCCCCCCATGTAAAACTAAACCGGTCCAAATAGTGTTTAAGAAAGTAACGAGATATGGGATTTTTAAATATACCAGGGTAATTTAAAATAAACAGCTGCATCCATTGAAATTTAGAGAAATGACAGAGACTTGATAATGCTTACATGGTACGGGTATGTGTGTGGTGCGTTGTCCAGAACCACCGTCTTGGAAAGATCCCTCCCCAGGACGCTTAGGTCTTTGATATAGTGGCCAAGGACACAGGCACAGTCGTCCTGATACAGGCGATGCCTGTAGGAAAAACAAAAATGTTTACGAGTTTACTAAACATTTCCTTGTAGCAAACTTCAGTTTTTTTTAAGTGTGTTGAATTGTATGAGGCATTGACACAGTGAGCACTAATTTTGGGAATAATGAGGAAAAACTATTTAGCTACTATAATTAGCTGTATGTTTAAAATGTACCGATTCATGACATGTCATCAGAGATTAAGAAAATATGTTAGATGTTCCATTTTTAATAAATATTTTCAGCGAGGGGGAGCTTCAGTTTCTAAGGATGATTACCGGTCAAGGCAGTGATCATACTTTATATAACCACACTTAAACTCAAAAAACCCTGAACGGTCACTTTAATGCACAGCACGTTGTCTCGAACTGGCCGTGACCTTGTGAGGACTCTACAGTCACCAGATCGCAAAGAAACCCTTTGGGATTTGGTGGAGCGGGAGGTAAACACAAACATGCAACTGACAAATCTGCAGGATTTATATGATGCAGCATGTTGTTGGATCAATGCCACCAAGAAGTCTGTTCTGGGGCAGAGTGAGAGAGATCCTACCGAGGATTAGAGAGGTTTACCCGATAGAGAGGCAGCTGTGTTTACAAACACAAACAAGCTTGGGGGTAATTTATACTGTCCTCCTCACTGAGACAAGAACACATGTGCACTCATTTTCATTTACTCCGAGTGGCAGTCAAATAAATCCATTACACAGTGACACGGAGTGACTAATGGTGCGGCCATCTGGCGCTCTTCAGCGTCGTCCAAACTGGCCGCAGACGGGTCAACAGCAGGACGACACTCACTGGCTGAGTCTGATAAACCCAAGCTCAGAGTTTATGAAAGACAAGTGGAAGGAAACGTCCAGAGACACATACCGAAACAGTTTTCTCTGCGGGTCCAGGATGTCTAGTATCTTCTCAGCGTATTCCTTCTTCGCACATGTGTAAACAAACAGCTGGAACGGAACACAAACAGCAGCTGGGACCAATTCCACACAACAATAAATGACAAGGCAATTTCATTTGACCTCAGATTAACTCACTTATTTAACACATACCGTACCTCATAGACTTTTGCCATGGACTGCAGAAATTCTTTCACGTGTGGTCGCAGGATCATGTTCACCTGTTTAGAGCAAAACAAACATGTTCTTCATTTTACGCTTCAGTTCCTTCTTAATTATCTACACCTTCTGTGTAAAAAAGTATATATATATATATCAATTCAGTATCATTTAATTATCTGAAATGTATCTCATTAACTGTATGTTTTATGGTCAATATAATCATATTTGAATGTTTTAAAGTGTTACATTGATCATTTGTCAGGATATATAGCATTTTACTACAAATTTAAAGATTAATTTGATTTATAATCTGGTTTAATGAACTATAATCTGGGTACCCCAGACAAATGTTGCCTAACTGTTTCAATATTCATCTTTATATACAGTAAATGGTTTAAACCATCTTCATATTCTTGTCAGTGTGTTTACGTTTAACTATTAGAAACGATTTGGTGCTTAGACAGGTTTGTGACTGGTAGCAGGGACAGTGAGTGGTCACCTTGTACTGATGGTCCTGGAATGCTGTGAGGAAGGTGAACTCTGCGTCCTCGATCGCATTCAGAGAGCTAAACATCAGTGTCTCTTCCTGGAAGGACACGAATCACACCACCACGCTCATTATTGGTGTACCGTCACTGCTTTTACGTCACATTTTAAACCACAAAACAAACAATGCTGAGTTTGAGTCATGAAAAGCACACATTCCCTACAAACACTTTTCTCTGATTGAATTTATAGATACAACCAGTTAAAATGATCTCGCAAAACAAAGCCTGGTTATAATATGTTGTCCACAATTTATGAATGACGTGAGAGCAAATGAAAACACGATGAAGCACAAGAGCCAGATTAAACACAGATGGACAAAAGCAGCTGCTGCGTTTGACCCCAAATCAGAAAAACAATGTGCAGCTATTGCGATGCTTAAAAAATACATCAACTACCTCAGCTAAGGCCCTGTTGCTCTGTTATTGTAGTTGTGGAATTTTCGTTCCACAACAAAAACTGATGTCCTGCTAATTTACCTACAGTCAATTATCCATACATCTTTCTGTGTACCAACCCAAGTGTGACACACACCGTCATGATTATCCATGTGGTAAAAAGAGATACCATGAAATAGACAAATTTTATTATCACCATTTAAAGACAACCGAGTTGTGTTTCAAAGATCAGAAAAAAGGTACTAATGAAGAATAATGGATGAACCTTCAACTCAAAGTTCTGGTAGGTCAAGGAGCCACACACTTACCAGGTCGACCACCATCGTGGATTCTGGACAGCTCCGGGTCTTAGGTGGAATATCTCGGAGTCTGGGTTGGGCATGCTGAGACTGTGATGGTATGTTCTTGATGAAGGTAAATCTGGAAAAACATAATCCTCGAATGAATGGAAGTATAAATTTTGATAGAGTCAACTGCTCCTTCAGTGATGAATAAAGCATTTACTTTCATTGAGATGAACTGCAACATTGATATTAACATCATGTTTCCAAACGTTTACACATATTTATTGTTGTTACGTGGGATTATCTGCACTAAAAGCAGCCACAGACTCACGGATCAAACATGTCTTCCTCTTCTTCATCAGCAAGCAGGTCAATGGAGCCATAACCAAATACACCTTGCTCTGGGCTCATCAAAATGCTGTTTTCGCTCTGCGCGCCCTTCCTATCTGCACAAAGACACGCAAACAAACCATAATCAGCACAAACTGTAAGAAACATAAGTTTTAATCTCTGGGTTAGCATGGAAATCCAGCACTATGATACAGCAATTCCATTATAAGATTCAGCCATTACCCACACACCTTGATGTTAGTCCAATAAAATAAATTCCTGCTCTTACCTTTCCCACTAACAGCGGGAAATGAGCACGAGTCAGTTTACACCACTAGTCAGGATTTATCCAAAGTGGTGATGACAACAACTTTTACCATTTAAAATCTTAAATGCATGAATTTCAAATGATTTAAACTCCTTCAATAAGTAGCTGCACTCACTCTCTTTGCTGGGTGTGAGGAAACGTACGATGGGCGAGTAGATGTTTCTGGCCGTTGAGGTGGGTGGAGACGCAGAGTTGATCTCAGCTAGTATGCGCTGATGCCGCAAGATGGAACCGATCGGGCTCTTGAAGTCCAAATCTAAATAAGAGGATGATCAATACAATAAATATAAACAGAAAACAGAAATGTGTCAAGAGTTCAGGTTCAGGACTGAATAACTGAAGGTTGCTGAACACACCCGTTTCACTGTTGTCAACGGCAACAGCTCTCTTCCTTGCCCGGCGACGTGGCAGCCGGCGTCTCGTCGCTGTAGGAACTTCATCATCTGAGAGGTGGGAATCATTAGCCAAAGCCTCTTCAACCTAAACAATAAAAAAAGAGAGTTAACCTTCAAAAAGAAAAACTTGGTTCAGTTTCACCAGGGTGTTTTGAATAACAAACTTCGTTCAATTTCCTAGTGGCATTCCTAGTTCAAGTTAAAAGTTCGACAGTATTTACCATTAAAGGCCATACCTTGTTGTCACCATTATGAAAGACATGTAACAAACGTATGTCTAACCCTAACCTTTACCTAACCACAATCTTGACCCTAAACTTGGCCATTTCCTCGAGTTACACACACAAATGCCTTATTTATACGCCATCAGTTTTGGCTTGACAATCATACTCATTTTATTATAATTTCCACATGTGGTCAGAGATAATGCTTTGTTTAGGAGAGCTGCAAATTATATTCCTATAATTTGCTATTCCTTTTTATATAGAGCAAAGAACCAGCCCTGAGTGGTAAAGCAGTGTTTGATAACAGACACACATGTATTTAAAGTCCCAGTATCCTTGTATTATTGTGTATTTCACAGAATAACACACCATATTCACCCAATTGTATACATTATTTTACCGATATAAATGTCTAAATCCTGCCGGATGATAAGTGAAGTAAGTGCGAGTGTAACACGACCAGTGAAGTTTAGAGGCCACTGACCGTCCACATTCACAACAACAGAGAGCTAACGTTAGCTTAGCTGCCGTTGTTTTGTTACGGGAGCATTGGCGAACACCATCGGTTTACCTAGGATCACGACGCCAGGCGACTCGTTCTGCTCCTGGAGACGTGACTACATCCATGGACACATACGAGGACATTACAAAGGTACAGTCAAATAAAAACAATAACCGTTCATCACCTTGGTTTGAAGCGGACTCTCGGTCACCGACAGGCGCGTTCGTCTCGGCGTCGCTTTGATACCCGTGCGTCCCTTCGGCGTCTCCGGACACGGTGCAAGCGTTCTCTGAGACCGGAGTCTCATTTTCCTTCTTAATGTGAGGGTTTTAATCAAAACAACAAAAAAAGCATCCGCTGCTAGTTTCCAGTCGCCTTGAGTTCGATGTTTCTTTCTCTCTTTTTTTCCCACCACACGACTGGCTTCAGTCGTTTCAGGGGTTGACTCCGCCCACCCCGCTCAGCCGCGAGCCATCTCGAATCATTCCCTAGTGAGTTTAAATCTGCCCGGGTGTGATAGGTTCTCCACTGCGGACACCGTTGTTGGGCGGTGCTTCGCGAAACTCCAACGTCAACGTGAGACGCGAGTCACGTTGCACGCCGAGAACTCGATTACTGATATGCTCCAAATCTTAAAAACAAACAAACAAAATCATTTTGTAAAATAAACACAATCTTAAAACGCAGATTCTCATAATATATATATATATACATACATATATATATGTATGTATATATAGATATATATACGTATATATGTATATATATATGTATATATATGTATACATACATACATACATACATGTATATGTATATAAAATGCAGTTAAATTCTGGAGCAAATAAAGGCATTTTATTTAAAGGGACACTGTGTAGTATTTATGGGTTTATATAACCCAAAATCCACTTTTTTTATACATATTATGTGCTCCTGCATTGTCTAGTCGTTGTATAATAGTTTTTGTTTCATTTTCGTAGTGTTTCAAAAAGTCATGTAAAATAACATGGTCGCGGGCCGCGGTTGCATTGCCACTGTTAGCAGCGAGACGGCATGTTTCTACCGGAGCCTGTAAGGACAAACGCGAGAGAACAAATCAAGCGTCTCTTTACTTGTAGCGGAAGTCCCGCCTCCTCTCTCTCCGCTTAGTCTGCTACGGCCGCGATAGCTCGCCCTCTAACCTCACCTCACGAACCTCATCAGCTCACACTGAGAAAGACTACGAGGACGACATTTGACCGGCTGAGGACACCGTAACGCTCAGGGAAGGGAGGGGGTGAGCAGAGCAGCAGATCTTTGTTGTAAATTTCAGCCTCTCCTCTAGATGGCACTATAAACTACTTACTTCACCTTTAAGTACTATTCTCAACAAAAGCTCCCATTTTAAGTTTAAATATAACTCTGTTTGAATTTACTCATTCATTCATTCATTCATTCATTCATTCATTTTCTACCACTTAATCCTCCACATGATGGTCGCAGGGGGTTCTGTAGCAATCTCATCTGACATAGGGTGTTAGGCAGAGTGTCCAAATGACCTAATCCCCTAATCTGCATGTTTTTGGACTGTGGGAGGAAACTGGAGAAAAACCCACACACATGTTGAAAGGCTCTTGTTCCAGCTGGGTCACAAACTCAGGTCTTCTTGCTCTATTAACATGTAAACAGTCATTTATTTTGATAATAGTATAATAGTATATATCTGTTTAGACATTTGAAATGAAAGCTCACTCATGTTCCAGAGAGCCTCAGGGTCGCTGCCATCTCACTTTACTAGTGTAGCCGTTATGCTTCCGCCTTCCCGCCATCCATCACCCTGTGTCACCACAGACACGGAAAACAAAACACTGCTGCACCGAGAAACACGAGACAGTCGTGCGGAGCTGATAGACTTAATCAGCAACTGTGTAAACTCATTTGACAATGTGCTTATACTGAGACATTTACACACACTACAGCTTTAAGATTGATAAATCAAAAAAAATCTCACAAAGCTCTGCTGACATTTAAGAAAGGTGATATTTTATTAATTTCAGATTCAAAATAAAAGTATTCACACAAACACATATTGAGTAAATATATGCGTAGAAGAACAGCTCTTCACCCTTCAAAAAAACAACAACAACAAAAAAACTAAACAAAAGAAAACAGTTGCATTTCCCGCCTCCACTTTACTGCTAAACAGGGTTACCGGGAAACATCCCATTCATCGTAAAAATGTAATTGTTTATAGAAAAAGGAGGAATAAACACACATTACAATAACAGACTGAAACCATAACGACTTTGCTGAACGAAAAGCGGTACTAGAAGCAGTACTGGTTTTAGCACTAGTAGTATTTAACTGTTGAGCGTGAGGTTACCTGTTGTCGGTGCTTAAATAAACAGCAAAGTGTCACAAAGCTGCAACACAGAGAGAAAGCAGAGAGGAAGCCATCGCTGTGTCCAAAACGAACCTTTCACTTCACCAACCAGGGTGAAAAGATTTTCCTCGGAGGCTTTTTAATAATATCTCAATATCAGGCCAATAAAATGGTGTCAATGCACCACAGTGTTTATCCTCTGTACAATCTCATGTGTATAAATGGGACGCTGTGTTTATATCTGACCCCCAGAAACTGGTATTCTGGTATATTCTTGTACATTTGGGACCCTGGTGTTTGTCCTCATGCTTTCTGTGTGTGTGTGTGCGTGTGTGTGTGTACCCACTACACTGTAACGCGAGTGCTCACTGGGTTAAATGACTCAAACTGGAGGCAGAGGTAGATTTTCCTGAGAAGTTGTCGGAGACAAAAGACAGAGCCTTGTTTAATTGCTGAAGTTGACACGAGACACACACACACACACACACACGCACTTTCCCTACAAATAATTACATTTATGATTATCGCTATCATAATAAATCTGCTCTGAATGTAATCTCTGTGTGTCACGGTTGCTATAGCATATCAAACAAAAAAAAACCTAAAACAAATCAAAGACAGCAAAAACAAAAACCATATTAACATAATATGCAACAGAGCCGTGAGAAGCCATATTTCAACAATAATCTACTTAATGAATCTTAGCAGTACAGAGTAATTCATACAATAATTGTCATAGCAGAAGGCATCTTGTTATCTCCTTATCAACATCATTTTCCCTTCACCACATTCTCCTTGACAGAAGGAAAAGTCAGCGGTGAAGTCCAGTCAAAAGCCCTCAAAACCCACAAACACCGTAACCCGTAAATGTTATGGCAAAATGTCCATGTGTGGGAACAGCCAGTCGGAGTCCATTCTCCGCACAAGGTGCTCTGGTTAAGAGGTCATTTTTAAGCGACCGCTCTGTTGGGAGTAAAAGCAGCAGGACTTCAAGATAAAACACCCAAAGGTTTTGACGTTCTTCGGTTATGGCATTTTGACAGAGGGTTAGTGCTGATCAGAAGCTCCAACATCTGGAATCTGGGAGTCAGCTCCTGAACAGCACTTGATTTATGACTTCTAACATCAGGAGATCAAACTCCACACAAACAAGACACTTTTTCTTTTTTTGCATTGAGCGGATGAATCCGGCTGAATCATTGTTCTGATCCACACACTACTCCTGACATCAATCCACGCTTTTAACTACAATACCACACAACAATAAAGCAACTATGACAAATGCAAACAAAGCCAAGAAACTTCAGATGCAAAGTCATGTGTTAATCTAATAATGAAAACCATGTGCGTGTTCAGCGGGAGGGAAGCAGCCACAGACACACAGATGCAGCAGACAGTAGTCATGAAAAATATCTGCTTCTGAAAAAACAACCTTGGGATTCACGCTCGGTACGACAGAGTTAAGGCGGACACAGTTTCCACAGCTAAACTGTCTCAGTGTTTCTTTAAATATCAAATATCAGCTCCCTCTGACACCAGGGAACCTGCCTGAGTACAGATACAGAGAAACAGACAAGACAGGAACGTCCGATGAGTCATTCTTTCCTGACTGTGTTATTAAACTCATGCTGAGTTTAAATACGTTAAAAGAGCTCAACTCGAACCATTACTTCAGTGTCATGTGACAATCCAAACACCGTTTCACGTCAACAAAAAAAGAGTCTGGAAACACTGGAAGTAAATGAAGACGTGAACACTGAAACTGAGTCGTATTTTTCGCCACAAAAGTTCATATACACCCTTTTAATAAATCCAAGTACTTCCTTCCATTCAGGAAATCTAAACTGATTGTGCGTCATAACAAAAACCACCACTGGGGGGAGCGCTTACTACAAAGCCTGAAGCTTCTCAACTACCCCTGTTCCCTGACATTATTAAAATGGGTATTGATTAACAGTGATTGTCTAGAGTCTTTCATAGTCAAACCAAACTACTTATAAACCAGCAGCAACAACAGTTTGATTGCTTTTCCTGCAGGAACACGGCCTTCAATAGGAATTTCTGTTTAAATAACAAAACTCTTTTCTAACTAGAGGTAGAAGTGGGGCTGGATTTTTCATGATGGGATGTCAAAGTGTCTGGAGGTATACTGTGTTGTCGTAGCATCGTCCGATTGTCCGTACCATGCAAGCCTTCACTGAAGATGCTGCACACCCACCCACACACACACACACACACACACACACACACACACACACACACACACACACACACACACACACACACACACACACACACACACACACACACACACACACACACACACACACACACACACACAGAAAGAGAGAGCCGCAGTACCTCCACCATTCAAATGCAAATATTCCACAGAGCCAAGTTAATGGATAAACGATAAACATGGATCCACTCAAGGTGGCAGGTGCTTGAGTGTTTCCTCGGGGGGGCAAAAGGGGTCACAGGGTCAAATTTTAAGACGAAATGTTGATCCCTCAGATGTGGATGGATTGAATTTTGCTTTTTGTCACAGACACCCCCCCCCCCACCACACACACACACACATTTATTTGATTGTACCAGCCACTGTGACATCCGCTACTAATGAAGACATAGACTACCGCGTCACATGAGCACATACAGCTCTTTACAATGTAATACAGGACATTTGCTTTTTGTTTTTACAGATTGAATTACTCAACAGCTGATTAGGACAATTGCCACAGGGCAAGTATTTGTTTTTCATCACACTATTAGAGTTCAAGTTCTACTAAATTTCACTGCATAATGCTTCGGATAAATGTCCATATCACATGCGAAGAAGACAGATTAACCTTCCTGCATCTGTACAATCGTCCACAAACAGGAAGCAGCCACAAGGCACGGCCTGTTACCTACATATTTCATTGTAGAAATGAGCCGACTTCCTATTAAAGACATCTACCCCGAGAACCTGCACAATATTTCAAAGTGGGCCGTGAACATTAATATCAAACCCCTATTATACAATCACAAATGCACAAATGCTGCTATTTCAAAAGGGTTGGGGTTTGCCTGGTCTCGTGACAATGATGAATTTGTCAGACATGTATATGTAAAAATCATGGTTGTAGCGATGCAGAGAGCTTTGCATTATCTACCATGATGAAAGGCTGCTGACAGAAAGCTGAAACCTTGCACAGATGTGACTTTCAGTTCCGCAAATGCTTCTCTGACATAAAAACTCATCCTCAGAGGTCATGAGTGACAAGGTTACTGAGTTTAGTTGTCTGGCTGACTTCCCCATTCATTAGCATTCACTTGAACACTTTTGTATGTACAAGAACATACAGTGCCACTGATGCCATGGTCGCCCTTCTGTGTTCCACATTGAGAACATGTTAAACCAATGTAAACAATATGCAAATGAGAGCAAACAAATTGTGCACCCTGTGACTGTTCTGGAGCTTTAAGCTGTGTCACATGATCTTATTTATTGGTAGGATAGCAAACAATAAGTTCACTCTTAGGCTGAGGTGCCTGAAAAGGTTCAAAGATGACTGAAAAACAAAGGCAACAGTTAATGTCGCACATCTGGAAGCTGAGTTATACTTAATGTCCACTGTGAGTTAAAGTAAAACAATGAGGTTTTTTATTCTGTGCACCTGTGAGACGTGCAAACGTTGGGCATTGTTTAGCATCTGAACAGCCTGGTGCTGAGGCTCATTTATATCTAACACAAATAGATGACTCATTTCTGTCACGTTTCGCAGTCAAACTTTCCTCCAACACAATGGAGATGTGTTTTCTAGGGCTCCAAGATTCTATTTTAAATTTGACTTTCTTGATTTGATGGCCATCTGCGCATCAAGAGCTCCATCTGAAACTGAACAGTGTCTGTGCAGCAGCTGGTGGTGATTTTCACACCGAGAAAAAGAACCACAATCACAGCGTCTGCAGCCATCTGGTGATCTTTGGGAGGGTCAATAAAAGTGATTAGGTGGAGGTACTGATCGCTCTCTGGTCACCTCATGCTGTGGCCTTAAGGCGTCACAACAGAACCCACACACAAAGCCTGATTTACTCCCTAACATTAGCTAGGAATGAGGCCGCTTTGCTTGGGGCGGGGATCGAGAATGAGTAACAATCTTTAACGGCCAACAGTCCAGAGAGGTAACACAGGTTGAAGTTCAAAAAGCTGAATGATTAATCTACTACAAAACACAGGCACACAACTACTACTACATATGAGGTGATATGGTGTTTCTGCTGTGGCAGATTCAACCTTAAATAAGTCTTACTGCACGGTGAAGTGCTCAGCCACAGCTATGATTATCTCTGATGTAACGTCTTCAAAAGCCCCAATTCATCTAAAAAACAGTCAAAGACGATTACAAGACATTCTCTGTGCCGACAGACAGTGAGAAATGATCCTTGACACAGCGCAGGATAAGAAGCACTTGGATCAGGCAAAGCACTAAAAGTCATGCAAAAAAAACCCCCAAAAAAACATCAACCACAAAGCTAAAACAAAAAGCGAAAGCATCCGTAATCTATGATACAAGAAAAATAAAAAAACAACAAAACGTTAGATATGAGCTGAAGTGATCGTCGGGAGAGGTTTCTTTTGCAGCTCAGTTTGCATCTCCTGACACCTGATTGTCACACAAGGATTTAGCAAGGATGCTACACTCCTTTAAATTCGTGACAGGAAATCAGAGTGTTCCTGCGCACTGACGGCTTTAACCTACAAACACATGCATGCATCTGACCTTAAGACAATCACTCCACGAGAGGGCTAAGTCATAGAAAAGATAAAAACTGATCGTTCTGTGGGGAGCCTTCGAAAAGCGTATAGAAGACAGCGGGATATAGTACAAAGCGATGCGCAGAGAAACACCTGAGAACAATGGAAAAAGAGATATTCACATACAGCCTCAACGTCAAGCATCAACAGTCAGCGTTGCCGCCATCGAGGCTCCAGAAGTCCAGCGTGTAACGAAAGGCTTTAGTTCATTTTTCCACCTTATTCGTACAAACAGCCATTTGTACACTAAACCTGACAATATACCTGCATGGTTGGCATAGATGTATTGAACTGGCCTTATGTCAACAAACAGGTGAGGGGTTTTTAGATAACTAGCTGTTCAGGCAGAAACACCACACAGCTAACTCGTCTAATAATGGACTGAATATCATCAGTCAACATCCATGCAGATTCTGCTGATCCAGACATTTCTGATTTGTGTTTCCTTGGTGACTTTGAGGCATAGACACGACGTGTATCTCGCTACAAAACAGCAGTGCACACGTGCACCAGACTCCCTCTTCCACTCAGAGATACAAACTGGCTGCCATGTGAATAAGGTTATATACGTTTTTTTCCATAAAATGAGGTCACAGCAGTACATTGTTATATGCCCTGAACAAATATACCTTTAAAGCTTTTCTGATTAAAAATAGAAGATATTCATATTTTCTTTTTTTATATAGAATTCTAAATATATAGACTTTTTTTTCCTGCAGTGAGAGGATTGTTAAAGATTTAAATGATAATAACAAAAGAGAATAACAATAATGATAATAACGACAATCAAAAGATTAAAAATAAAAAATAAAAACTCTCCTCCCCTAGAGGATAAAACATTACTGTCAGTCAGTAGCTGTGTATATGTGTAAACAGTGCATTGCCCTTTCTAGTTATTACCTTCTCTTTTGTCCTCCGGTAATCTGTACATTTATGTAGAAATAAATAATTCACAAGTTGTGCATTGTTTAGCGGACACTGACTCGCAGTTGGAATTTGTTTTCCAAAAATGATTTTGGCTACGAAGAACAAAAGAGGTGAGTTTGTGAGAGAAAACCTGAGATAGTGTACTTCAAGTGATCCGAGGCGAAGACTGAGTCTTCCTGTAAGGTTTGTGGGTCTTCTCTTTTTGGCATAGACAACATAGAAAATGAGGTTGGTTTTTGGCTTTACTTAGCGTGGTAATAGTAATAATAAAAAAAAATGCCCGGGGGTTTGTTAAGACAACAGGTTGTTGGAGGTTGAGGTAGGTGTGTGTTGCTGCTGCTGCTGCTGAGGAGCAGCGGCACGATTGTTGGACACAGACAATCCAGATGCACCAGAGGAGGCTGACCCTGCTGCTGCCTGAGCAAAAAGAACGCCTGGACAGAGAAAAGACACAAGACACAAAAAATGCAATTAAATGAAATGTAATCATTGGCTTTCTGTCTGAGATTTGAAGTTGAGAGAGCTAGGTGTCTTAGCTAGGCGAAAACTAAGTTGGTTGTTTTTATTGAGTGGTTTATCGCTGTACATTAATATCATTCCTGTAAATTGACCATCTACTATCATACCTGTAACAGGTGTTGAACTCAAGAGTTAAACTCACCAGTGTACATTACGCCATTGAGCTCCACAGACATGCTAATGCTGCTTGTGCCGTTGGTGGTGAGATTCAGCGCTCCAGAGTCCTGTCTGCCTTCTGTTATAAAGACAAACAAATAACAGAGTTTGTGTTAGTGTTGTGGTACTGAAGACTGGAGTCTTTAGATTCTCTCTATGAAGAGCTGGGTTCAAGCTCGTCTCGGGACACATTTTCGCTCGGCCTCGTCTCTGTCTCGTGACATGCAAGACTTCGGCTTTTGACTCAACACCAGTCAGATTTTTTTTTTTTTGTCACTTAAATTTTTATTGACATTTTTTTTCCAACATTTAAAACAAATACACAAAAACTGAACATATTGCCCGGGAAGTGCACGTTATCCATCCAGTCCTGTAAAATGGTGTATCTTTCAATTATTACTCCAGTCCAGTGTCATCGTTTAAAGTCCTGTATTGGGTCCATTTTTCCCATTTCCTGTCCAGTTGTGCTCCCTGTAGCCTCAATATATGTGTCAATTTTTCCATCAAAAATATATCTTCCACAATTGTTATCCATTGATCTTTCGTTGGTGGCGTTTCCTTTCCCCATTTCCTAGTGATGGCTTTCTTGCCTGCCACCAGCAGTATTTTGATCAGGTAACCATCATTAGTAATATCAATCTCTTCTGTGAATTTACATAAATAAAGCACTAGACAGGTCTTAGGAATTCCATATCCTAATATTTGCTGTAGTTCCCTAGATAGCATTTCCCAGAATACAGTTATTTTTTGGCATTTCCAAAAGATGTGACAGTGGTCTACATTCAAAGATCCACACCCTCGCCAACATTTCTGATGTCTGTGCAACTGCTTACTCTTAATTTTCGGTGTAATAAAAAAACGGATCAGATTCTTCCATGCAAACTCCCTCCAAATTCGTGAATTAGTGGAGGAGTGATGAATCTCCCACATTTTGTGCCACTCCTCATCTGTAATTTCTACATTGAGATCTGCCTCCCATTTCACCTTAATATATTTAGTTGTATGTTTGTTGTTAGTACTCAACCCTTGATATAATGATGAGACTATTCTTATGCTACTGTCCTGATATGCTTTAGTTATGATTCGGATGACATCATTCACTCCCCCAGAAGAGTCCAACTTGATCTCCTTTTTATAGTAGTCCCTTACTTGAAAATATCTAAACATTTCGTGAGAATCCAATTCATATCTTCTTCTGAGATTTTCAAAACTCACCAGCTCCCCTTTTTTCTCTAGTACACACCAAGCAGTTATTCCTTTTTCTGCCCATCTTGTAAATCTTTGATCATATTTTGCTGGGTAAAAATTGCTGTCGTAGGCTACCCATTTTAATATTTTAACATCACTCTGGATCTTGTACTTTTTCAGTACTTTAAACCACAGATCTAATGTGTGTACTGTTATTGGATTCATATTAATCTTAAGCTCACACCAGTCAGATTTATGAATTGACTCATACTTGAGACTGGGTGGAAAACTTCTATCCAGCCAATATCAATACCAATATAAGTAATTTGTAGCTAGAATTTTTTGTCACCAATTCCAGCTGCTACAGGAGCAGTGTGTCGTTACGTAGGGGTCACTAAATGCTAGACTCCGGGCTGGATCCAGACCCAGACGCCATCCTATCCAGGCCCTGACCTTCAGTATTCCCATAAATCATTGGTAATCATCTGTCGTGTATGCCACAAATCCAACACTTTATATTTAAAGTACTGTTTTTGAACAACAGTACATAGAGGATGAGGGAGGTGGTCTGTCATCTGAGAAAAGAGATGTGGACAGTGCATAACTTCATGTAGTCAACTTAATTTACACCTTTTATTTTTAGTGCCTAAAATGATTTTTATATGTCTGAGAGGATTCTCAGACGTCCAGGTCATAGTCGTCTTCAATTTCTTGTTTCCTGCTCACAGACGCTGAAGCACATATTTAAATATACCAAATATTGGACACTAGACATTTCCACAGGTCAGACAGTTCCGGGCCTCTCAGGATTTCAATTGACCACCCCTGCTATATAAAGTGTATATACAGTATATATACAGCATATACACAGTATATAGTGCAATCTTTCAACTTGCACCACACAAGTCCAAAGCTAACTCGTCTATAATTTAACGTTAAGATTCACAATAATCTTTCACGAGAAAGCAACTTTGAACAAGTCCTGTTAGACGTTTCTTTGAAGTCACCTGGATTATCAGTAATGAGAAACTGTGCTGTGTGTGTAATCAGATAGTCAGACAGTAACCCAGACAAACTCTGCTATAAGATCAAAGTGCATGTTTGCATTAGGGAATCCCCACGCAGACGCACACACACATGTTAACTGTGAAGGTGTGAATGCATGGTGCTTCTATAAGCTAAACAGGTCAACGTATAGGCCCAGTGTGGGTAACTTCCTTACTGCTGGGTGTTGTGGTTTGTTACAAGATCATGAGAAAGTGTTGAGATACTAACTGCCAGGAAGAGGGAGAATGTGTGAAATTCCGCTTACATATAATCTGGAGAATAAAAGTGAAATGCAGATGCAGTGTAGTAATACTCAAGTGTGTTTTCTACTACGACTAATGCTTAACAAAAGGACATAATGGAACAATAGAAGTGGGGTGTAAAACAATCCCCAGTACAGAAAACTGATCCAGACAAGGTTGTAAATGATTTAAACGCACATTTTCATCATCATACAGACATACACCTCATCTGATGAAGTGTATTTATTCTTCTGGCTGGTGGGAAACTGCCATGTGTGTTTTGTACCTTGATTGTTGATGCGTATGTTCATGGGCATCTGGGCGGTCATGGCCAGCAGGTTTTGCTGCAGCGCTCTCTGCAGAAGTCGGTGGTGATCCTCGACTGGCAGCGCCATCTTCTTCTCTGGAGGCTCACCGGCCTCCAGTTTGTCCCTTAGCTGCTCCAGAGCCACCACCTGAGCCGCCATCGCCGCCTGGGCTGCCGCTGCCTGCACGGCAGCCACCGAGTGACCCCCCAGGGCTCCTACTGGCAAACGAGCTATGCCAAGCCCCGGCAGTGACTGGCCTCCTTCTTCTGGTCAGACAGTACAGAGAGGGACAGAGGGTGGAGGTGAGTATGATGTTCGCCTAACGTGCACATAATGTCAATGAAGAGGTAGAAATGCCCAATAGAAAAAAAACAAATATTCTTCCATTGATTTATATTCTCTTGATTTAAGGATAACAATATGCCAGTGAGGTAAGCAAAATTGGTGTGTCTAGATGCACTTTAACAACATAATGTGCCTTAAAAACAAGGAAAACGGACCAAAAATTAGACAAAACTGGCCAGAAAATTGTACTTGAAAGTTCTGATAGTTGTTGTCTTCCTTTACTTGATCAAGCTAACTTTGTAGTAGCGATCACCGGTAATGAAAGCTTAAAGCAAGCAGTATTATTTGTTTAAGACAGTTTCTGAAAATCGGATTATTTTTCTCGCGCCAAACTTGTGAAAGCCAGAAGCAGAATGATTTGATTGATGACAGAGATATTTATCGTATTGGGCTCCAGCTAATATGCTGCTCCACACCTATATGGTAGGAAAAGCAGTATGATTAGCCGCCTGCTGATGAGGCAGTTGCTTCAGGTTCCTAGGCGGCACAGTGCCAGTCAGTGTAATGTGTCCTCCATGTGAGAGACAAAACGTGAAATACACTTTTAAGTGTGTGGTGGATAACCTGAGAAAAAAAACTAAACTGGGGAGATACTGGAGCCTATACATGAAATGTATTTATTTAATCATGTGGTGCGCTATTGACTATTTTGTGAATGTTTTTTAAGATATAAAGTGTGACAGGTAAAGATCAATTATTACAACCAATGAAAATGTTTGATTCAGGGTTTGTGGTTTAACTTATTCAAGCTGTAGTTTGCATTTCTATTACTAGAAGAGCACTGGTCCTGTCCCATAGATTCATGACTACTTTTATGTGTGCTTTTATTTTTATAGCCGTCATTTGTTCTACGTTAAGCTCCTATAAGTTTCTTCTGTTTCTACACTTTGATCCCCATTGCATCAGTTATTGCCAGTCAGTGCGGTTGGACCTCAAATAATGGAGCATTAATGGTGAAGTTCTCACTAATGGACGTGCAAAAGGCTTTTAAGTGATTATCATTTCTTCTACTGCGAAAAAGAAACCTTTCTAAAACAGGGAAACAAGTAGCTTTTATTGCAACCAATCAATAAATGTATACCAAATGAGAGTTTACTTTTTTTAATTGTTTTGTTTATTTTAATGTAAAAGTAAAAAGCTGTGTTCTTCTTCTTGTAACAGATTGAATGATGTGAGTGTTTCTTCTTATCTGAAACTTAAGTATAATTGGATTTATTTATTTTGTTCAACATTTCATTTGTACTCATCTTAAACTACAATTACAGTGAGTAGTTAAGACATTTGTAGACATATGTATGAAAGTAGGTTGTATTTGGTATTTACCCTAAACATCTTGCTGACTGTAAATGAGTCAGCATTTTTTTTTAAAGGTTTGGGATTAAGGGCTTGTTGCTGTGACGACAACATCTAGTGACTTTCAAACCAGCTTGGACAGTGATAACATTTCCTGGACAACAAACACCATGGTTGGATGGTGTCACAGTATAACCTCATTTATGTATCCGGGTCCTCTGTTTTAAACATTATTAGCAGCATAATGAACAAATTTCACCTTTCTTTATCCTCTGGATGGGAGTCAGCGAGGCCCCATTGGTGCCCACCGTCAGACCCATGCTGGACGTGGGGAGCTTTGGCGAGGACAGCATGGTGGGCGTCCCGTTGGGCGAGTAGGTGAAGAGGGAGCTTCCAAAGCTCTGTCGTCGTCCCTCCCGCCGATTACTGTCGATGGCTGCTTGGAGCTCATTGGGGTTGCTCAGACCCCTCTTATCACATTCATACGGGTACAGGTACTTCATGTATCTAAGAGGAGCATATTTAGCAGTTTCTTTAGTTTCTCTTCAATAGAAAATGGAATACGACATTGCAGAATGGCCCCTTCAAAAAGCACATTGTATGTCTATGACGTGATGCCTGGAATAGCAGCTCTTACTCATACAAGACATAGAATGATGGACAACAGATTAAGGTCCCACACTAGATATCTGATAATACACTGTGTGTGTGTCTGCGTGTGTAGTTGTTACATCTTTACGACATCATTTCTACTGGACCTGACAAGATCCAGCAGTCCTCGTGGAGACCAAAACATAGTCTTTACGAGGCAGAACCTCATTTCTGAGGAACTGATTAATTTAAGGGACAAGATCTGAATTGTGATTAGGTTAAGCGTTAACTGGTTATGGTTTAGGTTAGGGACAACGCTTTGTTGAGGCTGTCCAAATTAAAGAAGTCAAAGCAGTGTGTCAAGAACAATATCTGCACAATGTGTGTATGTGTGTGTGTGTACTGACTGTGTGCGAAGGGTGAAGGCTGCACTGGTGATTGAGGTAGGCAGGTTGAGTCCCTTGGTGATTTCCCTCCACAGCTTCTTGTTGATGACCTCCACCAGGCCTCCCTTCTCTGTCACTAGTCTGTAGAGCATGTACAGATCCAAGACCTGTTTGGCCATGATGGGAATACGATTCACTGGGGTTCCTAGAACAACACACATATGGGTAAAGTCAACAGACATCATGCAGCATTGTGCACACAGGCAGCAGAGGGGGTAAAAAAGCCATTTTTACTTTTTAAAAACGTATTAATAATACCAGTTAAGATAACATAACCAAGAGAAACAACAGTTATAATAAGTGTTCAATAAATATGCAGCAGTACACATTTACATGTATAATTATCTAAAATCTAGCTGGTGTTCATTTAGTGAATTAAACTATATAAATCATACTATATAAACTACTTTAACAAGGACAGGAAACATTAAGGATTTACACTACTGTTCAAAAGTTTGGGCTCACTTAGAAATGTCCTTATTTTTGAAGGAAAATCACTTTTTTTCAATGAATATAACATTAAATGAATCACAATAAAAATGAAATACACTCTATACATTGTTAATGTGGTAAACATTAAACCCTTGAAAACCCTTGTGCAATGATGTTAGCACAGCTGAAAATTACTATTTTGAATAAAAGTAATTATTTATAATCTTGTCAATGTCTAGACTATATTTTCTATTCACTTTGCAACTCTTTTGATGATCTCTTTTAATGGGAAATATAAAAAATTGTATAGGTGAAACCCAAACTTTTGAATGGTAGTGCACATAAAGAGTGAGTCTGGTCATTTGACTGATGGATTGTACAAAACATAAAACCATTTAATTGAAATGAGAAACATGACATCGGAGCCTTAATTCATGCCCCATATTGGGAAAAAGAGAAACTTTTTACACAGTGACTCCACAAATACACTCTGCATACAGCTATAATTTAATTAAATAGTGACCTGACACGTAAAGGTCGAGAGTGTTTAAATGTGCCTCACATAATAAGTCTTTGTCTACTTTACATAACCTGACAAGGCTATTTTCTCACCTGTCAACACCTACACCTTTGTATAAACCTGTGACTAATTAGTAAAACAATAAGCTATCAAGAATGAGGTCATCAATTTACACTGCTTCAAACAAAGACTGGTACTAAATACAGTCCTCAGGGCAAGTATTAACATAACATATGAGTAAGCCATGATTTGCGTCTCACAGGGTAACGCATCAGTTATCAATGTGGCCTGCAGATGGCGCTGTCAGATTCTCACACATGACTTAGCAGACCCACCCGCCCCTTGGCTCTGACAATGTAAATATCCACTACTGTTTTTTTTCAGTTGTGAGCACACGCGTATCATCTCCCACCCTCTGATCTGAATAAATCAAGCATGACTCAAGCTTTTCTTGGCATTTTATGAAAGAATTCTGCAATGTAATGAGCAACTGGGTGACGCATAATACACATTGTTTCACAAGTCACAGTTTTCTACAATGAACTTTATGTTTCCAGTTGTTGTCCAATTGTTTGCATCATCAGTGAATATCCTCCATGGTCACTGAGTCATTGTTTCTGAGAGTGTGCTAATGTGTGTGTGTGGTTTCCTCTTTCTGGTACAAACAATGACTTTTTCAGAACCAGGAGTCCTCATGGGGACCAAAATCTCTGAGAATCTGGAAAAGTTCAGGTTAAGAATTGAATTGTGTATAGGTTAATGTTAGGGGGAAGGCATTTTATGCGCTGGAATAAGGCTTTGGTCAGCCAGTCCAAATGAACTTAAGTCAATGCAGGTTCCTAACAAGAAGAAGAAGTGCTGGAAGTTCAGGCAGGGCCACAAGGTCAGTGAGCCAGATTGGAAGGTAAAGCAAGCCATTCCCAAGCATTTGATACAGTGTGTTCCCTCTAGTTATAGCATGGGAACGACAAGGGGCTGCATAAGCATAAAGTAATCATCTCCAAACTGAATGAAGACCCCCACCCATGTGAGTGAAAGATGAGCTGGACACTGTGTTCTATGTCAGAAAGAGTGAGATATGGGCAGGTGATCATGTTCTCTCTTTACCAACTATTAAAAGCCTGTGACGCCAACTGAGGACATCTTATATGAACAGATAAGAAACTAAGAATATTTGAATATTGGGGGGGGAAAATGACACGTATTGTGGATAAAAAAACATTCTATTGAGTGAGAGCATCTGTTTTGTACTGATATGCTGTGATTTATAAATGCACTGTTACGTACCTCTTTTTTGCATGAAGCTGAAGAGGTCATCCAGAAACTCCTTTCTCTTTGGGTCTCCATCCAGCTCATACAGCTGCAGAGAGGAAGAGGAGGAAGAGAGAGATGGATGAGGACAACTCACATTTTTATATATATCTATCACAGAATGTGTTTGAGAGCTTACGCAAGAATTTCCTAAACCAGCACACTGAGCTATTGTCAAAAAAAACATAACCTCGGTGGTGCTATCGTGGCAACCAGTGTGAAGATGTGCAACAGCAAGATGACCACAGCGTCTAAGGCTTTAACCACATGGAAACACACCTCTCAACAACTTTTTTGTTCTTAAAAGGCCTTCTGAAAAACATGCCACTGTTTCAAGAAATGTCTTTATCAACACCCAAAACGACTCTAAATAAAGCTTTATCTGGACAAATAAGCATTACAATGTATACAGAAACAGAATGGACCAAGCCACGGGGAATAAGGAAAGAAAATAAAAGATAGCATAAAACAACTAGACCAAACAATCTTCAAACACAAGAAGATAGTGACAGCGAAGTGCAATAGAGAAGTTTCACTCCTCCAAAAACGCCAGGTTGCATGTGGATGAAAAGCCAAGACCGATCACAGGAAGAGAGAAACGCAGTGACCAGTCTGGCCTGATGAGAACCTGATGTTGGTCCAGCTGCTAGCAAGGCCCCAAGAAAGTTGAGTGAAAGTTAGCAGTAAAAGTGGGGCACCGAAACAGTGAGGAGTACAGTGAGACCATTGAGCTTCTGGTTTTTTTTCCGGGATAGTTTGCTATAGTTCGCTGTGTGATAGTCAAAATCTCTCACTGGACGTGTTTCTAGTCACGTGTCAACATGTTACTTTCTAAGCAACAGCTACATAGATTAACACACTGCATCTCTGTGAGGTCACGTAGTTTCACAGTTTGTTATTGACAATGATTTGGAAACACATTGTACCTGAACGCCACAAAACAAAACCACAGAGAACAGAGAAGCCAGCTCACAGCCAGCAGGCCAGGCCATTACTGATAGTCATGTTGTACGCTAACTAACACACATACAGAGTTGTACACACAATGGAGCGCAAACACCACAACACAGGAAACCATTCAACTCAACATGTGACTGATATAAAAAAAAAAACACATCAATAAACGCAAACGCTGTTATGTTTTTCTATTCTTTTTTTCACTGTCACTTTTTGTTAACTACTACAAATTATGCCATTTTAAAGCCCATATTATTTTGTTTTGTCAGTGTGTGGGCAGTTCTGCATGTCGCCATATTATATTTTACAATATTCAATTTTATTAGCAATTATCACCTACATGTTGTCTGACAACAATTTCCTTCATTTAATTCATGTTTAATCAGTACATTACCTAAAAACATCAGATAAGTAACATAGTAAATACCATTTTAGGGCTCTCAAAAAGCTGATACGATACAAAACCTTTGCCGATTCTCCTAAACTTGTTCTTGTATGTATCAGAACCTAAAATATTTAGTTTAAATTCATGTAGTAAAGAGAAAACCTCTACTGTATGTATCAATCGACTGTTACAGCTTTGTTCTGTATTTGAATGACCATCCTGTGACCTGTGCTTTCTCCACACGTCATGTTAAAATCCTCCACAAAGAAGCCTCTTTGTGCCGAAACGCAAACAAAAAAGAAGCTATATGTCAATTTGACATGTGGAATTTGCATACTGGGATTAATGTTGACTTGATTGCTCAGCACTGAGCTACTCTGCCACCATATCAATGAAAGGGATTAACACACCTTCTCCTGCCCAATGACAGCAGTTCAGCTGTCAGCTATCTGCTGTCACCTTACTGAAAGATGTGTTTGCTTTACACCAGCTCTGAGAGAATCAAACTGAAAGGCTCTTTCAGCTGATGTGTGGTGTAATGGTGACAGTAGAGGCTTCTGACCACTAACCCTCATTGTGGCATTCAGCCCTCATTAGTGATGTCAAGCTGCTATATGATCTTATTATCGTGGGTAAGGGGGAGCAGAGGGGTGGGGACTGTTCAACTGAAATGGGCTGTGGTGGATGGGGTGGCGGGGGATGCCAGTAATGTATGGCACTGCTGGAGGCAAGGGGGAGTTTTAATTACAGGATGCATGCATTTCTTGAAGTGCCATGCCATAAATCTTGGAAATCAACCCCACCCCCCCATTAACTCCCATCCCCCAATCTTGCTTTATTGCTCCTCCATCCCTCGCTCTGTCCAAAACACACAAACATCTCCCTCGTGGCATGATTGCTGCGCTGTCAAGTGGAAACGAGGAGGCCGATGCTTGGATCTCTTCAACGATCAAAGAAGTAAAAAAAAAGAAATGGCTTTTGAAAACTATTATTAAAACTGTGGTGCATGATCTGATATGTTGTTGATGTTCAAAAGGTAAACAGACACAGAATCATCGAAAATAACAACAAAAATCACAAAACATTACACAACGCAGCTTTAAATATCCCAACTGAGAGCAGACCATGGCACAATAAACTTCTAAATATTCTCTGCCATCTTAATCTACTCACATTTACAGTATAGCTGTAAAGAGAGTGGTATTTAGAACAAGTATTTAGAGGATTGGCTGTACATACATTTATATAATGATAAATATAATATATTTTATACACAGGTGACAAAACGTCATTCCTTTTGAGCCTTGATTTGGAAAAATTTAAGATCATTGTTTTCTGTTCTTTAAAAGACACAGTGTCGCGTTTGCTTTAACCACTGCTCTGTGCCGAGTGTACAACACTAATCCCATATGATCAATTATAAATAATTAATTTACAAAAAGTTATTTAACCATGAAACTGGGTCAGAGATCACTCCTTCTTGCCATCTAGTGAGTCCTCTTTGAACTGCAGCCTGTGCTCCTTAACAGCAGATGAAAGTAATATCGCCAACACCAGTGAGTTCAGGATTTTCCAGTTCAGCTGTTGTTTCCGAGTTATCCCTGCCTCCAGCAGAAGACATGCTGTCTTCAGGGTGCAGCTAAAACTCCCTGGTATCTTACTGGCTACTCGTAGCACTGACTTTGAATCATCACATGTGAAATGTGAAGTGGACTCTGTTGGAGAGACTGGACAAAGTACTGGGAGTACTGATGATCCCACTTTTGATTTCAACAAAAACTGAAACTATAATCTGGGTTTTTTTCCCCACAACTTTCTGGCATTTATATACCAATAATTTATCAAAAATATTCCAGAACAATATCAGACGATTAATAGAGGAATAAAAGTATCATTAGTTGCAGCCTTAAAGACAAAAGTAGCAGAAAACAAATAAGATAAGGCAGAGTGATATTAAGTGTGACGCCAGTTTGTCCAGAGCTTCTCATATGCCAAAAGGCAGCCAATCAGAATCCTGTCCAACCAGCAAGACCACTGCCACCCACACAACCCCTCATTATATCATTTTTTTTTCTGTCTGTCTTTTTTTCTGTTTTTCACTCAGTATTTTCATCCACTCATCCCAGTATTCTGAGTGGCTCCTTTTTTTAATTTCCCACCTTTCTCTCCTTTGTCCCTTGACTTTGATCAGTTTGTCTCTTTATTTCCCTCCTAGTATAAGCTTACATTATAACTCCCCTACTGCTGCAACCACCCACCCACCCAGCCACATTACATAAAGACCTTATCAGGCTGAGGTGGGTGTGGTTGTTGTAGGCTCATATATGTTTTCATGTCTATAGTAAGTACACTGGGGCAGGGGCCCCTCCTGGATTAAAGCTCTGTTGTTCAGACAAACAACAAGAAACTAGATAAACGACTCAAACTGGGCCAACTGGTAACGCAGGGTGCCAGTTACCACCCCTTCACCAAATCCCCTAAAATAAACAGGAAACAGCAGAGCTGATGAGATATCTACCAATGTATCGATCCTTAAAACAGACTGTTTTCAAATGTGACATAGTTGAGAAAAATAGCAGTGAATGCAGAGTATATGGGTAGTAGTAGATGTATAGTGCTCTTTGGCAGCATAAAAGACATTATTGTGTTCCGCTGAAAACAAGTATTCAGTGATTCAGTGAAAATGTTCCACTCTTGCTGAGTAATATAGGTCAGCGACAGCTTGTCTGCAAATAATTTATAAACAGAAAGTAGTTTTGTATAGCAAATATTCAGTAACCAAGAGCAGCCTGTTGCAGTGGTGATAGGTAATACTGTAGGGGTGGGTGGGTGTCTTTGTGAAGGGGGAGGGGTTTGCGCCACTGTGAATGCAAGTGGCAGTTAGCGAGTCAGTGGCCGTCAAGTGTCACATAGCACATAATAAAGGATTTGCAACTGAAAACCTTAACTGTGAGGAGACCGGGGTATCGTCTACGACACGTCCTCTTAACACCTGCCAATCACCATGATCACCTTGAGGTGAAGCTGACACACGTATACAAAAGGTTCACACCAAAAACACCAGAGGTTAAAGTATTAAACAAAAGAAGAAGAACAAGACGACGACAAAGCTCTCACTTCATGGGAGAAATTCTCCCGTAATTTTAAATCTTGGATGACCTGATTCCAGTTGCTGTGAAAATGATCGTTCAGTTACTTCTCAGAGGAAGTGTGATATCTTCACAGCGCACAGGTGTTCATACACTATATGTTCCTGTGTACCCGTACACATGTGTGTGTGTGTGTGTGCGTGGCTGTGCAGCTAACAGCATAACATGCTGTGTGCCAACATTTAGGTCATCATGCAGACTATATAGACAGGCTTCAGCTCCTTCTTTATGCTATGTATAGTACTGTTAAGTATTCTGTGAAGTGTATTGTAAGTACTGAAAGTATAGTCTACATCTACCTTGCCAAGACAAACAGATGTGTCAATACAGCTTAATACATAGTAATAATGCTGAGAAGTTTCTTTACCAAGTGTTCTATTTAAGGAAATTCTTTATGTTTTTGTCCTTTGCCTGTTGACGGCAGAAACCTAGTTACACAGAGACCCAACCTCCTTTAATCCAATGCTGAAGGACCAGTTTCACAACTTGAGATTAATCCGTGTCCTTCAGTTATTGCTTCTCGTGAGAGAGAGATTAGTATGAACACGCTTTCTTTCTGACTTGAACAGAGAGGCTGCTCTCTTAGGTAGCCAACAGAATTTTTCTTTTAAAATACATTCAATAATGTTAGTCCAAGTGGAATTTTACCACATCGAGTTTCTCAAAGTTGGATTAAGACACACAGATAATGTGATTGGACGTGTATCTACTGCATGTGTGTACCTTTAGTAGGATTACAGTTGGACTGGCTGCTCTGCGCACGCACCACAATTCCTGCCCCCGACTTAAAACAGGAAATAATAAAAGAAGCCGTTTCACAGAAGAATAACACAACAGCGACAAAAAGCTGTAAACTTGAATAATTGTAAATCGATTCCTCACAAGCGCTTGCATACTGGTACAAGGGCAGTGAACAGCGTAGTAACCATACATGGAAATGTAATAAGTCTGTTAACCTGGGATATCTGATGTTAAAAATGGAGTATGATGAAGGTGGACTGTGAAAGCCAGTCCATAACACACAACATATACGTAAAGAATACATGAAGGGGGGAGGGAGGCTACAGCCAGCAGAGTGAGGGTTTAATGGAGGGAGGGTCCTGATTCAGCTCGTGAACACATGATCAGCCTTATTCAAACACGGCATTGTTCCAGGCCAAAAGCCCTTTAATGAGTGTCATTAATGTACCAACGCTAGCACAGCCCCTCACACAGTGTCACTGAAAATACATACACACACACACTCACACACACAAACACACACTCTTGGATTGCACAACGTAAAGGCCTGTCTTCATACTTGGAAACAACAATTAGTATCTACAACAGTCAGTGGCGAAATGACAGAGCTCTAGTTTACAGTTCATGGTACAGGAAGCGTCACATTAAAAAAAATATGACTGAATAAACAGAAAACGCATGACTCCTTTTGTTGTTAGCGTGTTTTAATGACCACTTCACAGGAGGATGATCGTTTTCCGAGTGTGATGACATATATTATCTGTAATGTATTATTTGTTTTTCTTAGATTAATCTTCGGGGTACATACAAAGTCCAAATATATTTATGAACGCCCACCACAGTTGCCCTCACCAGGCCTCTTATTTTATGTTCAGTCCAACAGTCCACAAAAAATTCAATGTTATGTAATGTTATGTTTTGTTATGTAATGTAATGCCAGGAAAGGCAACACATGCATTCAATCGTTTAAAGAGATGTAGGTATGTGAATAGCTGAACAATAATAAATAAAAGTTATCAAATTATGTTTATTTACATCTGATGAATGGATGAAAACATGTTCTCACTGGAACCAGCTGAGGCCAACAGTAAACTTAAGCATGGATTGATCATGTGGTTCATTAAGCTTCGTCTTCACATAAATCTGGCCTCACAGTTTCTTCTGTGTACGGAGGGAAGTTTATGGGGGCAGGTTTACATGCAAGTCCATGATTCAATTGCACTGCAATAAATGTGATACTAAGATAATCTAAGCCATTATGTGGATAAGACTCATCACAGCGATGTCATAAACAGAACTGCTGCTGAATCCCTTCACAGATGACCATCTTCTATTCTCCTTTAAATGTTGAGGTGGACACAAGACATTTTGAGTCTGTTTTTGAAGAAAATTAACACACAACATGGTGGTGGTGTGGAATTAACGTAGAGTTTCTTTCTTCTTTTTTTGAGGCTGTACACACTCTGTACAAGAAGGTGTTCTGCTCACTAAAATAATTTAATGACTTTCTTTGTCTTTAATTTGAAAGATCATAGTTATATACTTATTGCTGACTGATCAGGCTAAGTAATACTGATATTATTATTAAGACAATAATGGTTAGTGTATTTGTTTTATACAAAAATAACAAAAGGGTATTTTAATTTGACTTTGTTTTCAAGTGTACTAGTTTTTAATCAAATTATCTATGAGAAAACGCTATAATAAACCGATATAACGTCATATATCAGAGGCCTGTTAGTTTGTCAACATTGCCTATTGTAGTGCGTGTTTGCAACACATCTTTAAGATGGCTCTTCTTGAAAAGGATGACTCAATGTCCGTGCAATCAATAGGTTTCACCAAAGGGGTTTTTATGTCATTAATCATTTTGCTAATGTTTTTTCGACCACACACAAACACACACACACACACACACAGACACACACAGTCATCATGCTGGCGATGAAGAAATCACAAGCCTTTGCTTTTATGCAAAGAAGGCTGTAAAATGTAGATGGAAAGGAACAACAACCTCTATCTTTAGTGATGCAATCACAAAGTGAACAGGTTTAAGTGCACCCAGTACATCTGAGATTTGATCACTCAGACCACATTTGGAGATGACGTTTGATTTTATTTGAATCTAATCTTTGTGTGACTTGATTTACATGTCTTCTTGTCATCGTATCACCAACACAACACATGTTAACTTCAGCAAGGCCTTCCTCTTCTCTGAACTAACGATGTGAAGATTGAGTTTACAAACTTGGGTAGTTTACACTGCAGCTGACAAGAGAACTTTCCTGGTGCCAGACAACACCTCAGAAAAATCACCCATGACCTTGCCTTGAAGTTCAATGATCTTGGCAGATACGCTTTGTTTATGGTGTGAGAGGCTGTAGATTGGGCATCTGTCTGTGGGACTGTGCCAGAGGATCTTAATGGTCAGCTCATGTTGAGTGTAATTGGATATAAAGTATTCCCTGCTGATGCGAAAATGGCGGAAAGCAGCAGTTGATAAAGAAAGGACATTAAACCAGAATGAGCACTATCCTGTGCTCATCACATGCACGCCACTCCTGCCTGCTACTGTGAGCTGCCATGGCTTGTGGATTTGGATAAGAATCAGAAATAGCAGCCAGCTTTCACAGGGCCCTGGAGAGTTTTATGTAGCTGCTAGCAATCTATTCTAACCGCAGAGCTAATGAGTACTATCACAGTGATGTCTGCCCAAAGCTGAACAGAGTGAATGAGGGGAAGTGGGTGAGGCAGGATTTCAGAAATGTCATGGAATGATGTGTTGGAAGCACGCTGCCAACCTAATGATCCTGTGCTATCACTTAACTGGTCGTTGGCACTGATTCAAAGTGGTATCTCCCTTACAAATATCCATTTGTAAAGCATATATTCATCTTCATCAGCTTTCCCTCAAAGTGGAAGAAAAGTTATTCATTCAGCACCAGCGCAGATGCTGTGATAAGGTCTTTGTCCCCAGGTAGAAAGATGGAAACGGAGATTGAAGAGCGGCTAAGGGTTCAGACCTTCACCTGAACTCTCATCTTGTATACAAATAGGATGAAGACAGATATTAAATCTGGCCAAGGGAGACTTTAGATTAGTGGTTATGTCCAGGATGTTTGAACCTGCCAATGGTTGATCTGCCCTGTGGTGAGTTTTTCAACCCTGCTTCACCCATGCTTTCAATGAGACTTTTACTACTTCAAACTCATCAGTGAGGGAAACATTGAAAAAAATGAAGGGAGAATACAAAGAAAAACACTAAGTGCTGTTCCAAGTTTTAGAAACATGCTCATGTCTAGAAGATGAATGAGCATTTTGTCGCTCTGCCTGGAACGACACAGGAATTTATGTCGCTGGCAAAAACGAAGCAGACTAAGAAGGAGTCATCATATTCACCAGGGTCTTGCATTTCCATGAATGCAGATCAGAGCCAAGGCTGATTAAAAAAACATGTACACTGCAGAAACATTTGACCCAGGAGTGAATGCTGATTAAACACATTTGACCAAAGGGATTGGGTGTATAAAGATTCTGCTTCACTGCTGCTGAACAGTGTGCTCAGGCCCAGAAGCATGATCAGATGCTGTCCTGTCAGTTGGAGCAATGATGTTCTGGGCAGTGAATACAAAGGTACAGTACATGGTCTGTCTGGTCCTGTGGAGGGTAGATAGTAGCTTGTAGCCGTGTGGACAATCCCATCCCAATAAATAGGACAGTTTGACCTCAGGCATTTGATGTCTTATGATTTGAATTTGGGAACAAAACATCAGGTGCTAAGATGAACAAGTTGTGAAGTTTTACCCCAAGGATATCATTTTGTTTAAATTTTCAAATTTATCTTTACTGTTCCCAATCAAATATACCGTATGTGAATACATCTCCATCTTTATTAACTATTACCAGGACTATAATCATGTTTGCTTACCTGCACAGGCAAATGTAAAGAGTGGAGATGTACACGTATTGTTTGCATAGATGAAAAAAAAGTGTCTCTAATGCTACAGATCTTCTGAACTGCTTTTTCTGTCTTTTCTCATTCCCTTCGTTGGTGCATCACTACAAATAGTTTCTCAGTGGGACAATACAACATCTGAAAACTGAAATTCAATTAAGTTTTAAAAATAAAAAATTGCTAGAGATCCTTTGCTCTATGCAAGATAATATTGTGTTAAAAACACTACAAAACTTTACATTATAACACTATAAAAGCTATCACCTGCTTTTATAGTGTGGCTCTATCTTAATTAACCAAACTAACAAACCTGGCTACTGACCTGGAGGCCTGGAATCTAAACCCAACAAAGCCATTATTAGTAACTTAGTAACTCTCGCTGTATTCTTGCTAAGACATGTCAAGATATCTCAAGTGAAAATAATGGCTCATATGAGACTCATTGTATTTGCAGTGTGAACAGAGCCTCGTGCCACATCAACACTTGGTCATTTGCTATCACACATACAAGAAAGGGCAGCTTGAGTGTTGTCATCAGAGGGAAATGTGCTTTCAGAAGATTATGGATTAAAAACAGACAGGGTCTTTTATGATTCAGTGTCAGATAGACATGCCTTGCTCTGCATTATATTTGAGCTATTGAACAAGGAGATTTGATCCACAGCTATCCAATCCAGTTCCGTCCCGCAGCAGGACAAAGAGAGATTCAGACCTTGAGAAACATGTAGCTAAAGAATCTTTATCTATGTGTGACCTATTTCTGAATTGATTCTTTCAAGACTGAAAGCTTTCAACATTCTACCTTTTCAGAAGCACCCGAAGGTGAAGTCACACATGCGGTGCTTTTGTTCAAATGAATGCCGTCACGTTGTTGTATGAAACGTTGTAAGAAACGGTTTGTTTGCTGCCAATCACTCTTTATTTTCATTAGGATATTTTCAAATCCCTTCAACAAACCATGCGTTCATGAAATCTATAAAGTTCAACTTTTCTTTAAATTGTTTTGTTTGTGTAGTTTATATTATAGTGCTAAATACAGTGAGGTGTTTTTTTTATTATTTTTATTGCACACACCCTTTTGTTTCGAGAAGTGTGGAGAAGGAAATAGCAATCAAAAATAGGATTCACATTAATAGATGGCAAAGGCAATAAATAAAGGCATTTGTATGAGTCTCTGCAGCTCACAATAATCACTTCCTTATTCTATATTGAGATTCAGGCAAATTAAAATCAGGAGGAAGCTTGAGGAAGTAGCTGTAGGGGGAATCAAAATAATCCAAATAAAATGATGATCTTCAAATGATATACAAAAGCCAACATAAGAAGAGCGAGACTCCAGCCTTTACGCAATCTTTGTTTACATTCCTTCTTCAACCCCCTTCTCCTCCTCCATACTTAACGCCTGCCAATTTCCAGAAACCCCATGGCTGTACACTTTCTGACATCATCTCCATGCTGTACGCTCAATGTTGGACACAATTCAAGTGCTCCACGGTGCGTCACAGACAAAATGAGCATGGACCGAGCACTCCACTTGGCAGTGGTTCAAAACCAAGCGCCAACTGACTGATTTTTTTCCCTCTTCCCTTGGTCACACCTACAGTTTCCCCTCTCTCAGTGTTCCTCTTAACAGGAAGACTGAGCAGCCTTCTCTTGCTGCCTCAGTCTTTGTTTTCATGGCATGAACACGCCCCATTAATGTCCTTTTTGTTGATCACAGCTCACTGCACAGGGCGCTTTCTCCAGGTACAAGTTATAATAATAAAATAACCAGCCAATAGTCATTATTCATACCAGCCCTATGGTCGTTATGGTCAGAAAAGGTTAGCACAATTAGATCGGTTTTTGCTCAAGTGAACTTTGAAGAAACCATTAAATTGTGTCTTCAAACAGTTTTATTGGTAGAAAACATTGCAACAAATGTTACCAAATTAGCCCTAAATTTAACCCCTATGATTTCTAAGGTTCTGGTTGCTGTGCTCTGAAATACTGAATAACTTCCAAGCAAACTGGTATACGTAAAAAGCTCTAGATTGGTGCGCAAAATTGTTGCCCGAACAATGAAATTATCATGCAAACATGCAGCTACTCCATGGCGTTTCTGTGTGACACTTCAAAAGTGGTTAAGTAGAGAGATGGGCTGCAAAACAAGGCATGACGGACATTTAGGAATTTGAAATACCTGTCTGAGCAGACAGACAAATCTTCCTCTGTGGAAATGCAGAACAACATGATCCAACCTGTTTATACCACCCTCAGGCAGATCAAAAGGCCTCACAGTGGAATATAAACCCAACAAGCACTTATCAGACAGCTGTATCAGCAGAAACCTGACGGCAATCCCAATAAAGCCCAATTTATACTTCTGCGTAAAGTGCTCTGCGTAGGCTACGTAGAGACTCTGCGTCGACGCAGAACCTGTCGAAGAGCCTCTGCGTCGTCTCCGGGTGCACGGAATATTTTTTAAGTGTCCGTCACTCCGTCAAGGGACTACGGAGACGGCAAGAGCTGCGATTGGTCCTCAGGACAGGCCGAGCGAAGCTGCTCTGTGCCGGCTCTCAGTGCGCTCCGGGCGTCCTGACAGAGGCGGAGCTGATCCCCGCCGATAACGCCGCTGCCGAACTATAAATACGTCATATCTTAACACACACAGCACATGTTTAGACTCTAAATGGCCAATTTCTCGCCTCAAATTATCTTAAAACTGCGTTCCGTGACACAGAAAAGTGAGAAACGGCCACTTTTTCAACAACAACAGTCTTTCTCTCTCTTTCTTTCTCGGCCGCCATTGCTCACTGTAGCCAGAAGCACAACAACCTTGCGCAGCGACCCCTACTGATCGGGCGGGAAATTGCAGCGAGTGTCCGTCACCACGACGCAGAAGTATAAATGCTCGAGGCGTCTCCGTGGTGACGCAGACGGATAACGCATACGCAGTCGGAGAAGTATAATGTGGCCTTAAGTGTCACTCCCAATTGGCTCTGGTACGTGCTACACTTCCTGTAGTCACTAACAGCTACCTCCCCCACTCCTGTGTGTGTGTGTGTGTGTGTGTGAGCAATTTAATGTTTAATGCCAACTCCCCCATTCACCCTGATCATGGTGAGTGCCATGAATTTTTAAAGACATCCCTGCTTTACTGTCCATCTGGGCTCCATCTGCCCAGCTGCTGGTGTTTAAAGCCAGCAGAGACACAGGAGAGGACACTTCAAAGGCCCTGCGTGGCCTCTGGACAATTTCTGGCCCGAGGAGGACATTGTTTATAAAGGGGGCAGGGGAGCTATCTCAGATGAATAAGATAAAATTTTTAAGAGACCGCACGTTAATGAAACCACATTGTAATTGTATGTCCATGAACATATATTGGACACAGAGCTGCTCTAGGGGCAAAGAGCTGCACTGTTTGGGGGGAATGGACTCAGACGGGCGCAGTTTATCATAACCTCTCATACCTTCATATCTCAAAGTCATAACGGTCAGCACACTGACAACACAAACTGGCTGAATTTGTGGTTGGTATCAAGAGAAAGATAGGCCCACCAAAAAATGCATTGCAATGCGAATCTAAACACAATTTAGAACCAAATGAGTCATCTGTTGACAGCTTCTCTGAAGCATCATTTCACATGAAAATGTCTCATCCTTTATCAGAATTTTTTTTTTTCATTACTCTGCAGCCATTACATTGAGCAAATGTATTGATGCTTCATAAAATGTCTCATTTTGTCCAATTGTCCTTGCTGAAAACCAGAAAATATAAATTTAAAAAGGTGAAAATCAATTGTTCCTTTTTAAAACGATTAATCGGTAGTTGGCAATTAATTTAATAATCAATTAATTGTTGCTGGAATAAACATGACAATAACATTTCCATCATTTGACTGGTGACTGCTGGGAACAGCCACTGTACGATTGACCTGAAAATAAAACTGCAGAGTGCAATGCAAATGATATGTGCCTTTCAAGAAACAGATGCGCGTGTGTGTCTGCGTGTGTGCACGTGTGCGCTTAAGGGGTATCAGGGTAAGGAGGATGGTCGTGGCATCACTGAAATAACTCCATGGAGAAAGGCACACCACCAGCACAGCAAATCAGTTTTGGTTACAAAAATATCCAATGATGTTGGCATAATTTGATATCTGTATAAATCCTTGGCCTTTATTTAATTCTGCTGCTCTCTGCCATGGGCAGATATGACACCGCTGGCAAAGCGCCTTGAATATTTTGATTAATTTATTTCAAACCACAGTGTAATCAGACAGCCCTGCATGGTTTGATTTAGTCCGACCTTTCACTGCACAGCGGGTAGAGAAGATGGGCAATTGTGAGATCCACCAAAAATGTAGTTTGTGGCTCGGCTGATAAATCTCAGCCAGAAACAGCCGGAACAAGAAGGTGGGTTTGCCATTAGTTTAGTTACTTAACTTTAAACCTGGTTAGGTTGTGAGGAATCTGTGGTTGAGTTATGCATGGACTCTCCTGGACTGCATTAATGGACACCCTTTACTGGTCACTTTCTACTGAACATTCAATTATGTCAAGTATGGTTTGTAAATCTTTGCATTGTACATTTTATCTAACACCACCAAACGTCTGTTAGTATATTTCTTTGCAGTTTTTAAAGCCATCCACCTTGTCGTCATAGACATGAGGAGGAGGATGTCTGTTTTTTTCCCTTGAAATACCTTCATGTGTTTGTGAAGTACAAGTACAAGGGTTAGGGTCTTCATGGCACACCGAGACCCTATAATACTGGACGATATATGCATGATATGACATGGAAATAAAAAAGGACAGTTTACAGTTTGGGCCAGCTCCAGCTGCTGCAGGCTGATAGAGGCTCACAAGGTTTCTGCTGAGAATCTGGGGTTCCTAGCGGCCAGATTATCACCCTCCCTCAGGCACATTCCAACAGCCTCCACCCACCTGCCTAAAATAAACTGTACAGCGTTAACCCTTTCCTCCCCAACCACAGCCCTGCAAAACACTACATATAATTTTACATTTACAGGGTTTCACCATTCTGCTCAAAATCAAATTTTTATGCAGAAAAGTATGTGTTCAAAAGATCCTTACGCTGCTGCATTAAAGCTCCATTAAATATGATTTTAGGGCTGCAACTAAGGATTGCTTTCATTTTCAATTCATCTGTCGATTATTATCTCAAGTAATCGTTTAGTCCACAAAACGTCAAATGTTAACCAGTGTTTTTCAAATTTCAAAATGATGATGTTTTCAAACGTCTTGTTAGGTCTACAAACCAAAATGATTCCGTCTTAATTATTTCTTTGTTTTTTTTAGCAAAGAAACCTGAAAATGTTCACTTTAAAGAAAAACCAATAATAACATTTGTTAAAGGTTAATTTAGTAATCGACTAATAATCAATTAATTGTTGCAGCCCTATGTGATACGGCACATTATGTTCAGTTTGCTCATAATGAAAACCGACTTAAAGATGCCACATGTAACTGGTATATTTACTAGACACAAGGTTGTTATATGCAGCCCTGATCTTCAGAGCAGACGGGACACTCACTACAGTGACCTGCTATCATGCAGTGATGAAATACGTTGACTGAGACATGTGGATCTTATCCACCAGCCCTTGTAATTATTTTGGTTTTATTTACTCTCGACATGCTGTGAAACCTCCTCATTTAGCAAAAGGAAAATTGAAAGCTTGCTCTGAAAATGCATTATAAAACCAGTCTGCAGATCTACGAACTGTCTCTTTTCCAAATAACAAGGAGAAACCACAAAATGTCTGGTTCACGAGGAAAAAGAAGAAGCAGAGGAAAATGGCTCACACTAAATATAAATTAAGGTTGAAATCACTGATTTTGATTTGCCTGGGGTTAGGAATTACCATGGGACAGACCATGCTCATCGCAGCAGGCCGGTCATTTTTACAATACACACTGCAGACACAGCAGTTTTACAGAGGAATCTAATTACAGGCTACAGCTGCAATTATTACTGATCACTGTAATCATCCATGAGCAAACGGAGTCCTGTGTGAATGATAGGCAGGACCAAAATCCTGGATTCATATAAACTATCAGCAGTACGGTGGTTGAAGACGCACACATCCAATGTATTAATCTGCAGGAGGTTTTAAAGGACACTTTAGTTTGTTCGTCTACAATGTTTGCAACCTAGTCACCAGGATCATGTGTTGCATTTGTGCAAAACCACAGTGTGAGCTCATGTGTCTCAAACAAAACTATGTTACTTATTTACAGGTCTACAGACGTGCATATCAACGTGATATAATGCTTATGGAACCTTTGGCAGAAACTGGGAAATGAGTGTGAAGAAGACCTCTTGAAGATAACCGCTGATGACTCCACCTTTCTAAAATACATCCCTTGACAAATGTTGACATGCATGCATGCACCTAAAATTCAAACATTTCTTTAGTGTGCAAATGCAAAAAGTCCCATAGTTTGAAGAAAAGTAAAAGGGTGACGTTTTCTTGAGTGTGAAGTTGTGAAATGGATTTTAATCAAAAATGTATTGGGTAACACAGCCAATATACTGGCTGAGCTTGAATAGATCCGTATCAGTTACAGCAAATTCATACTTTGATGATCCAGTGCTGACGAACACGCCATGATAAAAATGTCATGTGTTTCCTACCTCACATACCAACCACCATCTGCTGAAAGCATCAATTCAAGTCACTCACACAAAGCTTTACAGAGGGAGGAGAGAGCTATTTAGAGAAGCAACATCGAGGTTTAAGGGAAGTTATATAATAAACTCTCTGTAATTAAAAAGAAATGGGCCTTAAATTACAGAATGTATGGTTTGAGTTTTAAAATGAAGCACATGTAGAGAGCATACATTTACTGAAGGCATCGATGAACATGACTGAAATCTTTTCTTGCTAAACCAACGTACTTTTCGCAAAGAACAACATACAAGCTACTGCTTCTACTGTCAAGGCACATTTGATGGTTTGAAATATGGCTACAGGCGAGTGAGAGTGTGTGGTTGTTCGTCTGTGTGTGTTTGCCCTGTGATGGACTGGTGTACCCCAACTTTTTGCCCTGTGTCAGCTGGGGATTGGCACCAGCCCCTCACAACCCTCATGTGGAGGATAAAGTGGGAGACAATGAGAGAGCGAGAGAGTGACAAACATGTTTGCACTGCAATCGTAGTAGTAGCCATTAAGTCATATAAACTGCATTTGCATGAAATGGTGGTTCAGCATGCCCCAGTTTAAAAGATAAACTGATAAACTAATCCAATTAAGAATTCAAAAATACAGCTTGATGCTCTTACTTTACATTTGTGTGAAGATATTATATATATATATAACAGAAACATGACATATCTGGGTAAAAGTCTCTCTTACAAGAAAGACTGCCAGTGTCATAACATGTTTACAATCAGACAAGCTGTGACTTGAGGGACATAACAGCCAACCTGTCTTCTGTTAAACGTCAGAGAGGAGAAAGACAACACAATAAATAGTAAACAACCTAAACGTGTACTCTTACGCACTGACTCACATTCTGTGGCCAGATGCTGAGTCACACCGATGGATCACTCAGCTGTTGTCTTCTGACCGGCTAATGTTTCATCACGAACCGAAGGTATTTATACACTTCTCAGGTTTTCCTATAAATGCATTCCTTTATGACCAACATCACAAAATCATCACCTGCCAACACATAATGATTTTATTTCCCTCATGGCTCTATTCTCTCCCTCTCTCTCACACACACTGCCACCATTCTAGTATAGACTGTGTCCACTTATGATCGGCTCATTCAAGACAGATCTTGAGTGCACCAGCATCAGGTGTTTTACCTTTTCTTAAGAAGAATTAAAGTTTTCTGTAATAATCCAAATGACAAGGGAGACATACATTTGTAGAATTATCCAGCTATACTTTAAGGTAGCATTGCTGCGTGTAGCAAAAAAGACAGAAAACGCAAAGAAATGAAGAAATAATCAAGTTATTTTCCAACGCCCCTCGCTCTTCATTGGCAGCAGACCTCCATCTGAATTTGTCTGTTGACAGATATAAATCTCTTTCTGTAAACAGCCTGACTTATTCCACTGAGGCCTCCCTCATAATATCCAGCCTATGAGCATGTTTACAGTAAACGCCAGCATGGTAAAGCACTTAAAAAGCACCCAAACCCCTCCCCCTCTTCTTGCAACTGCCCTCAGCCTCTCTTCCTCAGATCTCAGTCCTGTTCATGACAGGAAATAACTATTTATTTCCTTTAAAGGCCACAGTACTAAGCTGAAACTAACCAAAAAGGACACCGAGTACTGTTCCCTGCAAGTGGCAAAGTCCAAACTTTATAACCTTATCTTACAGTATATTGAACATTTGGATTGTGGCAGATGCTAATTTCTCTCCCTGATCACATGAACTCATTTGCTGCTGTGAAAGTGGCAGTTTTGATGAGAGGGTTATGAAGGACAGATGTGGCTCCCTCCTCAACAACCAGCACTACAGACGTATACACTTCCTCAGTGCAAGGAAGCAGCTGACATCAGAGGGTTTTAGCCAATATGACTATGAGCAGATAATGCACACATTACGGTCAGAGGGAGGCAAAGCAGAAAATTTGACTTTCTCCAGTAACTGCATGTGATTCAAGATCACAAAAACCAGACTGAGAACACATCAAGACTGAGACCACTGACTGTATGGAAAATACAATATCAGGCAGGCTCTAATTTACAGAATATTAAACTTGTATTTACTGAAAATAGTAGCAATGCACTGAATACTCAATACTCACAGAATTATAAACCAGCACAAGAATATTTTTGCATTATCTTAGGTAAACCTAACCACACATTTGCATATACAGACAGATTTATTTGATCTGTAACTGTATAACCAACTGGACACAGAATTAGCAATAATGAAATAATACCATGTGTGCTTATACTCATCATATCTGCATTACTGTGTAGAAGTTAATATTTTAATGGTATCTCATATTATATTGCTACATCTTTTTTTTAAATTTTCATTTAATGGTAGAATTTTGACCATATAATCACAATATGATTCATACTAATAAATCACTTGTAGTCTATGACATAAACAGAGACAAGATTATCTTCAAAAAGAAGAACCAGAACTCTACTGCATGGACACAAACTTACCTGTCTGAACTGTTCCTCATAGGTCCATTCTCCATGGTCCTGTCCGCCAAGCTGGCCGTGTGTGGAGTGGGGAGGCAGGATCGCAACCCGGGGTTCCTGGTCGACACTGGGGCGAGCCTTCAGTAGCTGAGAGTGAGGGTGGAGCTGGCGGTGGGGCAACAGGAGGATGCCTTTCCCCGGAGCCACTGCATCATGGCCTGTTGGCAGACCTTCCTCTCTGAGATCATCATCAAAGTCTTCCTCCATCTCGCCTTCAAAGTCCTCCTCATCCCATTTCTGTTTGCTGTGTGGAAAAACAGTGATATCGCTTAAAAGATATTTAGATGCTGCAGTGCTCAACTCTGTTGTATTTTCTGTATGCCATGTCCTTCATCTGACTCCTTAAAGCAATACCTGACTGTGGGAGTGTTTGTGTGTATACAGGGGCAGCACAGGGGTGGCCAGGGGTAAGATGCATTTATCCCACCAAATTGCTGAACAACCAGGTTTTTTGAGCAGTTGGATTCACTTCAGAAACTTTTTTATGGGCGCTTCTTTGTGTTTTTCAGTCATACTTTAAACTTGTTCACAGTCGTCTCACTTTACTAGCACAATAATGCTGTAGCCTCCGTCTGTCCTGAAATAAAACAAATCACTTCCTTCGTGTGCCAGGCAACACTAAACACTGCTATACTGAGAAACACAGGCTGATTCTGCATTAACAGTGGTTTGAATGGAACAGACCTTTGTTTATACTTAAAAGTTACGTACTACAGTTACACAAAAGTTAGTCAGTACTTACATCTGCTCCTCCTCATCCGACCCCATCATGTCCTTGTATTGCTCCTCCCCTTCCTCGTTGTCGTCATCATCGTCGTCATCATCATCATCAACATCCTCCTCACCACCGCTGCTGCGCTCTGACATGGGGCTGTCTGACACCCTCTGCAGCCCTGCCGCCACAGCACGCATGGCTGCTAGTGCAGCCATCTGGGCCTGCTCTGCTTCAGTGGTCGGGCTCCCCATCGGCTCGTCCGCTCCTCCTCCACCTATGCGCACTTGAGTGTGTTGGGCAGCAGCTTGCTGCTGCAGTTGCTGCTCCATCAGCAGCTTGGCCCTCTGCTGCCTGTGCAGGTTCTCCATGACAGCCTGCAGCTTCATCTCCAGGAAAAAACAAAACGACGTTCAGCTGCTCTCCTTCCCCTCCCTCCCCCACTGAAGGAGCACCAGTTGGGGGCCAGCTGTGGGACGATCCTTCTGGCCAAGGAGAGAAATTAACAACTGTGCCCGTGATGAAGCAACTAGCAGTTGGTTTGAAGTTTGTAGGTTATGTTTATGTGAAAATGTGGGTCCTTGAGTAAAAGTGGGAGGAGGAGGAGGAAAGATAGCTGGGTTCGGTCAGAGCTCTGAGACATGCAGTCAGTGGTTAGCTGCACTTCTGGAGGCCTCTCGCTTGTCTCAATGGTTATTCCTGCAGCTGGGGGGAAACCAATGTCGACAGCAGAGCCGAGTCGTACAGGATTCAATGAGGCACAAGCAGTCTACAAAGAGCTGAGGAAAAGAGAAAATAATAGAGTGTCAGATGACTACTTCCACACTGTCTGTACACATCAATATCTTCAGCTGAAGGGCAAGAACTTTGTTATTGTTTCTCCAAAACTGTGAAACAAATTTCCTCAAATAACCAGATCAGGAAAAGCATGTTTCAATTTTTAAATGTTTCCATTCAGCGAACTTAAAATTGCGTCATCATCTGCAGCACTTTCTTCTTCCATCTCATTTGGAGCCATAAAGCAAGAATGTGCATATTTGTTTAGTGCATGTTGTATTTTTGTTGATGAACTTCTAATTTGAGGAACTTCATCAATCATTTGGAATCGTGGCTACTTTAAAAATGTTTAAGGAGTTGCAGAGGAGCAGACAACAACAGCGGTAACTACAGAACTGCACTTTTAAACTCAAATCACATGTTGAGACAATGTGACACAGAAGGAAATTCCCAATTTCACACACAAAAATGAAAATTTCAGCCTAAAATCTACGTGAAGCATAAATAAGCAGTCACTGAGGTCATGTCCACAATCTAACATGTGCAGGATTACTCACACAAATGCAGACCAGACACACTGCTCGACTCGCCTCACACAGGACAAAGTGTTTTAATCTCAGAGTAGAGGAAGCGAAATCAAAGGAAGAACTGTCACTTTCCTCACCTGATTGGCTTACAGCCAGACAAAAAAAGAGCCCACCAGCAAAACTGAGTCAACACTGTCTGTTCAAACACACATAATTACCAATAACCAAGATGAGTGACTCTGCTGAGGTATGACTGGTGTGTTTTCCCCAGAGTTAAAGATTATTTGGGACAAAAAAAGACACACGAGGGAGTTTTTTTCAACCCCAACATCTGTCGTTAACGGTTCTCCTCCATACCGTAATCCTCGAGGAGAGTAACTTTACTTTGATATTTGTAAATATGTAAGTAAAGTGTAAATATGCATGGCTTTGCAGACACTGTAGGCAAGTATCAGCTGTGCAGTGATCAGAGCTGCGTACCAGTGCATCAGCACGTGGGTAAGTTGACCTGGAGTGCGAGGCGTGCGTATGTTGAAGTGCCAGTCATGACAGGAGGCAGCAGTGACTGTATGTCACCACTCATTTGGCTCCTCTGACTAATTCATGAACAGACAGACCTCTGTGAGCACCTGCCTGCCTGATCCAGTACTTTCACACACTGCTGGTTTCACACTGCAAGTTTTGCAATCATAGATTCCAAATGACAGTGTTAGAAAATGAATCGCTTCAGTCATTTGTTGGTGTGAACATTTTCTGCAGAAGATTTTACGACAGAGCGGGCAGGAGAAAAAAAGTCAGTCAGTCACGCTATGCTCTGTCTGTATGTTGGAAAAATATTGCGCAAAGAAATAAGAGCTGTGAAACTTGTGTTTCTTCTGTGTGTGAAGGAAGTGACAACTGACGGAGCAGATATAGCGAGTCAGCCGCCATATATTCAATATTGATTCACTACATTCTCACCAGGCGATAGAGGCACAAGTGAACGGCTGCAGTTGTTACGTGGATAACAGCATCAGTATTTGCAGGATTAAACCATTTCACCTCACTGGATCTGGTTTGGCTGAGACAACTTCTTTCTGAAAGTGGAAAGACACCAGTGTTGGAACCTCAACATGATCCAGTGACACGGCCAATGCATATCAGAAAAGCCTGTGCATGCACTGCCTGCATGTTTGCACACTGTTGTTATTTGGACTCTAGATATTGAACATTCACACTTTGGACATAATATGAAAGAGCCCAGAGCACATTTTTAGCCAGAGCCGAAAACAAAATGCCCTCTGATACTGCATCTCTTCAAGACAGAAGTAAAGACAACAAAGCAGCTCTGTTGACTCTTCCTGTGCAGGGGGAAGGAGAAGTGGTCGATTTCATTCGTACCAATGTTGTTCACATGCACCATGATTTCCTATATGCTAGATGGTGCAAATTACATTGCGCCACTTGACCACTCTGCTTCCCTAAATGATGAGGCACGTTTGATGAAACCTTTGGTATGGCAGTGAAAATTATCACGCGATGACAAAAATAGAGAGGTTTTTGATCCCAATAAAACACTATAGCAGAGTTAGGGTTTTATAAAATAGTATTATTTTCTGAATCTACACAGTACTTTTTCCAGAATTATTTCAGAATTGCAAACAGTCCATAAAGCATTAGATCTTATCACTTCTCAGGACACACAGCCTTACTGGTTTATATTACAGCCAACAAGCCAGAGATGGATTTACACAGGGATTTAAGGTATAAACAACTGATAGAGTGACGCTAACCCCCCCGAGTGCACCTCTTCTGTGCAAAATGGCTGGAGGTTGCCTTTTGGTATCTTATTCTCACACATTTACAAATAACCAGACCTTGGCCATAGTGATAAGGCATTTAATATCTAAACTATACCATACTGTGAACCCAAGCGCTCTTAATGGACAAGGGCCAAATCTACTTTACACTGCAACAAGGGCAGGACACCACCTGGGGTCCTTACTTTACATTGTCTCACATTACATTTTTGGGACAATTGCCTGCTGTAACTTAGAAATCCTGCTTTTTTTTTTAAATGCACAGGGAACATATTCTGAGAGGACATTTCTATAATGATAAGGAGTAAACAGGTTTAATGGTGTGTCTGCAGACCTCTTTCTTACAGTCAAATATGCTTAAAACCAAAGTACAGAATCTAAAGTCCTTCATTGTTCTGCTTCATCACAGGGTTTGAATTCAACATCTAATTGGGGGGAAAGATTGTTTTGCTGCTCAATTTATTGCCAGAGCTTTATGAAGGGTTTCTGAATGCGATAGTTTGTCTCCAAATCAATATGGCTACTCTGCATCTTGTGTTTGCCAAGGACCAAAGGACAAATGGAAATCCTGCTGTGATGATTGACATGTAGTGATTTTCTGTTAAAGGCAACCATCCATTGCAGTGACTTTGAAGACCATTTTTCATGCACAATAAAAATGCAGTAGTGTTTGGTAAAAAAAAAGTGTCTCTGATCCGACTGACGTTAATTGCTCCGCATCAACACTACATGCTCATCTGTTAGCAGTCTTGTGGTTTCATACATTAAATTTGCATTTTACCTGCAATGGGTGTTCACACAATCAGCTCAGTTCAGTTTTACCCTCCAGGGTTACAAAGAATTTGCCTTATACAAATTCTGTACAACGTAGAAGAAAACCCCAGCTGTCATTAAGATTCTTAAGGATCATTAAACACCTTAATTGACTTAAGGGCAGTTGGCCTGCTTAGATAGATTGTAGTAGGCAACATGGAGGTCAGGGAGGGGCCACAGAAACATTGACAGTTGGTTGAATCTAAGATAAAGTAGAAATAGTAATCACTAATGGCTTAAATCTTTTTTTTTTTTTTTTTAAACCAACATTTGAGAGAGGTGGAAGACTGCAAGGTCTGAGCAAACATGGCTGAGTGATAAGAACAAGAGCTAAGGGTCTAATTCCAGTCAGATAAAGAGACCCACATGGCCCCACGTACATGTGCATGTATGTCCATATATGATCAAGCGTTTTAATACTACAAAAACATTCATGTGGGTGACTTTCTTTCAGAAACCCATTCAGTATGTTTATATGATGTAAGAAAAAAAAAGAAATTTGAATTCTTGAATGATCCCATCATGGGGTTTGATCCAGAAATAACTTTAAGCTTACAGAATTTAATAATTTAAAGTCTGTAGATGTTGGGAAGACTTGGAATGGTGCTACACATGCCAACAAATAGCTGCCTAATGTTTTGGTCAACAGGAAAACGCTTTATACAAACAAGCAGATTTTATTGCCACCACAGCCATATTGCCACCTAGCATCATGGAGGTGGTTACTCAGCTTAAAGGGACACTGTGTAGTATTTATGGGTTTATATGACCCAAAATCCACCTTTTTTAAACATATTATGTGCTCCTGCATTGTATAGACGCTGTATAATATTTGTTGTTTCATTTTCGTAGTGTTTCAAAAAGTCATGTAAAATAACATGGTTACGGGCCGCGGTTGCATAGCCACTGTTAGCAGCGAGACGCCATGTTTCTACCGGAGCCTGTAAGGATAAAAGCGAGAGAACAAATCAAGCGTCGCTTTACTTGTAGCGGAAGTCCCGCCTCCACTCTCTATGCTTCGTCTGCTACGGCCGCGGTAGCTCGCCCTCTGCCTCGCCTCACGAACCTCATCTGCTGACACGGAGAAAGACAACGAGGACGACATTTGACCGGCTGCGGACACCGTAGCGCTCAGGGAAGGGAGGGGGTGAGCAGAGGAGCATGAGAATGAACTGCTCGTATGAGAAACACATGAGAAACAACCCTGAGGCTAAAAACCATATTAATAAATGCAGTAAACACCTTCAAACAAAACAGACACAAACTCTGTTTTTTTTTACTCACTATTAAGTATTGTTTCCATGTGCTAACATTAGCGGAGGATCATATCATGCATTCCAATTCCCTCTGAGTCCTGACGTCTTTGTAAGCGCTGAAAGAGCAAACACCTGTTGCAGCCAGATAAAGCCTAGTCAGTTTCAGAAGAGCTGGGTGAGGCCTTGTGAAAATGGGTATTAAAATTAATGTCTGTCTGTTCTGCATGACTGGAAAATAAGAGAGGGCTAGACTGTGGTAATTCATAACCTTTACCTCTGCTCTTTTGCTGCTTCTGCTCTTTTTTTGTATTTCCACTCTCTTCTCGCTACAGATCTGCTGTGAATCAGTGTGCGTGTAACTGTGTGGTCACTCTTGGATTCCTGACAATGCATTTTGTACTTCCAGTTCTGCTACTGAGTTTTATCACCTGTTGATACCGATGCGTCATGCTGCACTTGAATTGAATAAAAGAGCCGACTTGTAATCTGTGCGCGTTTTGTATTCATGCCATCTTAACTGTGTAGTCTAGTGTACAGGTTCACCCAAGTGTTGTTTTTATCATTTAATCACTCAGCAGTGTTGTCATGCACCCCAGATCAGTACATACTATACTCCTGGTAGAAGAAAAACAGGCTTGGTAAAGGTGCTATCTATGAACACATTCCTGAGAAGGACAACTCTTAACTGTCGTAAGACAACATCATTTTTTCATATATCAGGGGGTTTAAAATGTCACACAAACATGTTTTTGTGCAACACAACCATGCATTAATCCAGTTTGGAAGATGCTACAAAATAGCCAAAATACTGCTGCTTTTAAGCTTAAAGCAGTAGCAGCACATTAACCCAATAATATGTTTCACAAATTTACACAATATTGTAATGTGTGAAACTGCATAGATATTGTTTTTATTATTGCTGGTGTGGATTTAAAAAAAAAAAATGTTTTGCTGAACAATCCTGTTTTAATAAATAACCATAGCTGTAAAATTGCAATACCTAAATGTACCGGTCGTTAAAAAAAATGCCATCTTTTAATGCCACAAAGCACCTGGAAAATGCTCTAAAAGCAAATATTGGCAGTTCAGGGCTTTGTTGTGCACCTAATACCGTCCAATGTTCTGGATTGATGTCACCACTATAATTTTCTTAATTAGTATTATTATATTAAAATACCATACGTTTTATTATTAATTATTGCTTGATAAAGGCCATGTCAGTTATTGGTAAAAGTTTTGCTTGTAATTTATTATCACTGGTTAAGGTTAAGAATGATAGCGTACAAAACAGCAAAACAGTGGCCATTCATGATTGTTTCCCCATTAAAAGGGGAAAGGGATAAAACAAGAAGTTGGTTAGTGGTGCTGGTCTTGATTATGAGTCTCTCTCTCTCACACACACACATTCCTTGCACTATTACCTTGCAAGGCAATAACACAGGCTCCATTGAGCCCCACTGCACCAACAATAAGATCATTGAGGAAGTGTCGTACAGGCTGGTCACGCACTTTCCACTGACCTCTTCCAGTGAGCCAAAGAAAAGCGGCAAGCCAAATCTGATTAGCCCCAGCTATGCCATAAATTAAGTGGGCATATAGCAAAAATAATCCACTGATCCACTTTTCAATGGCAAATATGTGGTTATCTATTGAGTATGAGGAGTCAGCTGCAAATGCAAATGAAGCTGAAAGTAGTTTTTGTTACATCTGTGATCTGACGTTTTGGTTTATTAAATTTATTAAACTGGTTTTGAGGGTTAATACAATGTTAAAGGGGTATAAAAAAATCTTACTCTAGGTTGGTCTTGTTTGGCACATGCTGATTCTTACAAATGTTTGTTAATGCTTAATTTAACTTAATTTTAACCAACCAAAACAATAATAACAACAATGACAACATTGGGAAATGATCAGCTCTGCTAGTTCGTGTTGATCATTGTTTGGGGTACATATACAGTATATGTACATGTATGTAAGAACAAATGTTCAAATAAAAAAAAAATAAATAAAAAAAGGAGTCTCTGATTCTGCTGAAATGCATGTAGCTTTCAAGTCCTCAAGGGTGGAAAATGGTCTGACCATGTCACAAATCCACGGTACCTATACCTTCACATGAAGACAACACAGCACTATTATGACAGCAAACATAAATCTCATGTGATGACAGCTCTGGTGCAGGAACAGGCAGACAGTTAATACTGAAGTCAAACAATGGCTGTTCATGTCAGTTTTCCTTCTGGTCATCTCTATTCTGGATGAATGGAGCTTAAACACTGAGCTGTTTCATGTCAGACACCTGATGTCCATTTCTCTTCACTCCTGTTTTACTAATTTCAATAGCTTCCTACAGTATTCTTTTAAATGTGACCCAAGTCAAACAAAAAAAAAACTGTGTTAAACACAACTAGGCCATAAAAAAAGAGGATTCAGGTTTCATGTCACTGCTTGTTCAATGCATAGTTCAATAAATTTGCTACTGTAACTCTAGACTGGTGGTATGATGATAGTTCCTCTAGTGCAGCAGGTGGGGGGTGGGGTGTGGAGCATGACCATGGCATGAATGCCCAAAACTGGATTCAATTGGTTAGTTAATATAGTGATTGTGTGGTCTCTCCTGTGTGCATTCTCCTGCCTGTAGTACTGACAGAGCCAAACAGAATATTGACCAAACCTGAACCTGAAAGGTGTCCCATTCTTTTGTCCGAGCCTGACATGCATTCTGTGTTGACGTTTTTTTTTTTTTTTTTATAAAAGCCAGACAGAGTTAGCAGGCTTTAATTAATTTATGGCGTCAGGAAAGATTGGCATCTGTGTGTGTGTGCGTGCCCACAGTCAGTGATGAGTCACTCCTTCACAGTGGCAAACGACAAAAGTTATCATTATAGCTCCACGATAAAGAAACACATGCACAAACACACACCTTGTATAATTTAATTTCAAACTCAACGCAAAATTAACGACCATCAGCACTTTTCTAATTAACTCTGTGATTCGAGACAGAAACTTTCTACTTATAATCACTTGTTATACAATACTACCTTTTTTTTCTCAATAAAGCAATACATAAACTGAATTTGGATTCATCAAATTCAAAAACTTGAAATAATCATGTCTCACATGACATAACCCAGCTCAGGGTGGGTACCCATGCTCTGCAATGTGGTCGCGTCATTGAAGGGTTTGGGCTTTTGCCTGCATAGAAGTGAACGAGTGAATGTCTTAGATAAAGCGTTCTGCGCGGTTACATGGAAATATCAGTACAAAATGGTCACTTGCGTGTTAAACTGAGATTAAAGTCTCATGTGCAAGAGGTCTGCCTAATAAAACTTGGCTGTGACATCTGCTCATGACGGATGTGCATCTATTGGTGTGAATCTGATTAAGTTAGTGCTCGATTATTTGGGAAGACAGCCAAGCACCAGTGGACGCAAATATGAAATACAAATGCTTCAGGTTTCATGGACATGTCAGCATGTTGCAGCTGTGTGCTGGTATCCAGGCAGACAAGTACCAGGATAGATCGTGGTTGCACGGTGTCAGTTGCTGAATGCATGCACAAAGCCTACAACTGTTCTAGCAGCCTTGATGAGAAACTGTAGGGCATCCCAAGATGCTTCCTTACGCTACACTCTGCCTGTGTCATCTCCAGCACTGCTGGGATTCCCCCATGGCTCCAGTCCAAGCAGTGAAGTAACTTGGGAGTTTTTTTTTCCCTGCATTTTTTGGCAGGATAACAAAGTTAAAGCCCCACGTGCTGCACAGGCTTTTCAGAAATGTAGCTTTTGGCACAGGAACAGCTGAAAGGCAGCCAAGCCACGCTGCTTCCCACTACTTCAATAGCAGGGAAACTTGTGGTGTGTTTGGCCGAAAATTTGACAGGAATACAATTCATGCTGATATTTACAGATGGTTATTACTAAAACAATCAGATGACACAGTATAGGCCTTGAGCACACACCCTTAAGCTTTATGACAGATCTGAACACAGTGACAACATAAAAGCAGCCTTTATAAACCTGTAGAAGATTAATCTTTGTGAATAAGAAAACAAATAGACCTGTTTGTCTTGTCTCTACATGTTTGTCTGTCATCAATTCACAGCCACTAACCAGTTCAGTGGCTAACTGCGAGTGATTGCCGCTCACACAACAATGGTGCTCGGAGGCAAACTGAGCAAGCTCTTTACATATTACACTTCCAAATGTTGTTCAAACACCTCTGGGGCGAGATCAGACATCTAAGATGACAGGAAGCTTGTAAACGGTTGAATGATAACAAGGTCCATCGTGCATTTTGATGAATATTTAATCACCTCAAACACGCCAAGTTATGAATGAACAAATATTGCCAACCTCTTCGGTCACATTCAGCCATGGTATTAACATCCCATCTCTCCTACTGCATGTGATCCAATCACATGTGGAAAGCACTAAGTACAAGTCTGGACGCACCCTATCCATCCTGAGTGCATCCCCAGATCTGATCACAAAACCACATTTGGGGGTGGTTTGAAGATGCATGTAACCACATTCCTGAGCATGCATGAACACAATCTGTCCTCAGGACGGATTAGAAACCGACTAATCAGCTGACGTCCTCTGACCCACTGTAGTTTTCCAGTGAACTGAAAGGTGGTTGTTGTTTTTTTGTTTTTTTTATTACACAAATTAGCTTCCATGTGTTAATTATTTGGGTCAAAAAAGAAATCCCAACCCTCACTCTATTGCTCTCTCATGCTGATATGCAGACACAGGTCTGTGACAGTGCACACAATGACACACTGACGATGGACACATTATGTAAAGTCAGACTGGTTAAAACACTACTTTGTTTTGGCCAACAGACACGACATCAGTGTGTATTTGAATACAGCGCGGGTGAAACCGCATCCAATGACCACACGCAGTCACAGAAGACACAGTAAGGATGCATATTTACAACAGGTGTGAACATTCGTACTTAATGCTAGTCCACTTATGATCTGCTCTCTTAGTCCTGAATGGGGACATAGACAACAAGCACATTTCTGTGTCTGAATTAATGCGGTGGGATTTGTGCAAACCTGAATCGGCTTAACTACACAAGAGAGAAACACTTGATAAGAGAAAAGACTACATGCAGGATTCACGTGAAGAGAGGAGTGGTTACATCAAATGTAGACTGGTAACAACAAAGACACAACATCAGGGTGACAAGACAGAATGCAGACATACTAGCACAATAAAATCTGATGTGACAGAAGCAGACGTGTCAACTACAGCATTCATCGAATGATTTATGCAACTAGTGTCTCACTGGATGCAAAACCCGCTAAACAAGGATCACAATGGGGCTTATTTTAACTTTTAAATATGATCCATCAATGTGGCTTCTAAACTGTCAATAACAACTCACAATGCCACCAAACGTTTCAAACATCAGTCAGTGTAACCACTTCAAAACAACAATCTGTAAAAAGCAGTTACTCATCTGAATAGTGACATTTTTATATATAAACATAAAAAAACAACAAAAAATTATCGAACATCCATTTCAATATTTATTTAAATTCTACTTTTTTTTATTACTTAAAGGAAGTAATTTTAGTATGTTGCAATAGGTCAACTGTTACAGAAGTGTATGGTATCTTCCTTGACAAGAACACATTTCTTGAGGCAATACTTTCAACTTTTGGTATCTTTAGATATTGACATATTCACTTCGACATCAGCTTCTGTTGATAACTATCAATATTGACAATCTAAAAGGACCTGTAGGCCTTATTGCTGCTCGTGATAAGATGACTGAGAGGCAATTATACATTTACTTCCAGGGGCCAAGCCTCAACAGAGTAATGCAGCTTTTAAGCCTGGGAAGACACAATAGTGAAGCTAATTTGTGATAAACTAATAATCACAAAATCCTATGATACGCGAAATTACAATACTAATGTCCTATTAATGTTGCAAGGTAAGGGTTTATTTCAACATGTCCCTTTGACAGGAAATAACAACACCATTGACACCAAATAAAGTGCTAAAACAAACAACATAAACCTGGTTTCATAACAAAGGGCGTTGCTCCTTTAGGGCAGCCCACATTATGAGGAGACCTTTTAAGATCTGAACTTCATCACTGGTCATACATTTCTTATGTTCACACTGCCCTACCCCCACCCACCCACTAGTTGTAGCAGTACTTCTCTCCGTTGGGATAAATTATCTGGTGCAGTTGGCTGGAGCTGGTCAGAGGAAACCATATGCCAGATTGGTCCAATCAGATTAGTGGGGTAATATCTAGGCAGGCCTCCAATGTGATTGGAGGATGGTGAGGTACAGGGCGTGAAAGGGGCTTGGAAATATCTCTTAAGAATTTCAGTGCTTAATAATCACATTGTGAAACCACAGGTGGCACATTCCCCAACAGCTCACACTTCCTTACCATTAGTCAACCACAACTTTTAAGAAGTTTGACATTAAAGACAAGTTGCATTGAAGAGCAATAGGCCCACTCGTAAATAGGTTTTCGGACTAATTTAAAACCTAGTCACAGCAGCAGAAGATTGTTTTTTTTTCTCAAGGAGAAATAACATGCAGTTAATCCTTACCAGTTTGCTACTAATGACTGGTGGTAAATCCTCACAGAGTGAAAAGCCTTCCTCCTCCATAAAAATCTTAAAGTAAACTTCCAACTGAAAAGACTCCATTTATGCTTCCCCCTTCATCCTGCCATTATGACCCCTGGTTAGATTTTCATGTAATTTCAAATCTAACTTCCTAATTTATTAGTGACCTATGTCAAAATGTTGAATTTGAGATGTTAAACTTTCTTCATGTCAACATGTCACAACTATCCTCTCTGTTACACGTGACATAGAAAGGATGGGCCAATAGCTAGGATTCTAGTGACTGCACTTGTGTCTTTGGCTCACCGTTTTCTTTAACCAACTCAATATTAGCATTCTTTGAATTGCATATTTCATTTTCTGTATAGTGTGGGAAAACCCCCTTAAACCACATTTAGATGAGAGTAGGACTCTGAAACTAGACTGTTAGACAAATGATTTTCAGGTACTGTATATATCTTTAAGGTCATTAAGACAAAGCACTATATATGGCTTTATAATCCAACCCGCTTCCTGTGCCTGTTTTCCCCTGCCCCAGTATTTGGTGAGAAACTAAATCAACCGCAAACCAAATATTAGTCAGTTTGGTTTTGGTTGTGACATCTGTTTCACTCCTGAAGAATATTGTACAACTCTTGATCTATTTGTTAATCCATTATGGGGGAAAAACAAAACAAAAAGAGAGATTTTATGTCTGTTGACGTCATGCAGAGAAACACACATGGTGGATTTTCCCTCTCTCACTCTGTAGTAGGAATCTTACTGTGCATGTATCGCTCCCTGACTTGTTGGACTTTTCCTCTGGAAGTTTTGTTCCTCACTTGTCTTGAGCTCAGTCACTAATAGATGGTGACAGACACTTTAATGCCTACTCCACCATTGTTTTTGCATTTCCACTCAACAACAGGCTTTTACTCGCACAGACCCAAACCCTTATGTTCATTCAGATTAATTTAAAGGTGCATTCTGTAATAAATCTAAAGCAACTGGCCATAAAATCCTCCTAATATGTGACAGAGACTCAGGAATAATGTTCATATAACAAACTGAACTCACCAACAACAACAGTAGAGACAAAATATTTGCATTAAAAAAAATATTTTGCAGACTGCAAATCATGTTTATGTTTTGAAATCATGTTTTGGCATGTGGCGCCACCTACCACCGTCTACCCATCACTGCAGTCAGCAGAGTCTCAGCTGCAGAGCAACCACGGGTTGCCAGTTGGGTCAAAAAACAAAACCTAAAAGACCTCTGTATTTTGAATGTAGTAACCGTTTTTGGCCACATTCTTACATATGGCACCTTTAATAATGGATTGAGAGACCAATCTTCATCCGTTTTAACATGTTTTAAAATACATGCTGACTTGATAAGTGTCAGTGAGCCTGCAACTTATTTTAGTCAAATTCTTATACGTTTGCCCAAACAGTGATCTAAACCCCACTAATATATATTTATAGAAGAGCTGCATTTTTCAACTCAAGGTTACACTTCACTCAGCATTTGTGTGACTTGTTTGTTGTTTGTGAGCAGTGTAACTCAAAAAGGCAAGGGTGGATTTAGATTAAATTTTCTGGGTGTAGGTAATGGGCCAAATAAGAACTTATTAGATTTTGGTTGAGAGTTGGTTGACACTGTGGAAAACTTGTTTTGCTGTTTTAGGAGGGGGCCATTTGCTTCATATTAGGTACATTTAAAACCACCCCAGCTTGTCCTTTTGGCCAAACTATCTTCAGTTGTCCAGTTGTGGACTGTCACATGCACTGTCTCTGCACGTCATTCAATCACACTGTGAAGGTTTAATGTGTCGTTGAAGTGAGCCTTTCAACCACATTGGATTCAAACTGTGCAGGAAGTGCCAAAACTCAAGAGAGAGTACTGGCATGTCCTGAACATTTGTAAAATTACTTCAATCAGCAGTTCTTACTCAACATCCGTAAAACAGAAAGTGCATCCATGTAGTGCTGTTCCAGTGTATTATTATTTGAAGCAATTAATCCAACCATAATATTTATTTTAAATATAATATTTGATTGATTTAACAAATTATTCGATCCATCTGACAACTACCTAGTTATTCTCCCATTATACAATTATAGTCCAATTACCACAATCCTATCATGTGTGACATCAAAATATTATATATATATATGATTGATATATCTGTGTATGTCTTGTAAGGTAAATTTTAACCATGTCCCCATGTGTCAGCAAATATGAGTAGTTGGTTTATCCCACAACTTGGTCAATAACCCAAACATGAACTGAGATAGTTGATAGTAAGTGAAGTAGCTAGCTTAAATTGTGACACTAACATAGCGACGGCTGAAAGTCAATACGGACGGTAGCCTTTAGCTTAATTAACTACTACGAAAAATATTGTGGAATTCAGTAAAACCGACAAAAACAAGACGGGAAAAATGTATCACTGGCTCTTCTGTCAAAAGAAATAGTTCCATTAATGTCGCTCAGTCTGAATTACATTGTTGGGTGACATACAGCAGCCGTGTCCATCCGCCCCCTGACTTAGCATTATCCAATTGATCTGGCGGCGTGATAACGTATCGATAAAAAAGAAAAAAAGAAAAGACCCACAAACTGTGCCATGGAGGTGACGGTTAAAACACACGCAGCATAAAACACAGAAGAAACACCGAGATTCGGAGTCAGCGAAAACATGAACACACACACATGACGTTAATGCAGGCATTATTATAAACTTACCACATTAGCTTCCGCTGGCTTTTTACGCTCTTTGGAACCGGAAGAAACATTCCTGACTGTTGTCCCCCCCTGTCTCTCTCTGACTCCTCTCTCCCCTCGGACTACACACGAGACAAAATAGCATCAAAACGGGCACGAGGGGAGGCGATTGGTGTGTTTATCGGCGAGAAATAATGTGGTTTCACGTGACAGCATGATATCCACGCACTCGGCGTTTGCGTGTGATTGTGTTTTCACAGTTTGAGAGAGGGAGCATCGTTCAGACAGACAGAGAGGAGGAGGAGGAGGAGGGCGGGAGGCGTGGAGACACTCCGGCCTGCTCACTCATATCATTGGTTGACAAACAGCAATCAGATGCAAATTCCTGACCTCTGAATCAGCAGGGGCCAGCCCTCCGTACAGCCACACCGCCCCCCCGAGCACAGAGCAGGGGGGTGTCGGTAAATGCGAGGGCGTGAGTGAGCAGAGCCGGACCAAGCGTTTATGGGGCCCTGAGCCGAATTTGATCTGGTCCTCCTTAAAGTCCCAGTGACCTCAAAAACCTACTATGACTGCTTTAACCCTCTAAAGACCATCATGATATTCAGGGTGCCTGGATTTATGGGTTCCTCTCTGCCCCCTTCACTTTCGATATCTGGCAGTTATTCCACCATTTCGGAACTACGGAACTGACAAGCTGACGTCACAAAAGTGTGATGTGTTGGTGAATCTTGTCTGTGATCAGACAGTGGCTCGGTGGAAATCCTGAGGGCTACAGCCATGACAAGTATATGGAGTTACAATGAATAAAACAACATATGAAAGTATGCATGCTAATTCCTGTCAGGACAGTAACAGAAGGGTTAATTGTGAATATTTTTGCTTGGAAAATCATCTACACGCCTGTATACAACCTACTATTATCAAAAGTTGCGCCATTTTCTTGTATTCCTGTTGTATTATACATTGTGTTTCCGCTTTTTTGCGTTTCCATTAGGAATAGTACCAGGTAGTACCAAAATAACCAAACATTAAATTTTTCAGTACCCTTCTCTCGGTGTACCAGAGTAATGTTATGGTACAGTACGGGTGGAGCTAGCCTCCACTCACGAAAACCGCCACTCCCTTGCGACAAACACTTTCTTCGCGCGCAGCCTTTTCTCATATTGTTTGACGTCTTGTTGAGACAAACCGAGCATGAAAAAGCGAGCTGCTGGATGTCCTCCATTGTTGTCCGTTGTGTCGCGTTAGATGTCATTGTTTGCTGTCGTTGCACCGGTACGACGTCACGCTAGGTATCTCGCTAACGCTACCATGGAGCACAGCGCATACTCTTCCGACCAAGCTCAGGTAGTATTCTCAGTCGAAAGGCGAGGCTTAACTGTACCAAACTAAACTGTACCATGATGGAAACACAGCTTTAGATGTTGCTATATGCGCTAGAATCATCTCTGAGATGTTTATGTGTCTTGTGTCGTGCTCAGGGCTATGTGTTCAGCCTATATGATGTTTTGGTCTATTATGCGGTTTACTTTCTCCACATTAGAGGCGATACCTGCTGTGTCCTGCTGCGAGAGGTAACTTCAGTGCGTCGCCATTTTGTTTTCGCATATTTTCCACGTCCACAGAGGTCCACTAGGTTCCTGTGTGACGTAAATGTTGCCCACGTCTCTTGTTTTGGACAAAAAAGAAAATAGAAAAATCCTGTGTTTACAGATGCATGCTCCAGGTTATGTGAGGAAGTCCAGCAGTATCCACACATCGCTCAATAAAGAATACAAGGACATACAGCTCCTGGCAAGAAACCACCTCCACAGGATTGAAACAGGAGATCAAGTTTGCATGTATAGAAAACACCGACACTGACTGACGTGAAGCCTTATTTTAGTATGAATGAAAATACGAATGTGGCCGCAGCTCCTCTCGTACTTTATATAAGGGTCTTGCTTTACAGAGGTAAAGGCCGCCATCTTAGAAAATATGACGACGTCCACGTCACAAGAAAATTTGAAAATAAATTTGTGCGACAATTTCTGAAGTTTAAAAGAGACACATGACTTGAAATCAGCCTTTACCACAACCGCTTTCACACACTTCAGTCAGTGTTTGATCACTAAATAACACACTGTATAAAAGCAGAAGGGATTAAACTAGCACTATTTGCTTTGTGGCTGCAGGAAACCAGAGGCTGCTTTGTTAACTTATGAGTTGAGCTGGTTTTTGGAAGTATTTAAAAGCCTGCAGCAAATAACGTGGCAAATTGACATTTTGTGTGCTGTTAATTTTTAATTTCATGAATGTGAAAATGGAATAGATCCACCACCTCAGTAATAGTGAACAATAAACTGCTCCCTGAAACACAGTGTCATGTTTACATAGTGGGTAAATGTAACAAGTAAAGAAACATTATTTTTGCATTGTCAATGCCTCTTTTAAATATAGTTACTATACTGTGATTACACAGCCAACACCGGGCCAAAGACTGTAAATACTCTAAAAACACAATGTCCCCTTTTACAGCCCTTTATCAACGCTCATGTTTCACAACAATCACAACAAGACAACATTTGTAAACACATAAGGACCTTTTGTGACACATACCCAAATAAAGCTGTATTTGGACGTCACGTTGACCGTTTTTGTTTGAAATGCAAAGAGTATTCTGGAGTGTAAACAACATTTAACACAGTGCAAACAAAATACTGGTTGATTCACTTTTCACCTAGACCAGACCAGATGTAATAAAAAAAAGAGAGTGCTTTTAATTAAAAGAAAACAAATTACTTCCAAACTCTGCAAGAACGCGTCTCTTCTGTCATGACTCCTTACATGTCGACAGCCTCCAAAAGGCCACGTTATCTGTTCCCACGTTTGAGTTTGCCGTGAGTGGCTGCAGCTGTTTACGAAAATAAAGAGCTCAAAGATATTTAAAACAGAAAAATGATCCTCCCTCTGCCTCATCACACGTAACAAGATCCTGGAGAGAAGTGCGTCCCTGACACAGTGAGACATGAGACTTGATGAAACCGATAAATTCACACTTGATACTAAAATAATTGAAGATGATCGTGACCGTGTTTTCTCCTCGAGGTTTGCATAGGACGTATCAAAACACAAAGAAAAAACACACACACACACATATACAGTACATATGTATAATGTGATCTTATGTTTGCATATTTCAAGTACTCAAAGATCTCGCGCTACATTTTATACTTCATCATGAAACCAAATCCCTCTGAATATTGAAACCTTTTAACAAACTGTACAAATCAACACTTCACAGTATCACTCGGAACGTGCACGAGGACGTTAATGTGGGTCAAATTCAGAAAGAGAAGACAGAGATTCTGTGAAAACCTAACAAACTATCTTCACATATCTTCACACTGCGCATTCAATTAGACACTAAATTCAGCACCATGTACTGATGCAATGTACTTTGGTTTCTTTGCACTAGGACGCCATCTATGGGTAAGAGGCAACGCCAGTCCAGAAAGCTTTCTGACGAGAAATACAAGAACACAAATTTTAAATCACTTGTCTTTCCAAAAATGGAGCCTCTTATAAAGGGGTTCAACTATTTGTGTTGCTTGTAGTTTTATGTACTTTTCAATGTAATATTTTGTATAATGTTTATCATTTGTTTGTCTTTTAATTGTCAGTGACTAACTTTTCCTCGTCATTAATACATGATGGATTTTTCTTATATACTCAGAACCACCTCCCACTGAAAGAAACCACACAGTGAAATGAGAAACAAAGAAACAGAATGCTTTAATAGTTGCAGTGATACCTATAAATAAGCACATGTATCATTATATACACATGGATGTTATGGTTGAGTGTAAAAAGCTTTCAGACAATTTTAGGCATTCACAAACCACCAGTCAATTATGGCACCAGTCAATTATTTAAGTTCAGTATTTACAGTACAACTACTTCTATGGCGATTTAAAAAGTGATTCACATGAGTTCATCGTGATGAGAGTGTACAGTACAGAGAAAACATCACCAAGTGAAACCACCACATGACATTCAGAGTGAGAAATCGAAAGCCTGAGAAGTTGATTTCCCTCACAACAAGCACACAAACTTTGGTTTTTGACAAAATGCACCAACAGGTCAAGTTTTGTTACACTGCTGACAGCAGTACAAAAAGAAATTGGTAATAAGGTCTGTTTTTTTTTTTTTAATTCATCTGAATACATCTTTCCAAAATGTAGTCAAGTAAAAATTCATAAATATATATACACACAAAGAACGTGTTTTAAGGCAGGTTTTCTGGTGTTGTAAATAGGACACATACCTGAAAGTTAAAACTCGACAGGTTTTTGTTTTTTTTACCATCAAAACACATTAAATGTTGTTGTTTCTCTACCAGTGCAAACTATTTAATGCACATTTACACAATTAAATACCAGTTCATGTAAGAAAGAGGCTTGTCAGTTGTAGTTGTGTGTTAGTACAGCTCCTTATCTTGACAATGAATGTTAACTGTGGCTGAAATGTGTACCTCGCCTACACCAGTGCACATGTATCAGCCATGTTTTCATTGATTTTAGTGGGAAAAGAAGTCTTTAAAATATAGTGTCATTATGACAGTTATTGTGGTGTTTTTACCGTGTTCATTTATCAATATCAACAGTTTGGTTGGATAAAAATTGACCCTGCAACTTAGACGATGACATGAGTAGATGTACATGAGGTTTGATAGAGCAAAATAAAAGCGTACCCTGATGTAAACATCCTAAAAAGGTACATTTTCTCCTAATGCATAACATAGACAGGATTATAAAATACAGTCATTATGTCAATATTGAAGTGTATTAGAAGCGGTTATTTCACACTCCTGATGACAAATATTTCTTTACCTACATGAGTCATAAGTGACGAGTCTGTGCATTTAAAGAGATTATAAGTATTCATGCTTCATTACTTACTCAAGTCATACACCTACAGGCTGATCCTTTAGGCAGTAATGCAACAGATCACTTCCTGTCTCAACACATTAACACAGTCATATATTATTGGGTCTTCATGAGCCTCGCAGCCTGAACAGAGCTAATAAGTGGGTTCGGAGTCAAAGTTCCATTCATTTGCTTTTTGTTTTTAAATGTCATTTAGTGTGAGGAAGTTGTGCTTTACGGTAACAGTCTCCTAACTCCTGAGGATGTTAGTTAGGTCATAGTGAAGTCATTTCCATGTGGTGTTTAACTGTTTGTCATCAGTAATACACAGTATAGTAGTACCAACAATGTTACAGTACATCTGAGAGGAAGCACATCACCATCACTCTTTTTTGGCCCTGCATTGTTTTTTCGTTTGTGTGAACCCATATATTTGATCCTCGACTCCTGCAGGCCGTCTTTGGTCTGTAAAACTCCGATCAGATCAGCCATCGTTGCCTCTGAGAACTTTTAAATTCATAACAGATTTTATGACGCGTCTCTGAAGACTGTTTAAGAAGCAGTATACTCTTCTTTTCCTGCACAGCCATCATCGCATTTAGTCCTTTAGACTATGATGATTTGTCCATGTTTAGAACAATATCAGCGACTACTTCCTTACAGCTGCTCATTTCTCTTAATATAGTTTACCTTAAGTAATGACAGTTAACCTGTTGTCTAATACATCCCAGACCTAGATATGCATTGATGTTATGAGCTAATGAATGATATTCACTTCATGAAGAGAGACCAGAGTGATTTGGCTAATAAGAGTACGAGTAAGTAAGTGTAGACAGTGAGCAGAAGCTGATTTCATTTGAACCTTCATCCATTTTGAACCATGATTTAATCTAATTCTAATCTCAACCGTTGTGTCTTGATTATGCCGGTCTTGCATATGAATTTGTAATATTTTTCTGTTATAATAACATGACCACAGTGTCACTAATGTGATTATTGAGAATAATAATTTATCAGCATTATACTAGTATTTATGTTTTTCTTCTTCTTTCAGCTCCAGTAAATATTGATGGTCACAACAATGGATTTTTTTCTTTAAAACATAGTTGGCTTCGATTTAGAAATTATTTCATTCATCATTACTTCATTTATCCCTACTCAGGACCAGTATAGGTGTTTTCTTATGCACCCGCAGTGCCTGGATATAGATGTCTTGCCCAAGGACACATCAGCATGTAGATTAGAGGAGACAGGTGTTGAACACCCTGATCTTCCACGCTGAAAATATTACACTAATGCAACTTTTTTTTTAAATACCTGGGAAAAAGGGACAAGGTCACGCAGCTGTGACATTTCTTCTACAGCAGAAAATGTCTAATCTGTGCAGAATCTGGTGCAACTCAAGAGGTCATGTTATAAACTGTAATAAAAAAGGTTCACGTCTGTTGCAGGTTTAAACTTTCCTATATAAGCTTCTGGTGCATGTCTACTTCCTGCACTTTAAAATTAATATTTATCTCCGATTATTCACATAATAATCTAACATGCTAATATTTACCTTGTGATATTTAGGTTGTACTGTATATATACAAAGGAATCAATGGACTATTGAGTTGTTGGTTCATAAAATTAATAGAAAATGTACTCCAGAACCCAAAGACCAGTGTAGAGGAAGCTGTTGTCTCTCATCTGTGTTTGCAGAAGGTGGTGGACATTACACAGATACACAGACCTTCTCTCTATCTGTCAGAGCTCCCAGGGCCCTGCAGGAGCATCCTGGTCTCAGCTTATCTGCTCCAGGTAAGCGGACAACAGAAGTGTAGGAGGGAGAAACGCTTCTTGTTTGTTCACCACTTCGGTCTGACGTGACCCGTTGTAGTTGGTGCCTGAGGGACCGACAAAGAAACACTTTGATCATGCTCATGGGACTCAAACACAAATGGCTTTGTGGCTGAATACAGAAGACAATGTAAATAGAGGAGAGTTTTTTGTGTTTATGAGCAAGGTTTAGGTGTTTTTAAAGTGTTTTATTTATTTCCTCAAAACTAATCATATGCCTAGATTGTAAGTTGTGTTTTTTCCTTTATTTACTTGTTGTCAGTGTGGAAAATTAATGATACAGTTCAAAATACGTCATCACTCTTTAAACTGAAAAGAACAACAGTCAGTGTTGAACATTTTTGCACAGCTATACACACAAGAAAAAAACTAACTTTTAACTAACTAACTGGACTAATACTTGTCCAGTGTTCAGATACAATACTGTGTGTTTTCACTCACTTGCAGAGACGAGGTCCATGTACTGGCAGACGGCGTGAAGCAACAGTCTCTCAAAGCTGAATCACAAACAACAGAGAAATGACCTTGCACTCTTCTGCTTCAGCATCAAACTGACATTCTATTTGCATAATAGACACACACGCAAAGTTTCCTCTACACCAGAAAATATTCCCATTTAAGAAGCTGAAAAATGAGGGAGGGAACTCCGTTATGAAAAAACTCACATTGACAGGTTGTTTATCAAAATAGTTGACGATTAACATTAATACAACACAATTAATCGATGAATCTTCCCAGCCCCGTATTATACCCTGCATTCCTACTGAGTTAACGTTCAGCAAACTTATACTGTAATAGAGCTGAAACTAACGATTATTTTCATAATCGATTGATCTGTCGATTATTTTCTCAATTAATCGAGTATTTGTTTGGTCCATAAAATATCAGAAAATGTTGATTGGTGTTTCCCCAGCGTCAAAAATGATGATATTCTCAAATGTCTTTTCAGTTTTTTTGATTTCTTTGTCAAATGAAGCTAAGAAACCTGACAATATTTACATTTAAGGAGATGAAAAATCTGGGGGAAAAACACTTCTAAAACGGAGTAATCAAAATAGTTACGATTAATCGTTGAAGCAACTAACATTGTACCTTTTTCCCAGACCTTCTTTCCCAGAACTTTCAAAAATTCAGCACATTTGTAAAAAATACTATTAAATATCTACAAACTGGAGGCCTGTACATCAATTAAATGTTCAACATAATGGATTGATTAAAGCTATACTTTCTTGCATTTTTACACTTTACTTTTGTAATCTTAAATTGCTCCTAAAAAGCGTATGGCACTCTAAAACGTAAGATAAACCCACCAGGTTTTGAAACTCATCATTATTTAATTCTCATATCATTATGATTAAAGTATGACCAATTAAAATATTTGGGCCGAATAAAATAATTGGCCGAGCAACCTGTCTGTCTTCTGTTGTGGGCCTCGCCGATCGCCGTCACAGCTTGCGAGTCATGTGCATCTCTGACAGAGAAGTGTTGCCAACATGGCGACTTTGTCGCTAAATCTGCCGAGTTTTTGTGGTGTTTGGAGACTCTCACGTATCACTCTGCAGTTACTGTGCTCAACAAGCAGCGTGTGTTGCTGGGATCACCTCCCAAAGCACAGTAAACTCTGCAGTCCCAGCCTGCGGCACCAGAGCAGAGACAACATCATCACTCCAGCTGCAGGCTGCTAATGAATCGCGCATGCGCATGACCACCGCCATTCCGCCCTGGAGGGGGGGGACTTTGAGGGAGGTTTATGTTCAAATTATTACTAAGTGCTGTGAGACATGCAAGAAAGGTATATATAGCTTTAACCAAATAAATTATTTCTTTAAGATATTTGTAGCTTCCTTCATGCCGTAGCATCTGTAGTGACAGTAATTTATCTGATGTGCTGACAGAAACTCTGGCTTTTCATATTTAAGTGCTAACGGTCTGCAATAGGACACAACAGCATTTTATAACTGAAGTTCTTGCCAATGCTGAATATTTGAAGGATTTCTACCTGCTGGTGAGGTTGGTTGTATAAACAGATCGCGGCTGAGTGTTGAAGAAGCTCAGAAGATTTTCCTCAAGTACTTCCAGAATTCCCTGTGGGAAAGGGAAAGAAACAGAGATTATAGAGGTTCCATCAAAATAACTATCATATTAAAGACTGCAACTAATGGTTACTTTTATTATTGATAAATCTGATGATGAAGAAGAAAAAATCTGATTTATTGTGTCGGTAACAAAACTTAAATAATTTTTTATAGATTAGAAGGAAACCAGAAAGTGTTTATATATGAGAAGCTCAAACAAGAAAATTCAGAAATATTGTAATGTTTAATTTTTTTGATAAAATCTTTTTCCATTGGGTAGTCTTCCAGCAATAAAATGAAAAGGACATGTTACATTAAATTGATTTTTGGTTGTCTTCCATCAGAAATCTTAAGACATGGCAAACTGTATTTAATTATAATTACAATTTAAATAAAAAACAACTAAAACAATTGATTTATTTAAAAATTCATAACTAAAAAACACACAGAACAAAAAAAGCGAAAGACAGACACTTCCAAAAGAGAAACAGGGAGGGAGTAAAGGACAATGAGATGGTGAAGCTCATTGGTTTGTTGAGACAAGACTCAAAATATGACAAAAACGGCTAATCTTCACATCTTCACATTTTCACTCTGCTGTCATAAACACATGGAAAGAGTTTTGACAAGCGGTTGTATCAAAATTCATATAGCCTCTAAAGATACTGTACATTTCATACTGCTACTCCTAGTATTCCATTTGTATTTTGACCCAATTAAAATTATCAGCCAAAGTTTTTTTTCCAAAAACAATGAGAAGAAGACAGCTCTCACCATGGGGATTTGTTTCCGTCTCAAAGTGGCTCGCAGTCTGCGATCGATTCTCTGGAAGCAATCCTGAGCATTGAAGGCAGGATTTACTGTGAAGAGACGCATGAGCACATCAAGCAACGGACTTTAAACAACAACAGCATCCTACAACCACAACACACTCACCATTCCTCTGGTCTTTGAGGAGACGGTTAGTATTTTTCTTCTTGGCCACTTCCTGCTCCAGCAGAGACAACAGCCTCTCTTGCTCCTCTCCAGAGCAGTTCATAAAGTCATTCCATGGCTAGAAGAACCGAGTAATAAATGAAGCGAGCCAGAACTGGGTCTTACACTGGCTTCGTAATAAGAGTAGTAGTGGCCAAAAACACAATAACTTACCTCTATGTAGTTTCCATTGCTGCAGGCTTCAGTGAAAATGGACGGGATGGCCGGGTTACTGCAAACCTCCAGATCATCTTTGGAGCACTCATCTCTCTCAAGAAGATTAGCAAGAAAACGTGCTGGATTCCAGAGGAGAAAATAAGACAGGATGACAATGACAGATTTATGAATTCTCCAAATAAAACTCACTCTGCTCCTATAATACTTGAAGCAACAGAAAAGCCATTGTTATTTTCGATCATCTTCTCTTCTGACATAGTTCGGCCTGCATTGGTAACACCGTCCTCTAAACAGATCATGTCAAACAAGAACTTACTGTTCTCCTGTCGGCGAAGGCTCTTCTTGCCTTTGGCTCGGGGAGTGAGGTCAGAGTTGCGGATGGCTTGGTTGATATAAAACTGCTTCTTTTTGGTGGGAGACACTCGCTTGGCAGGAGAGCTGGGTAAGGAGACGCATTTACGCTCCTCTATCAGGCTGGGAAAACAGAACAAGGGGAATATGTTAAAACTGCTTCAAATATGTTTATGGGGTGAAAATTTCAGATTTCCTAAAACCATTTAGCTGCGTATTACATTACATTTTTCAAATGTACCATTTATTTAAGCAGGAAGTTCCTTAAAGTTTATGATGGGAGACTGGCTAAGACAATTCACCATTTACAATTCAGATAAACAATACATATAACATAAAACATGATGGAACATTACCAGGGGAGATGCAATCAAAACATGAACAACTATATTTGAATGTGAAGACGAGAATTTAAAGAGACATGAAAAGCAACAACTGGACCCTTGTATTTCAAGTTAGGGGTGGGAATCGGATGGTACCTCACGATAGAATACCAATAATATCACGACACAATGATTCTGTGATAATAAATATATTGCAAGACAATCACACAGCGATACGTCATGATGTCTGTCTGACATCTGTGAAAAGTTCAAAGTGCAGGATTTCTCTATTTATTCACAGAATAGAGACCACAGTGTATAAAGTTTAGGTATTGAACATGGATGGAGCATCTCTTAACCCGCTGTAAACTCCCTCTTTTTTGGCCAGGTAACTCCAAAATTACCCTCATTCATTATGATAAGCGCCACCAAGAGGAGACATGAAGTAGTGACGCCAGGTGACTTTAGAGTGTCCTAATTTATTCATTATTAAAATATTGATATTTGCCCTGGCGTATCGATTATCGCATTGGACAAAAAAGGACGACAATATATCACCAAATCCATGTTTTGACCCACCCCTAGTCAAAGTTGCCAGATATGTTTTGCATTTTGGAAAAACTGGCTAAGAACATAGCACAATCAAAGTTAGAACAATATAATTAAGCAATTTCATAATTGCATTGTTCAATGATTACTGGATTACATCACATGGTCATGCAGCTCAGAGAAGGTCCTCAATCTTAAATGTTGTTGGTGGTTTCTCTCACATAACAAGGTAATTTCGTCATGTAAAATAAAACTAAACGCATGACTCGATCCAGTGTCACGGGTAAGACAAAGCCATTTAATATGCTGTACTGTCTCTGCCTCTGCAGTATTTATAAATGGATCAGTGAGGAGAAGAGGAGCATCCTGCAGCAGCTTCAGATCTAGGTCAGTGGGTGTTGAGTGCGGAGTGAAGACTCACTTCTGCAACTCGCTCAGCTGAAATGCAATGTTTAGCCCACTGAGCCCTGCAGGTTGTGGGCAACACGATACCGACATTATTTATTTACGATAGAGCCTACAGCGAGGAAAATGCTCATATCTACACTGCTGATATAAACGTAGCAGCCAGATTGGGGCTATATTGGAGATTTGAGAGAGATTTAACGGCCTTGATGTTGGATATGTATGACAGTGTTGTCTTATGTGCTTATCTCTGTGGATGGTTTAAGCTACGAATGAATTGCCCTTTTGGGATCAATAAAATTGTTTGAATCTTGAATCACCTTTAAGTGCCAACATGGCATGAGTCAGGAACTTTAAAGGGAAACCACAGCAGCAGATACCATCACCCCGATTATTTGTAGAAGCACAGCGGTTTATATGTCAATAAACACACATACCACACAACAGCTCACATCTACCACTGACGCCTAAAAGCCAACATAGACGATTTCTAATCTCGACAGTCTGCCAAAAGCTAAACATGAACGTTAACCAGACTTAAGAGCACAGGTTTGACGAGCTGGAAGATTTTTTAGCTTCCCCCGACGTTAGCTTAATCTAATTATAGCTGATGAAACCCTGGCTAATGCTAACTAGCTTGCTAACTTAGCAGATGTATTACTGTCACTCACATATAATCCTGCTCTTCATTGTTATTTGTCAGAACGACCATCTTATTGGAGCACAATACACGAGAAAGGATCCGGTGTGAGGATATTTACGGGCAGTGTTACAAAAAAAATACAGTTTTTTTTTTTACAAAAACACAGTGAGCGAATTTAGCTCAGCTGCTAACTGGGCAGCGAGTCCTCCCACCTCCAACAAAGAGTGAAGTTAAAGAGAGAGGTCTCACTCTGACTGTATGTAGTGAGACCTGCTAGTAAAGCCTTTAAAGAGTGCCTATGAAATTCCATGTTGTCATTAGAATGGAATAGAATGGAATAGAATAGAATAGAAGACCAGATGACAACATGACAAGAGCATTTGGTACATATTAATAGCTCATATTATTTTTTAGGGCTTCAGTGATTATTAGATTATTAAGCTATTACTTAATTAATCGTTAACAATTTTGTAACCGATTAATTGCATTGAATTGATTTCTTTCCAATAATTTAATCTTTTTCTGATTTTTCAGTTTCTTATATGTGAATATATTCTGATTTCTTTGCTTCATACAACACAGAAATGATTAAAATTGAATAATTTTTGCTTTATGGACAAAACAATACATTTGAGAACATCATCATTTCCAGTTTTGAGAAACATTTTTCAACATTTTCTGACATTTTCTGGACCAAAGAAGTACTTGATTAATAGAGAGAGTGATCGATAATGAAAATAAACATTTTTTGCAGCCCTAATTATTTTGAATCGGTAATTCCAATAAATGTATTTGGTGACAAGAATTACTGCACTATATGAACAAGACACATCATTGTTAATGCAAAGAAACAAGCATTATTAGTAAAACTGAAGAACAATGACTATTTATAGGTGGCTGTAGTTTGTGTGCCCGTTACCATAACAGCCAGTTTAATAGAGCTGCCAGATCGTAATCTGATTGTCTTTTCACTGCTGCCGAGCCAGAGAAGGGCCAGAAAAGAAAAACTGTTCAGTCTGTGGTAGTATTTAACCCAGTTTTCTTTTATTTTGAAAGGTTTCTATAAGCGATGTTTGAAAAATATCAGAGAAGAGTCAATGAGGAGTTTTTATCCAGATTTTGTGATGGAGAAAGTAAAGAAATCGGTGAAACTAGAAAAACTGGAACCAGACACACGAGCGATCATCATGGGTGAGGTAAAGAAATCAATTCCCAGGATGAGACCTGTGAAGTCAAAGGACAAGATGAAAGTGAAGAAGACATCAAACAAAAGACTCCCAACAACAGACAAGGATATAATAACCACATGTGAGACATCAGGGAATGTAATGAAACTTTGTGTCAACTTAATGCCTGTTTTAGCTTCAGCCAAGGAACCTGAAGAAGATGATGAAGAAGAAGAAGACGAGGAGGACAGAGAAGAAGATACCAGCTCTTCAAGTGCAGAGGAACCAAACACCAGCAACACAAACGACTCACCTGTCACCAAATTAGTGCAACATCATTTTGCAGGATTAACTCTGCACACAGCCAACGGAACCAAACAACCACTGAACCCTTTGTTTGTCCTGCCTCCCATAACTCAACCTACAGCAGCTCCAGTGTGCGGCGGTGACCATCACAAGAGCCAGAAGTTCACAAAATCTCTACCTCGTATCAGTTCACCCGAGAAAACCACAACAACCATCTCAGAAGACGTTATAACTGAAGTCAGTGGAGGTGATGGAGCAGTGACAGAACACGTGACAGACACAGCTGGGCCCTGGATAGACAACCTCCTGTGCTCTAAATGTGTGAGTAACTACAGGAACTATCAAACTTATTCATTTGAAATGCACTATGCAGTGTTTTTACAGCCTTTTCTGAAAATCTATAGGTAAGAGTGAGTCTGAGAGGGTTTTGATCAGAGAGAAGCGTTATGTTTTCTTTTGAGGATGTGGGGGAAAACTGTGTAAAAACCAACATGTGATGTGTGTGATGTTCATCTTTAAAAGTATGCTTTCATGATAAAATATATTTGATAATTTGATTAATCGAGTACTTCTATGCTCTGCTAAAAATGTTCATCAGTATTTCTCAAATGACATTCAAGAATAATGATGTTCTTGAATGTCTTGTTTTGTCCATAAAGCAAAATGATTCAGTTTTAATGATTTTCTTTGCACTATGGAGCAAAGAAACCAGGAAATATTCACATTTAAGAAGCTGAAAAATCAGAAAACTGCTTTTAATTCTTGGAAAAAAAAACACTCCAATTAATCAATTATCAAAAATAGTTAGTAAACAAATGAGTATTTGATGAATAATTGATTAATCCAACAAACGTTGCAGCCCTAAAATCATTAGATATAATTTACACACTTGAGTTTAGTCACAAAACACAAAAAAACCCCAAAGAAAGTGAAAAAAAAAATAGTTTTGTGGTTCACGTGTTAATTATTCCCCCCCAAACATTAAGTCATGACCTCACTTTGTGTCTTTTGCCTTGTTGTCTGTGCAGAGATCTGCTGAGTATCGTCTTCCTGACATTTCTTTGTCCAGTCTGGACTCTCTGCTGCAAACTGTCACACAGAAACTTCGTAGGAAGAGGAGAAGTGGTGAAGCAGCATGGGGACAAGTCCACTCTCATCACCTCCTCATCACTCAACCACATTTAGAGACGAGACGAGAGACGAGACCCGGGCGGCAGCTCGACCAGCCCAACATGTGTGGTTTAAGGCTTTGAGTATAAAATCTGTCTGTCCGTCTAAAGGGTTTCCAAAATAAAGTGTAGCCCGTCTTTTTTTTGTTGTCTTTTGTTTACAGTGGAAGATCAACACAAACATCAGTGGGTGGACACCGTGTAAACAAACACAAGAGCCTCCCTGCACTTTTCTCTCCAACTAAACCCACACTCATCCTCAGTATGACAAAGAAAAACCTCCCCACTTACACCGTCAAGCAGTGACACGTCAGTGAACACGGACATCGTCACTGTTGGTTGTATGCGTGCGTGTGTTGGATGGTCTGACTTGTCTGCGCACAGATCAACAAAACAACACTGGCATTTTCTAAAGTAAAAAGACGATTAACAGGCGTGAAGCTGTTAAGATTTTCTGATTGTTTCAGGTTCGGTCTGGTTTCTTTGCCAGATATCAAAGAAATCATTCAAAACTGAATCATTTTGGTTTGTGGACATTCGAAGACATCATCATCTTTTCCACGTTTGACAAACACTGATCCGCATTTTTTGTTTTAAATTGATCGCGAAACTAATCGACAGATTATTCCATGATGAAAATAATCCTTAGTTGCAGCTGTAATTGTAATACCAGGCTGTTGTGGCTGTGTATGGTTCTTCCACGTGCTACTGAGGCCCATGTTTGTTGTATAAATGAATATATTGTTAAATTGCCAATATGTTTCGTTTCTTCGGACTTCAATCATCCAATCCAATACACAACACCAAACAAGAGTCAATAGCAGAATAAGCAGTTTGGCATCAACAGAGAAGATTTGGCACACAAATGCATTTTCCTCACAAATGGGGCTCCATTTATAAGGGAAAAAAACAGGCTTTCCAAGATTTATTGCCAAGAAGTATTGTACAAGTATTGCAGTCTGTAAAACGAATAGTTTGAATAGTTGTAACCATGTCCTGTCAGGGTGACAACTATTCCTGGTTGAATAAATAACTGAAATAAAACCTCACAATATTTTAAAAGTTGATACATATTTATTTTCCTTCAAGACAAACCATTCACAACACACACATATATACCTGTTTTTTTCTATACTCAAACAGTCTGTATATACTGTACAATAAATACTGGAGTAGATTTACTAATATTCAAGTAGAATTCTTCAAGCTCAGGAGCTTAAAGGTACATTCAGAGAATTAGCAAACACATTTACAGCAAACAGCGGTTTAATAAATCCAGCTTGTTGTTCAGGTTTTGCATAATTCCAGCTTTTAAAATATGTTTATTTTAATGCTAGCAGTTTATATTTGGGAATGAAAATCAACTGCTGTTAATGTTTTTGTTTCATGCGATGATATAAATATGTAACTGTGCATTACAGTGCAGTAACATCTTGGTTTGAACATGCTGTCGGCTGTGTCATTTCTCTGAGAAGAAAAGGTTACTAACAAAAACTGACTTAAGTTTATAATAATAATAAAAAACTGTTAAACAAGGGCAATGTTACGTGTTTATAGCTCAAACTGAATGGTGTCATTGTCATTTTTCACATAATTTGGAGCACCTGGTAAAACGTAGGTGATGCTGTTGGACCTGGACTTGATCCTTTACAAACACTGAGTGATAATTAAATGAGGTTTATGGACCTTCATTTGGAGAGTGACACAAAATAAAAAGCATTTCTCGATTGCCAAAACACTTCTGGGTTATTAACTGTTTATACAAGAATAAACTTGCAAGGAGACACATTTTCTGAGTGTTTGCAGCATTTTCTTATTTAAAGTGCTTTCTGTAAAATAAAGATGACACTGACATGTCTAATGACTGAGCCCTGAGGAACACCACCCATTGATTTTTACATTGAGACTTACATCCTATCCTATCGACAATAACTTCTAACTTTGGACACAGGATGAGACGTAGATTAAAAAAAGAGAACCCAAATCAAGGGCATAAAGCTATGGATTGGTTGATGAGCAATCAAGGCACCAAAGCCATTATTACAAAAGTGTAACTGTTGCTAACTTGAGGCCTTTATGTGACTAGACTGAGCCAGTTTAATCAAATGATAGCTTTAAAATTCCATATTTTCTCGTTCACTTCATACTTAGCGATTCCAAATGAGCTCAGTTGCTTCTGTGTTCCATATTGATTTTGCAGCAAACACTGAGCAACAGTCAAATGAATATAAAAAGTATAATAAAAGTTTCTTTGCCTACAATTGGTCCAAACGGCTGCTTGTGCCTGTGTTCACCGGTCACTTCACATATCACTGTCTTGTGTGTTGCTGCCGACTATAAAAAGTGCAGAGGGGTGTTTACTGGAGCTCTGTCCTCTGTGTCTGGATCCACTGGATTCTCCCAGAACTTCAGCTTTACTGCTGCTCGATGAACTGCTGCTGCTTCTCCGGCTCATCAGAGGCATCTCCTGGTTCTGCTCTACTGGCTGAGGTATTTTGGTCATAGCCATACAATAGCTGTTATCTCCTGTAGATTTGTCTTCTTTAGATTTACACTTACCAGATTTGGTCTCTTTTGATTTCCCTCCCTTGGGTTTGCTGTCAGATGTTGTTGCATGCTGCTGTGTGGTCTTGCTTTGTTGAGGTGGTGTGACTGGTGGTTGCGGTTGGACGGTGGGAGGGTTAATCCTGGTGGGCAGACCAGGCTGGTTGGTCTCTACTGTCCCGTTGCTGATGACCACATCCGTGAGGCAGCCGTCATCAGTCTGCTCTTTGGCAAAGTTGACAAACACCTACAACAACCAATGAGCCAGCTTTGATGTCAAACAATTCATTTATATAACAATGTAATTTGATAAAAGCTTTCTTTAACTTTTGGTGACGTTTGTTTTTGAACATAATCAATGTTTTATGCTGAATCTGAATCTAAAAATAGGTTATGGCAAGCAATACTATCAGACCTGACTGAGGGTTTGTGTTTACAGCAGCAGCACAGGGAGTTTTTAGCACTAGAATTCACTTCCTGTGTGCACCACGGCATGGATTTTTCTGTAAGTTTGCAACATCATGTCTACAGCTTTTTTTAGAGGAGTAGCTGATCACCCAAGTATGTTTGCATAAAATTTTGTGATGACATCACAACAAATTATTACATTTTTTAAGTAATCCCTATGAAACCTATGAAATAAAACCCCCTCCAAAACTAAGACGGTTCAGTTCCATTTAACAAGCTCAGATGTGTACATCTCAGTGACATCTTAAAGGGTCAGGATGAATTTTGTCATGCTTATGTAAGAAAGTAATAGCTATAATCAGGTAAAGTTATTTAAAGTCTGGGTCAAAATGTACAATTTTCAGGTGCCAATATGTGAACAGGTGACAAAGTGTTGGTTTAAGCCTTGGCGAAGGTCTGCACTCTCTGTGTGCTCTTGTTTGACAATGGTTTGAATTTAACAGACATTTGTTTAGAATTAAAAAATGAAAAGTGACACTCAAATTTTAAATAAATATAACATCATGAAATTAGAAGACTATCCTACTTTAACACATTTGCATTATTTCACAGTATGATAAAAAAAGGCCCAATTATTTTCAGTTTTATCTGTTTAAAAACCAAACTACCAATAAAATCAATGTTTGAGACAGAGAGGTGCAGCATCATCCTCACCTGGTCCAGGGTCGTCTGTGAAACTGAGAAGTCTTCAATGCCCACCTCCTCGTAGTTGTTGGCCAACACATCGAAGACCTGAGCCAGGCAGCAGGCGTGGGAGGGCAGCTGGTACTGCAGCACGTTGTGGTGACGCTCCTTCAGCTCAATGCTGGGGAAAGAGTTCTTCATGTATGCGCTGACGGGACACGAGTCTGGATTAGAGTTAGCGTCTGACAAACGGAGGATGAGGGTGTAGCCGTCGCCAAACCTGAAAGATGAAGGAAAGAGAGAAACAATGGTCAAGACTCATCACTTAGCTTAAAACTATACTTACCTTTCTTGCATGTCTCATAGCAAAAATTTGAACATGGATACCTCCGCCTCCCTCAAAGTCCACCCTCCAGGGCTGAACGGCAGCGGCTATGCGCATGCGCGATTCATTTGCAGCCTGGACACAGAGTGCTCAGGTTGTCTCTCTACTTTGACTGTAGGCTGGGCCTGCGGAGGTTACTGTGCTTTGGGAGGTGATCCCAGCAGCACACGCTGCTTGTTGAGCTCAGTAACTGCATACAGTGATACGTGCTTTCACGTGAGAGTCTCCAAACACCACAAAAAGTCGGCAGATTTAGCGACAAAGTCGCCATGTTGGCAACACTTCTCTGTCAGAGATGCGCGACAGAAGGCAGACAGGTAGCTCGGCCAATCATTTTATTCGGTCCGAATATTTTAATTGGTCATACTTTTATCATAATAATATGAGAATTAAATAATGATGAGTTTCAAAACCTGGTCGGTTTATCTTACGTTGTAGAGTGCCATACGCTTATTAGGAGCAATTTAAGATTACAAAAGAAAAGTGTAAAAATGCAAGAAAGATAAGTAAAGCTTTAATAGCATTTAAGTCAGTTCCTGGCAGTTAGGAAATTGAAATATCAATGAGCTATGACTCAGTGTATTTATACAGTACTATTATTTGAACACTTCAGATAAACTGAGTGAGCGTTGTGTGCATGTATTCCGAACAGTTCACTTCAGAATACTTTGTTTGCCCCCCACGGGACAAGTCTAAAGCACTAACAGACATAAAAATATTGATTCTGAAAAACACAGACACAGCAACAGTTTACAAATCGACAAACATAAAATAAACAGAAGATATCAAATGTCTGCTTATGAATGGGGAATGTTAAAGTGGGAATGCATTCATTAAGTGTTAATCGTGTTTGTTTTGCATACAGGCACTCTAAAGTGCATTACTGATGGTAGCAACAGAAACTCATCACAGAAAACAGCTCAGCTGACCTAGGGCGAAAGGTCACCAGTTCATCACAGGGCCACATAGAGACAAACAACCATTCACTCTCACTCTCACATATACAGTCAATTTACAGTGTCCAATTTCCCTAATCCCTAAATCTACATGTTTTCGGACTGTAGGAGGAAACAGGAGAACTCAGATCTCTTTCCTGTAAAGGCAATATTCTACTCAAATAATGGCTTCAGTGAGAACAAAAGGTGCAATATCTGATATGATGTACTGTGTGCTTACCTGTTCTTCAAGTGTTGAACAGAGCCCAGACATTGGAACCTGCCATTAACCATGATGGCCATTCTGGTGCAGAGAGCCTCACATTCCTCCATACTGACCATACAAACACAGGAATTAAGTTATTAGCATTTACACACTGAGTCAACCTTGAGCTGCAAAGCAGAAAAGACTTAAATATCTGTGTCATCGTCACATCAATGACTGATTTGGCTTCAAAATACTCTGACTCACGTCCATGTTTTCACAGGGATTTGCAGGTCATCCTGCTATTAGGTCTCAGTCTTTACAGCCTTGTATAAGATTATAATCACTTCCTTGTGAGTACAAACACAGTTATGTACTTTACTTATCCTCCTACCTGTGGGAGGTAAGAACCACAGCTCTTCCCTCTTTGGTGACACTCAGGATACAGTTCCACAAAAATCGTTTGGCTTTTGGGTCCATACCAGTGGTGGGTTCATCCTGATGTCAATTCATAGGAAAAAAACAAATCAAAGAAAGACAGAAAAAGATTCATGCCAACCAATTTGAGTGTAAATATGCATTTCAGAGTAAAAGCTGTTTCAAATTGTTTTCATTTTGTCATACTTTCTAACCAATTTACCCGACCACATGTGACCTCTAGCATGGAATCTTGTTATGTGCCTTGTTGTATGACTCGTCTGTTTACCACATTTCTAATTGTTGATAAGTGTCACCTATTCCCACTTTCCTCTTGTGTTCTGCTTTCAAATACAGCAGAACTCATGAGCTAATGAGAAGCTTGGTGGTGAAAGTAGTAAAAAGCACACAGTTGCAACATGGATACTAATATTAATTGTCAGTGTTTAAGCCCGAACCTAATACTTTAGCAATTGCTAACAGACCTTTATAATGTATGCCATAAAAGCAAAGGCATAAAATATACAATAGTCTGTGACAACAGGAAGGTTTCCTAACTGAGTGAAATGACCCATGAGAAGAGCTGGTTAAATTCACTCTACTAAGGTCAGGTGCTCCCTTCCTTTAGCATTGGAGTAGACACTTCTTACATGTGGAATTCAACAGGTGATTTAATATTATGTTGATGGAACTGAACTACAGGGGGAGGAAAAGACCAGCTGTTATGTGAACTAGTTCGATCCTCACCAGGAATATAACAGGCGGAGCCCCAATAAGAGCGATAGCAGTGGAGAGTTTCCTCTTGTTGCCTCCACTGTAGCCTCCAGCTTCCTGCTCAGCATACTGCGTCAGTCCCAGTTTCTTCACGCCCCACCGTGCCACCTGTAGCGCAACAGAGAAGCTGTGCTTTTATGACGTGTGCTAGAAAAACCTGTCACTACACATAAGGACATAATGACCAATACCACAATAAACAGATTATTAAAAGGGAGGGGCAGAGAGAGAAAAGAGAGCGCAGCCTCCCCTGCATGCTCTAGCTAAAATAGGTACCTAAAAATAACAGGCCACTGAATCTGAGACCAGAAATAACCTGGACATTTGGAAATCAGCCACATCATAGTGCAGTATACTGTATGTGGTGCAATGCTGCATTCACAGAGAAGAACGTTCTAACTCGGGAGTTTTAATGGATTATTTAAGATGATTAGCCTTATTGCTAAACATGTTTTCTCAACAGAAAAAGTGAACTGTTCCTTTACCTTGGACACAGATTCCTCTGGAACCCCGCGCAGGCGGGCGTACAGCTCCAGATGTTCCTGACCTGTCAGCAGGTCACTGATGGCGTCAAACTGTGGGCAGTATCCCATCAACTGGTGTACTTGCTCCATTTCTCTCAGGACACTAAGAGAACCACACGGAAACACAGTTTATCACTAACATGGCGGATATAACTAAATAAAACAAGCACTAATAATATCAATGCTGCTGTGACTACCCTTCATTTTAGACATGAGCCAACATGATATTCAGTATCAGTATCAGTCTTGTACTGGCCAAGAATCTCAGGAACGAATATCAGTAAAAGAAAATGTGTAAACTTCTTAATTGTACCATTTTGAGTACTGGCACTGGTTTTCTGTCCAATTCATTATTATGACCCAGAATAATAATTTCTCAGGGAGCACTACATGACGTTCACCCGGTCTCACAACAGTCTAGTGTTTGTTTCTGGCTTGTTAATGACCGTTGAACAGGTTTGCACTGTGGTGCCTGGAGGGAGAAGCTTGAAACTCGGACGTACACAGACCTGAGGGGAGAAGTATTTCTGCCTGCTTTACATGCTAAACACTTTCTGGACATGTTAATAGTAAACAGAGATTTGACCTGAGTTAATTTAGTGTTTTCCCACTTCTTGCACCAACCAGTAAAACGGTTTCTTCAAATATGGTGTGACCTGCCCAATTTCTAGTACTAATTTCCTCAAACTATTCTACTTCTATTACTGCTAACTACAACTAGTGCTCTTTTAGCTTATTTTAAAGCTGAAGAATGCCAACACAGTGAATACATGGTGCAAATACAATCCTTTTATCTATAAATATACTAGGAATTTATTGAGTATTTAGTGTTTCCTTACAAATAAAAAAACACTAATGAAGATAAACTGGACACCAAAATTGTGTTTTTTTTAAAAATGTCATTCATGTTAAATAACTGGGTGACAGAAACCATTTGTACCTGTACTGGTTCAGGAAAGCTTCTCCATAGGTGATAGGTGTGTCTCCAGTCAGCATGCGAAATGTAGATGTCTTCCCTGCTCCGTTCACACCCAGCAGACCGAAGCACTGGACAGACAGAACACAATTTACATATAAGAACCTCTAAAAGAACATAGAGCATTAAAATAACAATTACAGTGTGTCCTAAATTAACTATGACATTATCAGTGTTGCATTTGTCTGAAAATGTCTCACCTCGCCGCGAGGAATCCCGAGGCAGAGGCGATCCACAGCCGGCTTCTTGCCTGATTTATAAACCTGATAAACACAAAGAAGGCTACAATGACAATTCTGTGGCAGAAAACACTTCAGATAATGAATGACACATGAAGGTGAATTGTAAGTTCATGAAAAATACACAAGGGTAAAAACAAACATAATTTTGGCAGTTTGAATGATAAGAGATCTTAAACTTTCAGGTGCTGGTTGTACCTTGCTCAGGTCAATCATGCTGAGGATGTCTGATTGGGCTTTGCCACTTTTGACCCTCTGTCTCTCCCTGGCAACGTCCTCGTCTTCAGGAGCAAGAGGAGGCATCTCGGGCTCAACCCACCACGGCCTAGAGAGACATTCAAGAGCACAGGCATACCACAATCTGAAACATATATAGATCTCACTACTAAATAAAATATCTCTACAATAATTTTATATAAAGGTAAGGTTTCTCTCTATCTTTAAATCATACCTGAAGCGTATGAAAAACTTGTACTGCAGCATTATGGTGAAGATGAAGAAGATAACACCCTGAGCTGCCATTGCAAACAAGTTCTTCCCAACAAAATCCCATTGTAGCGGATCCAGAGTCTGTTTGCTGCCTGGAACAGAAGGAAAGAAACACACACATTTATTTTCTTAGTAGATGGAACAATTACATAAATATACATTCTCTAGGATGGTTGAAACGTGGGCTGGACGTTAACACTGTAAAAATCGATATGATGATGTTTCATATTCAGCAACACGTGTGCTTCAATAGTAATTTATGACAAGCAGAAATGTTTCTAAGGTTACACACAGAGTGTACCTGGTACACACGTTTAAAGGTAAACAGTGTGTAGAGCAGAAATAAACACTCCCTGGCTTCATACCCAGTCTCTGGAAGGCGTCTGCCATGGCCTGATTTTTGGCCATGTCGATGAGTCCCCGTCCCAGACAGAAATGAGGGAAAATGAGGAAGACCTTTTTCAGGATCCGGTTTACTTCATTCAGATGCTGGAAAAAAAGTTCAAATCTGATCAGAACAATGTATGCATTGTTATTTTGTCATTTTATTGATCATTACTGTTCAGTGTTATTCCTGGCTGTGATGCCACACTTGACTTTTGTGGACATAATTTTAAATATCAAACAATAAACTTGAAAAATTCTTACAAAGTTTCACATGACATGCAATCCTAAACTGATGACAACACAGTGTGAACAGTAATGCAGCTTCCATACACAGCAGCTTTCTGATTATATACAATACATTTTCTTTAGTTTTAACTCTGGCTTATTCATTACATGCTGTCCCCTGTTTGTCCTGACAAGTGCAGCTTTTACCTCATCTACAAACAGCTCTAGGACAAAGGTGGCAATGCTGCCATTAATTCCAATGAAGAGGTTGATGGAGGTCAGAACCACATAAGCTGTGCTGGGGACGGTGAACACAAAGGATGCTGGGTACATGAGAGGGGTGATGGACCACCTAAAGGGACAATTAAGTTATCCAGTTAGTGCTGAGCCAAAGGAAGCAGAAATAGGAAGACAATCATTTAATTGGGACAATAGAGAGATACAACGATGAATGTATTAGTTCATTTAATTCATGTGGAGGACGTTTTTATGTAAGTAAATACTTTACAGAAAATATTATGCCACAGCAAATGTGTTAGTCTGTGTAGTTACAGTCAGTATGATTTAAAAGAATTGTCGTTGTAGGGAAGCTAAAAGACTCTGAAATAATACCATTCAAATGAAACATGAGGTAAAAATGAATTCCTTAATAAGATTCAGGAGTTCTGACTATTCAGTCTGGTCTGATTTTATGACAGGTGATTTTAGGAGAGTAGCCATATGGACTGCAGTCAGTGAAGTTTAATTAAACATACCCATAGAAGAGAAGCAGCAGGATGAGAGCGGGCAGGTTTGTCTCAGAAACGTACGACTGCTGCTGAAAACTGATGAAGATCAGAACCACCATGGTGGCTGGGACAGTGTAGTTCAACTGCAAACAAGACAGAATTAATCAGATGATATTTCTCTTCTGCAGAATGGGAACTAGAATAATCGCACAGGCTCCATGTCATTGAGATTAAAGGATCTGAAGTGGGCTGTTGAATCTGTAAAGTGCCTAGAAATAATGGGTTGTGATTTGGTGCTGAATAACTACATTAAATGGGAATTTCAAAACATAAAAACTGTCGGGTGTATGATTGATTTTCTTTGATTTGAGTACTGACCATATCCCAGGTGAAGTTGGCCAGCCAGTAGAGGATCGGTTTGACCCCGCTGACAAACTGAAGGTGTTTGGCTTTGCTGACTCGCTCCTCGATCAGAAAAAGGACAAAACTGGCCGGCACAAAGGACATGGCAAAGATGACGCAGATGGAAACCAGAACATCAACTGATGTTGTCATCCTGAAAAGTGACACAGGGGTGGATAAACACACACACAGTAAATACATGTCGCTTTAACAGTTTGACAATGAAACTTTTAAAATTTTTATTAAATACACATCGAAACATTTTAGAAATCAAACTCTTTACGACTCTTTACTTCCTGCAATCAGCTTTATGGAAGGTTCTTGCATGATGGAACATCATGTTGGCTAATTCTTCAACATTTAGAACATCTTACATGGCCATTTCTGTGAGTTGCTCTTTGGTGAGGTTGAGTGGGTGGTTGTAGGCAGTGATGCCGTGTCTCCTCCTCTGTGGCCCTGGAGGTAGACTCGCTCTCAGCAGGCCATTGTTCATCACGTTGACAAATGACACCATGGCATGCCAACCTTTGTTGTTGTACCACACCTAAGTACAGCAGAAAGAACACTTTGCTCAAAATCTTGCAACATTTTACATCAAAATTCTCCATTGAAGACTCATAACAGACACACATTTACCTTGATATTGTTTTGACTGTAGAGTTCTCCAAGAATATCAGGTAGTCGGTTCAAAAGATTATTCAGTGAACTGTTCTGTGATGAAATAAAACACATTATATCAGACTCACAAAAACATAAGGAATGGTAAAACAAGTCTAAGACCTTACTGTACCTGTGGTATTCTGTGACGAGCCCTGATTGCCATGATCAAGTCTTGGACTTGATTAGAATGAGGTAAATTCTGTGTGGCTCTGCCCCCGAGAGAAAAGCCCCCATATCTGCAACACAGAAAATCATATTTGACAGTAACAAAGGGCTCAAATGTAGACACTAAAACTCAAGAGACAGCAGATATTTTGCTCCCAAAATAGTTATTTAACCCAACAGCTTACCTGAATTCATTCACCCACTTCTTTTGTTTCAGGCTGTAAATTTAGAAAGAAAAAAATCCACTCAGAAAAAGAAGCTGACCAATAATCATGATTAAAAGAGAAGAAAATTACAATTTAAGATTTTAAACTGTATTTTTGTTACTATGGCACCTTTTCTTGAGGATCTGAGAGTAGGTTTTCACCAGGTAGTCAGAAATGTTATATCTGGTCAGATTTTGGAGGATGTCTCCAGTCGGTCTCCTAATCTGAAAATGAACAAATTAAAAGATCTCCACTAAAAAATGGGGACAGACACGCTCTGCAGTACATTTCACTCAGCACAAGCTGAAACATTGCGTTACCACACTCACCTGCGGCGGTGGCAGTCCACCAGCGCCCTGCGGGCACTCGGGGAGCATCCGTCGGACGTCCTCTGTGCTACACTGACATTCAGGAGAGGGTCGGTCTCGGCTCCAGTTGCCTCCGCTGAACATCTGCCAGGTGGAGTAAGAAACCTGTGGTCGCATTAACAGACCACCACGCTCATCTTCACACTGAGGGCTCCTGCACAAAGAACATGCAGTAAACAGCATTTTTATCTGCTTTTAGTATGAAAAAGTTGAATGAAGTCTGAATGAAAAACATTGAAGAATACAGATTCATTCAAAGGCAGAAATTAATTAAGTGATGCATTATCATATATATTATATTATTATTATTAACCAAAAAGCAAGCTAGACTTTCAGAATGTTTTCATCGAAGAGTAACATTTAATATCATCTAATATCATATATTTATTATAAAAAAATGCTAATGTAGTGTACTTATCTGGAGTTGTCATGCAAAAAGAAGGAATTTGTACTTTTGTGTGGTTTATTTATTTATCAAAGCATATAATGATATTCAGAGGTCATAACGTTTGTCCCACCAATTGTGTCTCTACCTCTTTGATGCCAGGGAAATTCTTGTGTTTACAGAGATTGTTTCTTACGTGCTATTGTCTTCTTCCCCAGTCTCCATGCACTTGGTACCAAAGCCTGGTTGGTCCAGAAGAGCTTCCAATAAGTTCTCAATAGCTGGGTTCCCAGGGGCATCATTACTGTAAAACACGGATGAACAAAGAATTTTGAGGGATGAATATGAGCAGTTGTGTCATAGAATTAAACATTCACTTAGTTGCTAGATACACTTGAGAGAATGAACTAAACTGGTGGAGGCCAACCTGAAGAAGGTGTACTGTTGTCCATACATCCACGGTTGCAGCTGCACAGCAGGGTACTTCCCAAAAGGAGGTACAATGAGACTGAAGAGAAGGGCAACCAGGACAAACATGGCAGGTAGAACGACCTGGAATGTGGAAAAAACCTTCAGCTCAGAGACTTTTACTGCTAATGAATAATGGTTAATGTACATGCCGAATAAAAAACAAAACAACAAACATACGAACATGAAACAAGTATAACCAACTAAATATTTTTGGTCAACTAACTGATGGCAGAATTCTCATTTTAATGAATGGGAACACTATGGATTTTTTTTTTGATTAGCTGCTGTTGGTGTTCAGGGTCACCTGAGCAAAGATGCCTCTACGGCTTCTCCGAGCGTAAAGCCAACGTTTAACAAAGAGAGCCCTCAGCTGCTGCCAGGTCAGCCACCAGCCAGTCAGGGGGATCCCACCTTGACCGTCTCCACTCAGAAAGTCTGTCTCCTGCGGCTCTGTAAACAGAAAAGGCACAGGATGAAAACTTATATTCTTGATATCCTGGAATGAAATACAGACAGATGTGTCAGTGGCAACCACCTTTAATATGATGGCGACAATAGTCAGACTATACAGCCTGATTTACTGTAGTAGGAGCATGACACAATTAGTACATTGTATTTGGTGTGTACTTTAGCTGTCATTAACAGATAAGTAGTTAAATCACTTTTCATCGCCAACGCTAACACTTAAAGCTGTAGTCTGTAACTTTCAATGTAAACAAATATATATTACATTCAAACTATTGTCAAATGAGTTCACGCAGTCTTGACTGAGCCTATCAGCTCCACACGACTCTGTGTTTCTCAGTATAGCGGTGTTTAGATCTCATGTTGCCTGGTGACATTCCCGTGCTGCACACAGGAAGTGATTTATTTTATATCAAGCCATACAGAGGCAACATCAATGTTGTGAGGTGGCTGCAAACGGACTGAAGTGTGACTGAAAACACAACTAAGCGCACATGAAAACTTTCAGAGGTGAATCATACTGCTTTCTATGAGAAGATTGATAGGATAATGCGTCTTATCGTATATACACAAAAGCTCCCTCAGTCAGGTCTGATAGTATTGCGTATGCGTAATAGAGTTTTCAGATGAAGGACACAGTGTACAAACAATGTTGCATATTTCTGTTCATGAAGACCAAACAGAGGCAGAATAATAAATAAATAACAAAAATCACAAAAAATGTTCATACTACAGCTTTAAAGAAGAAAGAGTGATGGCAATGTTACTAACTAAACTGTATATGTTAAGCCAACTAATGAGTGTCAGTAAGTGATGATGTGAGGGTACCTTGCTTATGAAGCCTTTTGCTTCCTGGCAGCAGTATGGAAACAAACGGTCATAATTGAAGACACATACCGACTATACATGGACACACTGTGTGGTATGTACACACAGAACTGCTGTATGAGCCAGAGTGTTAGTGCATACCTGTCTCTGGTTCTTCAGCAGGATGTCTATCTGTTCTCTGTCCTGCTGATGGTTGTTGGCTGAGGGGAGATTCAGCCTGCAGCACGGGTTCAGCATCCACACCCGTTTCCTCAGCCACTCTCAGAAAAATCTAAACATTTACAGAAAGGCTGTGATAAAAGATTAAAACCTTTTCTTACTTTCCTTTTTTAAAGAAACAACAATATCTCCTAACGTAAAGCACTTAGTGTAAAAGAAAAATTACCAATTGAATGTGGATGTTTGATTTGTGGCAACAAGGTACATTTACCATTTCTCAATTTAACATGGAACTCTTAAGTACTAATGGATGAACAATTCATGAAAATTCAGTGCCGAAATTGTGTATTCCCTGCAAAAACACAAAAAAAGCTTGGCCAATTTATTTAAAATCCCTCAAGATGAGGAAATGAAGTAGAGATGAAGAACAGAAAGACTCCGACTGTGAGGCTGCAGATACTAATGATAGAGAAATAGAGAGGGCAGGACAAACTAAACCAGCTCTGTGTTTGTGCACAGTATGTTGTTAAACTGTGATTAAAATGGTAAAATGTTGCTTCTCCCATGTTTGTTGAACGTGAGGTTTGATACCGGAGCATTCATGTTAATATTCTGTACAAACAGTGACCAACAGCAGCGTTCACCTGCTTTGGTCTGCACTAAATTTGCTGAATTTTACATTTGAAACCTATTATTTTGTAAGTAGGTGGTGACTTCTTTATTAATCCATCAATGTAAATGTTGATGTTGTACCTCCTCCAGTGTGCTGTCTGAAAGGCCGTAGCTGCTGATGCCCATTTCAGGAAGCCTCTGGTCCAGTTCAGACAGAAATACGGCCAGGCTACTGTCCTTAGCAGCTACCTGCGGCAGGTTGATCACTGCCTCATGTCCGGACTCCTCCACCAACCTTGCTCCTGGGATGTAATGATGTACCAGCGAAAGCAATGCTGCCAGGTCTGCCATGATGATGAAGACGATAATAACAACCAGAGAGAGGAGAAAATAAGAGCTCTTCATGATTAATTACTGAGAATATAAAACTGGTGCCAAAAGAAATGGATTTCCAAATGGCCACATAATGAGGTTTTAGCTGCTAAACACTCACTTGAGCTGCAGTCTTCACTTCCGAGACCAGTGTCTTCACTCAGTGATGACTCACTATCCTGAAACAGAGTTTAAATGCATGTCAAGCAAATGCAGAAATTCTCTTCTTCACTGTGTACAGCATATGTCAGAGAACATGCAAGATAATTACAACTGTGGCGTTAAGAATTATGGAGTAAAGACTGAAAACAGTTTCTCTCCAGTCTTCTGTTCAAGATTATATGGGTGTCTAAAAATATCGCTTGATGATAGTTGAAAACGTATCTTGCCTTGATACAAAAACACAAAGAAACGCCCTGCCACTTTTTTCATGAAATAAAAATGAGGAAATGAGGCACAGAAGAAAAGAAACAAAAGCTGTGAGATTTTAGTGGGGACCAAAGCAGATAAATGTCGCTTCTCTACAGGTTTGTTGAAAAGGATGCTAAAGTGTTCATATTAAAGTATGTTTTGCTTGAGTATTGCCATTTCCGGTGTTTTACTCATTTTCCTTTAATGCGGTTCGTACAAATAAAATCTTAGCACACCTAGGTTTTTCTGGACATCTATAATTAAGTCTAAAAAACAGACCTTGAGTGGAGGCAGCTTGTTGGTGCTAGTACCAGTACTGGTGCAGATACTGGTATTGCTGGGAGTGCTGGTGTTTAGTCCTTCCCTTTTCACCACAGTGAGGTAATATCCTGATCCGAGCTGGGATTTCAGGAAGAGTGGTGAGCCGCAGCAGCAGAGCTTCCCCTGGGAGATGATGGCTATCCGATTGCCTAACAGCTCTGCCTCATCCATGTAGTGAGTGGACAAGATGATAGTCCGGTCTTGTGGAGAAAACACGAGAGAAATACATTTTCTTGTTCTTGATATTTGTGTTTTTCAGGTCAAATAGAAACATAGGAAGAGGTGTGTTTATATTTCAAGTGACTGATAGCAATAATTATTTTAGGAACAGTAGCACAAATATATATTTCACCCAAAGAAAAGATTATTATATTCTATATAAAGCAACTGATCCCTGGTTAACCATTTCATTAGACTTGTAACTTAAAAAGCAACACCTTTGACCCCCAAACACCTGTAAGGATAGTATTTGTAGATTTTCTGCACAGTAAATCTTCTTACAACCTACAAGAAATATAGTAGACTTCTAAACTTAACCCCACATCACGATCATTAATACATAGCTCACAGTCACACACACCTTTGCGATATTTGAGTAACAGATCCCAGATCCCTCTGCGGGAGTAAGGATCGACTCCAGCTGTAGGTTCATCCAGAACCACCACCTTGGACCCGCCAACAAATGCTATTGCCACAGACAGTTTTCTCTGCATACCACCTGGCGGAACAGAAATAAAAAGAGTTAATTAAAAGATGTTTAACCCCTTTTACATTAATGCATTACCACACATTTACAGTGAGTGTGTTTACCAGAGAGGTTTTTGGTCTGCTCATGTCGTTTGTGCAGTAGACCCACATCGTCCAGCAGAGTGCCCAGCTCATCTTTCACCTCTGCTTCGGACAAACCCTTCAGACTTCCATAAAACCACACATGCTCCTCCACTGTTAGTCTGACAAAGACAGACAGACAGACACATGTTGACTTTATATGAAAAAAATCAATAATTGACTAAAACTGCTGGCTGAAGTAAGACATTTGTATTCTTTTTGTACAAATTTCAGAACACAGCAGACATGACAGAAGTGAACCTTACATGTCAAAAAGGACATTGTGTTGTGGACAGACTCCCAATGTCCTTCTGATGATATCCATATCATGGCGAATGTCCATCCCTTTGATGTACACGGTTCCAGAGGTAGGAGGGAACAGGCCCGTCAGAACAGATCTAACATACACACAAAATGAATCATTTTAACGCTTTGTTTTCTTTCAAGTGAATTGCATTCCTATATCTTCTGCTGAATGCAGTAAATATACACAAATGTGTATATTTTGCATCCGATCCACGTAAACAAAAAAACGTAATAGTTGGCCCAGTGCTGTTGTGTTACTGTCAACTCTACTCACATGGTGGTTGTTTTGCCGGCTCCGTTGTGGCCAAGAAATGAGGTGATCTGCCCCTCATAAAACTTCAGATTGAGGTGGTTGACTGCCAGTTTTGCTCCCCTCTTGTAAATTTTCACCAGGTTTCTGATGCTCACACCCAGGATTAAGTTGCTGGGCTCTGGTTCAATGTGATCTGATGACAGAGAAACAAAATAGGGGAATACATGGATGATTTCCCCAAAAATCCTCATCACAGTCTTCAACACACACAATCAAGAATCTGAATTGTGATCTTTCTTCCCAAATTCACAAAAAAAAGTAAGGTTTACAAATACAAACATGCATCAGCCTACTGATCACTGTGCATTTAAATGTATTATATACACTAGTGTGCATGTTTTACATTTCGTTTTGAATCTTTTCACAATATTCACAATACAATTTTAATTATGAATTTTCATTAACATCTGCAAATACATGGCTGATACTAATAATAATTAAAAACATTTACTCCAATCTAACATACTTTCATCCTGCTCCGAAGGTGCTGGTGGGATGGGCATGCCTGCCTCCAAGGGAACTCCACCCCAGTAGTTTATCTGGAAGATGAAATACCAAGGCCTGGGGATTCCATATTCACCTGTTGTGTCACAAAAACATCAAGCAATATTCTGTTCAAACAGTAAATACATTTGTTCTGGGCAGAAAAAGACAGATTCTGCCTGCGGAAGAAGTGGTAAAGTCTCAATGTATTTTATTTATTTGTTAGACTTTTGGGAGCTTTAGTGCAGACTTAATGTTTTGTAGATGTCAGATGAAATTTCCATGACAGTGAATGTATTCGTACCAGGGAACACAGCTTCGATGTACCAGGCTGCAGTGGCGTAGATGAAGGCATCAACGTAAAGCATGATAATGGAGATTGTGAAGCTGTACGAGTCTCCTTCCATAGGACTGGAGTGCAGGTTGTACCACTGGATGCCCACACCTTGCTCCTCAAACTGAGAGAAATACTCACAGCCAAATCCAAACGCCACAGGAGAGAGAAAACTCTGAGGAAAGAAGAGCCAATTATTATTATTTTTATCTAGGACAATCACTGCCTGTAAAATGCCAACTATAATTGCGTTGTCATACAAAGGCCAGCAGTGATTCTTTTTCGAGAACTTCACTCATCCAAACTGTTATTGTATTTATAATCTTTTTACTCACTGCAAGAACTCTGTGTGTGCTGTTGAGGTGGTCCCTCCAGGCAACACACAGTACATAAGGCAGGTAAAGGCCAAAGTATATGAGCCCTCCACAGGCAGCAGCCAGATTTGCTTTGGAGAAGAAGGTACTGATGAGGAAACACTGCATGATGGTGGCGGTAGCAAATGCAGTGAGGAAGAAAAAGACAACAGCTGGGTTGCTGTACGGCAATATGTCCCCCCACTGAAAGGATGAGAGACAAGATCAAAAGATGTAAGAGACTATAGCAGTCTGTCCTTTCAACATCCACCACAACATTTTCAAAAAGCACCCATTTTCTTGCATGCTACTGCACATACCCAGCCTTCCATTTAGTATGTAATGGATATAACAATAATAATAAGCCCCTTTTTTTGTTTGCTGCAGGGTTAGAGGTCATCTTGCCTTGAGCAGAGTAATGAGAAGTCCTGCAGAGACCAGGAAAGGAACCATGCTGCTGATGAACCAGCTGAGCCACAGAGTTCCTGTTCCCAGACCCATAATTCTCATGGTTTCCTTCAACCTGGCCTCCTTCTCGTACACCACGGATTTGATGATCATAGCAACTGAGTAGATCCAGGCTAACGTCATGAAGAGTGGCAGGGAGCGGTTCAGCACTCGTAGGAAACTGATAAATTAGGAGGAAACATAAATCAGGATCAAATAATTTATTTAATATTATCTAATGCAAAGAAATCGTTGAAATCGTCGAAATGGTGTTGTATCAACATATTCATGTTTCACTTCAAATCAAATATGATCTCTCTGAACCTATTTAAAATAACACTAATCTTAAGTTCAAATAGTGCATTGTAGATATACTCATAAAGATGGTACATAAAAAGTAAATTATTTCCAATGACATACAACTTACACATCATCCACATAGCAGGGGTAGGGCATTTGCTGGATGTAGATGCCCGTAGTTTGTCGAACGCCAGTCAGGACTCGACTCACCGCGCTCTCCACCAGGTCCTGGACGTACACAAATCCACCCCAGATGTAGCGCATGTCATTAAATGGGTCAGCTGCTGGGCCAGGATCCCAAAACCTGATGAAAAATGACCAAATCTGTGGTTAATGTTTTTTTTTTAATGCAGGTGGCTGGATAATGTAAGCATAAATAAAAGTAGACTCCCCTGTTGAAAAGTTTGTCTTAAAACTAATAATAATTAACACAAGCTTGTGTAAATGTTTTCAACCTAGGAGGGGCATTTGGAAAATAATCCTATCACCTAATGACCAAAACTGGAACAAGTTTAGCTGAGGAGAACTGTGAGAACATCATGGTATACCCTTCAAATACTCTTTCAAATTTCAATATAAATATAAATACTATATTATTATATTAGATTAAAAAATGGGTAAAACACTGGTATAACAACTGTGATGGAGTAAGTAGGCATAACTACACACTTGACTGTAATAGAATATTTCAAATAGTAAAGAGAAGAGAATACAGGCTTACAGTTACAATAAAAATCTGTCATTTAGGGCAAATCCATAGTGTTTGTACAGCCCACTCCTGGACTCTACATCTTATTTCTTCTTTCAACTCTACTACTATGGGGGAAAAAAATTCCAATCTTTTTTCATTACTTGTCCTTGATCTTGTTGGTTCGGGTTACATCATCAATGTCCATTCGGATCTTGTAGGTGACGTGGGGCGGCAACTCAGGAGATGAGGAGTTAGGCAGCAGAAAGACGACACCGGCCCAAAACTGCCTGTCCTCCAGAAGCTCTAAAGCTCTGTCAATCAACTGACCCTCAGTCTCCAGGCCCTCCAGTTTGTCCTGGGAGAAACACTGCAGTGGGAAAAAAGAGAGTCTAAAAGATATGCATGGTAAATGACAGGAAAAAAATAACATAATATAAAAGTTCTGTTCTATCCATTTCCATTAGTGGGCTGACATTTCTGTACTTTTTGCATGAGAAGAATGGAATTAAGAAAGACAGGAATCAAGAACCTGAGTGACTTGTGCGAGAGTGGAGATAGTGTGGCTGATGTCGTTGTAGATGTCCAACCAGGTTGGTGGTGATCCTGGATTCCTGCTGGCATCTGGCGAGGGTGTGGACAGAAAACGAGAGATCCGTGAGGCCGTCCATGACGTGTTCTGTAAACGTAGGTTGACCAGTACTGCGATTTCTGGCCTCCTCAACAAATCCTGTCATACACAAACAAACACATTTTATAAAAGAACACTTTTTACAGTAAATGTGGCAGCAGTTGTTGAATCAGACCTTCAGCAGTTGAATATCTGCACTGCTCTCCATGTAGTTCTTGATGCGTGGTCCCACCTCCATCCAGGCTTCATTCAGCTGCTGGAGGATCTGCAGGTCCTCAAAGGTTTTGTTCACCTTTCAAAGACACAGTTATCTAAGTGATGCATTTATTGCATTATGCATTAAGTTGTGCAGAGTGCAGTATAATGTCAAAAATCATTAAGAATAGACGACATGACATCCTCCTAAACCATCTTGAAACTCGAGTACACTTTGGTATAGTTAGCTCAGATCTACAATGGTTCAGGTCTTTTAAACACAGGCGTTTTAACATTGGTATTGCTGATGCTAGAACTTCTGCGAAAAGGTGCTCTCAATGGAATGTCCCAAGGTTTTGTGTTGGGTCAAATCCGCTTCTCCCTCTTGTGCAACTTCCACACAGGCCCATATATGATAGATACTAATGTATATTACAATTGTAAGTGAATCAGTTACAGTCTTTTACAAGCTCTCTTACTGTACCTCTTTCATGACTTGTTGTATTACAGGAGTGTTTGGTGTGTACAGCAGTTTTCCAATAAAGAGAGGTTTGATTCCTCGCCACACAATGCGAGAAAGCGGGTTGGACTCCAGACCATGGATCAAAGCTTTACAGAAAGGAGCTTCAGCGAGGAGAGAACAGATCAAACGACACAAATGTTAGCTGAAAATAGCAGGTAAAGCAACAAGGGAAGGGTGTTGCTTTGGTTTAACAATAGATCAAAACATCAGCTATGACAATTAGAGTGCACTAGGGTTTGAAATTAAAATGGTATAATGTGTTTTAGAAGCCAATTATAGGCAGCAACTTTACATTTATATCATGTTGTGTTTCAGGTAAACAAATAAATACACATCATAAGATCTGATCTGGAAAGCCTCTTACTGGTGTCATTGTTACGGTCAAGTTCAGTGTCCTCAGTGCCGTTTTTGCCTAAGAAGGACTTGATGTCGTTGTCTTCATACCAGTTGAGCGACGGGATTCGTTCGCCGCCAACCTCAGGGTGACCACACATGATTCTCGAAAAAGCTTGAAAGCTCTTTTTGGGCAGGGTTGTGCGATTCCCTGGAGACAGAAGACGGAGAGCAGCACTCATCTCGGCGAAGCTGGAGAGGGAGGAAACCTGAAGGAAAACAGACGTAAGAGGAGGAGAAGATAAACACCATCAGGGGGAATAGTGTTAAACAGAAGCATCTTTTAGCCACTACAATCATTGTGGACTGAACCCTTGCAGACATTTATTATCTGAACAATGCTGTCTTCACTACTACCACATATCAAATCCATGATTTTGTTAAACGTGATAATGACTTTATGACCTCATGTGTTTCCATGGTGATGATTCTACATGTCTGACATGGCTATTAACTTATCTGAAACCAGGCAAATGTAATTAGCAATATAATGCTCTTACGTCATCCATGAGGACAGCCAGTTCCTGGGACACTGATGTGACAGCCTGACTGATGTCCCTGAGGTCTCGAGTATTGGCCATCAGACGATCTCTCTGACAGGACAAATGTACAGACAGGTTTATTCATGTCACTGACAGACTCACTCTGGATTTAACTTGTATTTTTTTGTAAATGGTAGGTTTCCCTGTTCACTGAATCTTACCGTGAGGAATTTGGAAAAGTTGAGCTGAGAGAGAAAAATGCGCTCAGCTTCTTGAAGAATGTCAGCAGGCAGGTTACAAAGCTGATTTTGGAGATCATTCATCACAGCTTCTCCTCCGTCCACCATCAGAAACTGTCTCAACATGGTGGCGTTACACACCAGGTCCTTCAGCTGCATCTGAGCTCCAGCTGCAGCAACCTGTACGAGATCAGTGTGATTTTAAATACACATTAAACTTCCTCTTACCTCCAATTACCATTTAGGTTGATAGCACTTTTGGATGCAACTTATTCCAAGGTTTAGATTTAGATCAAGCTCAACTCTGTAAATAAGTGGAAAATGAAAGGTGCCATATGTAAGAATGTGGCCAAAAACGGTTACTAGATTCAAATTCAAAATACCAAGGTCTTTTAGGTTTAGTTTTGTGACGTAACTGTCAACCCGTGGTTGCTCGGCAGCTGAGACTACTGACTGCAATGATTGGTAGACAGCGGTAGGTGGCGCCACATGCCATAACATAAACAAGATTTGCAGTCTGCAAAATATTTTTTTTTAATGCAAATATTTTGGCTGTACTGTTGTTGTTGGTGAGTTCAGTTTGTTATATGAACATTATTCCTGAGTCTCTGTGACATATTAGGAGGATTTTATGGCCAGTTGATTTAGATTTATTACATAATGCACCTTTAACATATAGTGAGGACTTTATTGAGACCATATTTTTATATATAACATCTACAGTACTGTGCAGAAGTCTTAGGCCACCATTGGTCTTTGTTGTTTTAGCTGCTGCTATAACAACAATTGAGGATAATTATTATTTCACTTTACTGGAACACATCCAGAAAATATGTATGCAGTTTTGTGTTGTTTAAAAAAAATAAAATAATAATTAATATATATATATATTTTTTTTAAATATTATTTAGCGTGATCTCCCCTTACACTTGAACAATAACACAGTTCTGTTAATAGTGGAGTGGAACGTCTCTTATGCCAGGTTTATTCAAGACATGCTTGAGCATTATATACACATGTTGCATGAGTTAAACTCATTGACAGCTCGATAATACATAAGACCAGATTTAAGTTGCATCGCTTCATTCCAAATTCACATGATCTCAGAATTTGACAGACAGAAAAAACAACAGAGCTGGTGGTGCCTGAAGCTTTTGCACAGTACTGTATATATACACAGATTTACAGTGGCTACCGCACCTGAAAGTTAAGACGAGCCTTCATCAGCTGGTCAACAGTGGCAGGTGATAGGCTTCCATTGGTCAGGAGGAAGGTGGACAGTGTCTCATTGGCTCTCATGTAATCCTCCACTGTTTCAACTGCAGGAGGCACAGTCACATAGACCCAGGCATTACTTAAAAACCTACAACAGTATACACAATATATTACAGTACAATATGCATATATTTAGAACAGATCTTTCAGAAAACACAAAGTTAATGCTGTATGGGTCCCAGAGGATGAAAACGGTCTGGGCTACAAGAATTAGAGTTTATTTGTTGCTTTCAGGTAAAAGATGGCAAGCAATACTTTGATTTTATTTCGATAATATTGCTCTCTTTTATCTTTTGTATGTCTCCTGCTAAAAGTAACGCTAACAACTAACGCTAAAATATAATTGCCTTTGGCTTGCTATCATTACTTTTATTGGACATTAGAGAAAACATGATTTGTTCGATGTAATTTAATGTGCTGTCATTTAAAGTCCCAACATTTAATTGTATGTGACCGATAAGTGCATTGTCCATCGTGTGTGGCAGTGGTTAGTTCACCAACTCACCAAAAGTGACAGAAGCTGGAAGTTAAACATTTCATATCATTTCCATCCTCCCTCAGTCTCTCAACGTGGTATAAACACCTGAAGAGCCCTCTTTCATTCATTCGGCTGTTTGTCTGGGATAGTCATGTAATTTAATCTGCCTACAGTATTGAGAGGCTGAACAAACACTGTGCTGCTTTCACAACAGCAATGAATGACCACATTCAGCCAGTCATCTAACACCTGCTCAAAGCCATTTGTGGCTCCACTGTAAACCTGTGACCAATCAGTCCTGCAAAATGTCTGAGATCAAAACAGATGCTGCATGAATTTCGATGATTTCCAACTCATTATTGGCTGCAGGGCCGTATTCTTGTTGAACTAGATCTTTTTGTCTGTCTTCGCCTGCTTGTTTAATGGAGAAGGAAGCTTGTGGAAATTTGCAATTTGACACTAAATATTTAACTTCACTGATGCAGATACTCCCCGTCTCCCTCTACTACAACACACCATAGCCTTGTTTACTACTTCACTGACAGAGAGCAAAGATCTACTGGGTTTCTTCAGGTTCATATTTTTTTCTTTTTCCTGAATAAGCCTGTAAAATAGAGACCAGTATGCATCACTGTCAGTGCATCCCTTCAGTTCAGTGCTACAGAATATTCAAGCAAGCTGCAGTACTTGGCCAGACTCCAGGTCTTTCTCTGAGTCTCCGGATGCTTCCCATCAGGTCTTGAAAGCCCAGGAAGCTCCGGTTTCCACTGTAGGACAGAACAGTAAAGGTGTCCACAAAGAGACGAGACAGTCTGTGGGAAGAGAGCAACAGGCAAAAACATCAGTTAACTGCTGCCTAGCATACTTGTTTTAGTCAACATCAGCTGCCGTGTTTAAGGAAGCATCCAGATGAATTATTCACACAAGCAGCTGACAGAAGATCTTTTAAGAGCCTGTAATCTCAATTTAATCAATAATAACACTGCTTAGATAAAGGGGTAAATCTTTAACTTTGCTGACTCTAACATGTTAGTTTGCAGAATACCAGAAAGCAAAACGTGCCCGTCCCTGTTTCATTTTCAAGATGAATTCATACAACAGTCAAACTATCAAGTCCTCCTCACATTTGAGGTTGCAACTAGGAAATGTTTGCATAAAAACCTCCTTCCAATAATAATTGATGTGTTGACTGAACATTTCAGCTCAACATTACTGTAAATAAGTAATCAAATTGTGATTGTGAAGAATTCGCTTTGAATTTGACATTCATTTCTGTACAACAGAATTAATCCACCTGTTGTATGGAAAGGAGATTATTTTCCAGAAACCTTTACCTTTATAAATGATTGCTTACGCTTATTCAGTCATTTTAACTTGCTAACGAACTTCATTCTGGTCAGTTTACTGGTCTACAGTGTAGTTACTGTCTGTCTAAACATAAGAGTAACACAATGACTTCTTTTTGCAAATATTTGTTTCTTAGACTAGTACATGAACCAACTATGTGTGTGTATTCTTTTTTTGTTTGTTTTTAAAACCTCTTGTCTACTTACATGGAATTGTTAAAGTTGCCAAATTGTCCTGGTGTCTCCCCTGGTGTGGGACTGTGGAAGCAGGGGTTGTTGATGTTGCAGATTATGCCCTGAATCCAGGGCAAGGCCCCAGCTGATGGCAAGGCTTTGTTTGGAAAGTGACCTTCAAGCAAAAGGAGGGAAAATCAAACACAAAGTCCAGAACAAGAACATTAGCTTAAAACAATGAAAACATAGATAAACAGGATGCTTTTTTGAAAAAATAAATAAATATATATATATGTGTGTATATATATATATATATATATATATATATATATAAGATAAATCTCAATTCAATCCTTTACTTTGAATATATCTAGCACATAAGAGAATCCTTATATACAAAATTGATCATATGAAAGTTATAAACAATGCCTTCTACATTCTGCAAGGCTGTCTTGTGTTGTCTTCTACTTTTTTAATGGAATAAGGTCAAGAACTTGAAGCAGGTCAGAAAAACAAAAGTGCGTGTCTGGCAAAGGGATCAGTGACTGAGCTAATACTCTTTAGCTGGTTGTCAGAGGGCCAGTTTCTGGACCTGTAAGTATGTGAGAGAAGACAGAACACATCATGTCACTCACATTGTTTCTGTTTATAAGGAGGGTGCGACTGACGAACAGAGATGAGGATGAAGAAGAGGAAGAGCGGCCAGAGGAGCTCGATGATCAGCTGGATCTGCACGGGGAGAACATGTCAGCTAACTTCACATACAAAAGCACCGTCACTCACTTCTGCCAGAGACACAGCAGGAACGACACCTTGTGTGTCCTACAGAACAGCCGATTCAAATTAAACTTGGCCAAGTCATTATTTATTTGTGCTATATGCAGTTGTAAAAATAATTTTGGTAATTTAATGTGAGTCTCATACCACAGAATAACAGAATATAAAATATAATATTAATTCAATATCACCTTGTTCCTCCTGCGGTATGTGATATTCTTCCAGAGCAGGAGGAAGAGCTGTCTGAAAAACAGGCCCATGGCTCCCAACAGCTACCTGACCATGATGTAGTCCTGGAATGTACAGATATACATGTTATTGAATGGAGTTGTTTATACAGTAACATATTGTTTTATTGTCTGTTTTATGTGCTTTATAAATTAGGTTGGATTGTTTTAAACTGACTCTTTTAAATGTTATTCCTACTCTGCCAAACTGTTCTCCTGCAGAGGCCAAAACTGAGGCCGAATCTCTAATTACGATAATGTTGACAGGAATTGCGATCACGATACGATTTGCGATATCATAGGGAATGGTCATTTTTACATTTTTGTTCTCATTTTCAATCGAAAAACATATTTAAAAAAATTAAAATGAATACTACAATATGTGCAGATCTATGAGAAACAAATTATGCTCGCTTCAGTTTGTAGAATATGATGTGTACAGGTCAAGACAATAATTAATCTAAAATTAGATTTTGACACACATTTTGGCTTTAGCCCTAATTTCCAGCAGAAGATAAACTTTTCTGTTGCAGAAAAATCAAGCTTAAATGAAAGGTTGTTTTTTCTTCTTGTACTTGGTGTGATCTGTCGAAGACGGTCAATCCCCTGCTTTATCCTGAAATCCTCCTGATCTGAACAGCTTACCTGGGTCACTCTGAGAATTCCCTTCCTCATGTTTGTGCTTTAACAAATGATCTAGACTGTGATTTGTGCCAGGCTAATTTCCCTTGCAAATCTAGTTGAGAATTTAGCCTAGTTTTGTGTATTAGTCTATTTGCATCTTTGCAGACGCCTGTACAACTGTGGAGTACAGGTTTTGTAACCTCTGTTTTATCTTTCTTTTAATCTTTATTTATCCATGGCCAGTCTTTCATGGATTTCATGACATTTCCTTCAAATGGAAAATACAGGATATTACTGCACTGTAATATACTTGCCAGCAAGCTAAAAACACTGATGTTTAAATAAAATCTTATTACACACACATTAACATTTCAAACTTGTGTTGGAGCATCTTAAAGGCATGATTTCAATATGTATGTCTACTGCGGGAAGCTAATTTTTATTCAACGAACATCCCCGGTCTCCTTTGTCAAAACTGGTAAACAATAAATAAATGACAACAATGAAGAGGAAACACTTACAGCGTTAGCAAACACTGTGGAAATAGCGTCCCCTTTCTAGCCTGTTACACAGTTGTGCTGTTCAAGTAGATATTATCTCCTTTTTAAATAACATAAGAGCAACACGGTGAGCGCTCAGGATTCATAACAGTGGAATTATTAATCATTACCTTTTATTGTGTCCTGTTGTAGCTTGTCATTGACTCTGTCACAGTGTGTCGGTGTTAGCAGGTGAAAGCTTACCACATAGTCCCGCCCACAGGTGACGCTGATTGGCTGCAGGACGGTCCGGAGGGGGCGGGACAAAGAAGCCGCTTTCAATTCTAATTGGCTTTTCATCTGTTTTGGCAAAAGTCGACTGCTGATTGGTCAGACGTGGAAGTACAATGCCAATAGTAATACAGCCACTATTTTTATTTTATTTTATTAAATATCTATAGTATATCGCTACATAATATACCTACATCTAATTAAAAAAATACTAGCAAATAAATTATTTTGACATTATAAATATACAACACAAAAGTTTCAGTTTACCACAAAATATTTCCCTAGTAACATTCTCAACAGGACCATCATGTTTAAAAATAAAGTGTGCAACTTTAAGAAATTTTCAACAAATGTGTCACTGCATGCTTCTCAACATAGAAATGTTCTGTTTTTCATGGCTGTGGCGACACAGAGTGATGCATTTTACATCACGACTGATAAGGGAAGGGTAGTAAAATGATGACAGCAAGGTTTAGGTTAAATAATCCCAATTTCTCTGAACCATGAGTGAGGTTGTGAGATGGTGGAATAATAGTTGAAGGAGAATGGTTGTAATATGGACCAAGAGACATTGTTTAAAAGCTCCACAGGCTCACCTGAGAAGCAGGGTAAGTCTGAAAGTGTCAGGACACTAGCAGTGTTTTGGCAACAGAAGCAACACACTGGAACTTCATAATATATCCAATTCAAAAAGCTGGTTTCATTTCTAGTTTACTTTCATCTATGTTTTGGTACAAATCGCGAGAAAACATTATTTTTACATTTACATTTTTAGCAATATATCCAAGATATCCAAGCAGCATATCATTTCATATTACATATACAACTAATTAAAAAGTAGTAGTAATAATAATTTATTAAATTGACGTTATTTTTATCAGGGACATTTTCAATTGAATGCAGTGAAATACATTACATTGCAATAATAACATCCGAACCAGATTGTCCGATTTAAAATATATCTCTCTATATAAATAGAACTCAGAAAGGCTAAATACTTTTGTTTTATATATAGAAGCTGACTCATTGTCTGTCCAATCAATTAAGTCAAAAAGAAAACTTACAGATAATTTTAATGAACATACAAAACACAGCAAATTCTTGAAATAAATGAGCATCTCTCTTTCGCATAAGGCAGTTTCCATCAATTGTGCATGATATATTGTGATACAGGCACAATTAGGGCAAACATTGTCTCTCTGAAGCTTGTCAGTCACTCGACATGCATGTGTGCGTGAGAGAATGGAAGCACGTAATGAAATATATTGACCCTCTGAGCTGTGTCCCCATAAAAGCATGTTTACCTCAGGCACACCAGGCTGGCAGATAATAATGTCTCCAAACGGTTCACCATTTATGTTCCTAAAAAAATGTTGCACTTATGCTTTGTTGCATCTTAGTTACTCCTTACATTGTTAAATATCTGATAAATATAAATTGAGAGCTATCATCTATCCCTGTCAATTAAAAATATCTTTCCATTTATAACTAAAATATACATTTAGACTAAGTTGTTGCATTCACTGGCATGATAACAGCTGAAAACATGTTGTATAGTCACTTGCATAATATTTTCTGTGTTTGGCAAAAGTTCATGCAGTTGAACACTGTGCAGTAGAATTGCAATTGCAGTAAGTGCTCAAAGAAACTGCGGCTGCTCCTGTCCTGTAAGGAGTCGATAAGTTGAGGCCGGCATCGTCTTCAAGTGAATCTGACCAAAGAGAGAAAAATCGGAAAAATGAAACGGTGAAAATAGATAATAAATTTCCACATCCCCATATTTATGTACCCAGACCATTTTCACTTACCTCTCCGATTGCATTTGACAGGATCTGGATGATCTTCTCGTGTGGCGTGGCAACAACACTTTGCCCATTTATCTCAATGATACGATGTCCAACACGAATGCCTCCTCTTTCTGCTATACCTCCTCGCATCAGACTGCAGATCTGCAACGAAAAAAAAAGGGGGAATCTTTAATTTATGTGTTTGACAGCTAGAATAAGAGATAAGATTGAACTCATCTTTATTTTGTCAAGCTGTTGTTCCCAGGGTTAGTACTACACTTTTACAACACTAAAATAAAGCATTTGGTGTACTTGGTGAGTAAAAGTTTGCTTTCATTGCTCTACTCATCCTCATTCACATGTGGTTTATTTCAATAATTAAGACTGCCACAAAACATGTTTACAGTTCTAGTAGTAAAACAACACAACTGTTTGAGTTGAGATAAATAAGAGTCTGACCATGACTTAAGAGACACAGTAAAAATATAAATATTGACGTACGATGCCATCCTCCACACTGAAGCCCAGTTGAAACTTGGGATCTGGCCTCTTGATAATCGCCATGGTGACAGGAGGGCAGTGAACGATGCTGAGCTTCACATATTTTTGGCTTTTCAGATCCTGAGATGGAAGCAAAATTTGAGTAAGTACCTGAATTTACTCAGCTATTTAACATCATCAATATGAAACAATGACAAGAAGTTGATCAAATCTGGTGTCAAGAGATTCTCACACAGCATAGAAACACAGTGCCACCTAGTGCACCCTTAGGGCAGTGCAGAAGCTTATTCCTCCCTCTTACCCGGATGATGTTCTGACAGGTGGTGATGGGCAGACCCACCAGGCTGGTGCTGTTGACAGACATGATGCGGTCACCGATGCTGAGCTCACCACATCGCTCGGCTGGACCTCCATGAAGGAGGTTAGCCACCACCACAGTGGGCAGGATGGAGCCCCAGCCGGACTCCACCACTGCCAGGCCCAGGATCTCTCCAGAAGCTTTTGTGATGACTACCTGAGGCACAAATTCAAAGTCAACCAATTACTCTACAAACATCCACAATCTCTTTTGTCATCATAGGACCGCACATTCATTTGAGAGTTGCAATATGCACAGAAAACAGTAGATGCTACAAGTGCATGTTCTTGTAATATTCTGTTTTAACACTTTAATGCAGTATTGACTTCAATGAGGAAATCAGCATGTGAAGCAGTTGTGCATGTTTATATCAATTTCCTTGTGTAATTCGTTGGGGTGGGTACACAAATGTTTGTTTATAGAAGGAGTTTAACAGATGAACTGACAAACTGAGAAGATGGGTGCACACAAGTGGTGTTATGATCCACGAGTCGACTATAAAATATTTTTGGGATATTTGAAAATTAAAGGTCCAGTGTCTAACATTAAATTTAGGAGGATTACATTTATATTACTAAACAATTGCTTTATATTAAAATGATTTGATTTTTGCAGTACTAGAATAAGCCTTGTATATGTACTTAAGGAAAGGGCCTTGCTATAGGAAGGCTGCCACGATTCAACAACAACACTCACAAGACAAACCGAGCGTGATTTGCATTTTGAAGCAGCAGCTAACTAAGCAAACAAAGAGGAAAAACATAATTTCTAATATGCAAAGGCCACCGTAGTTCCCTGATGATGTTTGGAAAGGGAGTGGTGAGTGGTCAGGCCCTCGTTCGTTTACAAACTGCAGTTGAACCATAAGATATCACTAATTCTTACACACTGGACCTTTAATTTTCAGTGAACACCAACAAATGAGAAGCTGATAACACTGCCACACTGATAAAACTGTACACATGTGAAATTACACTCCGTTTACCTCTCTGATGTTCTGCGAGTCAGAGAAGTGGGCTAGGTCTCCATTATAGAGCTCCTGACTTTCCAGGTAGTCACTGTACTCTCCTGGCTTCAAGTCACTGGCTTTTATCCCACTGGCCTGTAGGAACTGCTGATAGGCAACTCCGAATGCCTGGCCAATAGCCTGGGCTATAGTCTGAGCCTGAATGGAGAAACACAGAGGAAAATGGAAAACAACACCTGTGTTACAATGATGTCTGAGGAGGTTTTTGCATCTGAAGGGAATGGTTTTTTTTGTTTTTTTTTTAACTTTCTTTTTATTTATTTTTCCAATGAAAAAAAACAGAACAAACATATAAATATACACACAAGACAGGTACATTAGACAGGGTCATCCATAGCAAAATATAATATAATAATATATAAGGTTATTGTTCCAAACAACTGGCTGGCAGAAATCAAACTGAGGGATCATGTCGAGGGGTTAAGGCACTCCAGTCTCTCTCTGTTCACAGTGGCCCATGACCCAGGGGAAAATACACTGATGATAATAATAATATTAATAATAATAATAATAATAATAATAATAAAAAAAACAGATTTTCCCACACAGAATATGCAATTACCTCTCATCCATGTAGTCCCTCCACTTCTTTCAGTATTGGTCACCTTTTTCAGTGTTGTATCTCAAGGAAAACGTCAACCTTTCCATGTTATAGATTTCTTCAACTATTCCTGTCCAGTCTGAAATTGTTGGACACTCCTTGTTCAGCCACTTCCTGGTTATTGCCTTTTTGCTACTAGCCAATAAGATTTGTAATAGATATCTGTCTTGTTTATTTATCTCAGTTGGTATATTTCCCAAATATACAACACCGAAACTGGGATCAGGCTGCAAATTGAATATTGAATTGATTGCTGCTATAATGTCTTCCCAATAAGAAGAAATTGTGGGACATTCCCAGAATATGTGAAAATGGCCAGCGGCCACAATATCACATTCTCTCCAACATCGTCCTTGAGCTGGATTATTAGTCTGTAAACTTTTGATTCTGGGAGTTGTAAAGAATCTTAGGGTATTTTTCCAAATGAATTCCCTCCACAGATCTGAGCTAGCTAGAAGTAGTGGACATTGTCTTGCAAATATTCAGCCAATCATCTGAAGGGAATGATTTTGAAGACATTAAATATCTTTAAATGATTTTGAAGACAAAAAAAAAATCCTATTTTCTACTGTAGATATATACATACATTCACTATTTTACTTGTCCTTGCTAACTACTGAGAAAACTTAGCAGTAGGAGCCAGCACCTAATGACTTTCAGTAACCCATGGCTAATTGCTTTCTAAAAGAAACTATTCCTCCTCCAGTTCAGTCTTGCCAACAGTGGGAAACTGGGATAGGAGCCAGGCCATGTTTTACATTCAGAAAAACTGTTTGAGGGAAGAAAACTGGGCCAAGCTGAAGCGGCAACTGTTGTCCAGCAAAAAATAGCAAATTTACATCGGAGACACAACACTGTGCAGTGCACCAGACACTTACATCGACAGATGCACAAATAATATCAGTTGTTAGCTTAGCATGATGGGTTTACCGTCTAAAAGACATCTGCTGAAGTGATTTAAGTGTGGCCATTATGAAGATCGTTAAAGCAGAGCAGGAAACACTTTTATCCTCTAACCCCAGCACAAGATTCACTATTTTAGGTATAATAAGTTAAAGGCTTTCTGGTATAAGACTTTTAAAATCAACTGACTCACATCCTCTGAGGAGAAGACATGGCAGATCATCAAGCACTTCTTCTGAGACCCAGAGGCGGAAGATGAAGAGGAAGCGTTAGAGGGTGGGTCACCATCCGGTCCTTTACGTTTCCTTCGTGCCATGAGGACCACAATGTTACCAATGTCCGCAATGTAGGAGATCATCTGCAGAGCGTGATCCATCATTGCTTCCTGAATGAAAACGGGTCACAAAAGGGGTGATTATGTTAGAAACTGAGACGGCAGTGTGGTTAGGTCCACAAATAGCATCTGTGGGCAAGATCTGGTCCACAAGAGCCTAATGTCTGGTCCTGCAGAATCAGGCACGGTGACTGTTCAGTTTGCCTCAACAAATGAAAGGCAACCATCAGAAAGACGAGTTCACTGATAAAGAGTAAGAAAACATTGATACACCAGAATATTGTGATTTTTCATTGCACAATACTGTAATGATTCTTTGAGGAACTGTATCGATAAGGACATTTTCTTGGCAGTAGTTTTCTGACTCATGTTTTGTATTGTATTTAAGCCTCCAATTGCTAGTTAAAAACTTTAAAAAAAAAGTTTAATGGAAGCATTCATTTAAATGTAACTGAGTGTTTAACAAAGGTAAGAATTTATTTATAATAAGTAACTAACTATTACCTAAAAAAGGTGCAGTGATGAACAGTCAGCTGTGCAAAGGGGGAGTTTATAGTAAATGACCCACTTTTACTGCCCTCATATCTCAGTTACGCGGTGTGAACAGACTGCAGATCGCATGTTATAACTCATTCCTCCAGTTTTAAATGAATGATTCCTGCAGTGTTGCACATTTCAAGAACATATGTTTTTATCAATGGAATCAAACCCTCGGTCTATGGTAATTTTCTCATTATTTGACTAATGCTCAAGAAAAGGTACAAAGGACAGTACAACACCTGTGTGTCAGCAGTGAGCACTTTGATTCGCTGTGTGGAGATGAACAAATCCACTTCTGTCATTGGCTGAGATTCACCATCCGGAGCCTGAAAAAATGAATAATGCTATATTGGTGCTGGGTAATGTGCTTCAATTTCATGTTGGTCTGTCCTGGAGTAGTGCATCTCTTTTAAAGCGGTAAGGTAAGCAGACAGTTTTACCTTTATTCGGTCCACAGCCTCCTGAGCCTGAGACATACGAGCGTTTGTTGATGGGTTCTTTTCTGATTTCATCTGAGTGGAGCCCAGATACTTGGACCCAAATATCACCCCGTCCAACAGGTCTTCAGGGTCACAGGGACCAGGCACTAATAAGTTAATCAGTGTTTAAAAAGTTAGATACATAACAAGATAAAACAAGATAATATAAAAATGTATTGGGGGGACTTACCATCTTTATAAGAGGGATGATCATCAGTGCTCTGCAGTGACAGTATAGACACTCAATAAGGAATGCAGTTTATTAGTCTAATAAATTTAACGATCATTATTGTGATAAAAATTATTTACGGAGGTGCTCACTTTTTGGGGCAATAGATTAACAAATAAATAATAATATACATTAAAACAAGTAATTTTAAGTTTATAGTTCCTGTAGCTAACAGTAGCTTTACCTACCTGCTCACATTCTGCCACAGCATCTTCTTCTGGAGGCTGCTCACCCAGCTTCATCCACACTGGTTCAGGATACTCTTCATCGGGTAATGAGTTTAGGGAATCGTCCCTGTGTCGCCGATGGCCATTTCCACAATGCCCCCAGAACCTCTGTGCATCCTCCTGATTGTAAGAAACTGACACTACAGCATCCACATCCCCTGTGTGGGACAAACAGGTTGGATGTGGTGTAGCGCCAATCTCTGTGCACTGTAGCAGGCCGAGCAGGTCTCTGTGGTGGCTTTCAGAGAACAGCAACCCAGTGGTTTCAGTGCTTTCTTCTGTTATTGAGGAGGAAGCACAAGCTTCCACCTCAGAAAAGCTGGAGTAGTGATGGTGAGGTGGTGAATGATGACTGGGATGAGGCTCTTCACTCATCATCTGGAGCTGGCTGAGCAGGGTGTGTATGTGGCTGTGGTCGTCATCAGCTGATGTTCTGTGAGCAAAATCCTCAGTATTTTCCATGAATGTTTCCTCCTCCTGGTCTTCCACAACACACACCAACTCTTCCACCCCCAGCCCTCGGTCCTCCTCCACTGCTGTGTCCTCTTCCCCTTCCTCCGCTTCCACTTCTGTATTCTGCATTTCCTGCGTGTTAATGTTGAGTTGAGCAACTGTGTCACTCATGTCCAAAGGCAGTAATACTGGCATCCCTGGACAGGCATTGTCTAAGCTGTCGAAAGAAGCAGGGAAGCTGTGGTCATCCAGTTCGTCTGTGGAGCCCGCATTACTGGAGGAGTCAGACCTCCAGTCTAATGGAGGAGGTTCAATCAGGTTGTAGCGATCTAGGTCCTCCACCTCTGAGCATGGCAAAGCCAACTCAGTCTGTTTGATGATTTGATCACCAGAGGCTTCATTAACAGACAGAGAGGCAGACCACTGGGTGTCTGACAGTGCAGAGGTAGGCTGATTGGCAGGGCAGAGGTCTGTGTCCATTTTGAAAGAAAGCCTGTCAGAACAACAAACAACAAATCTGCATTATATTATTATTACTGATTAAGATCACATTACAGCACAATTACAAGGAACTTGTAATATATACTATATATAATTAGTTGTTTCATCCATAAATTGCCAAAACAAAAAAAAAGTAGCCATATCTTTAAATATTGTTTTCTCCACAAACCATATATTTCTCTTGTTTCTTTGGTATATAGGAGAAAATAAACTGATTAATTAATGGATTAGCAAGATTTGGGATTAATTTAGTAATGCATTAATAATGCATCATTCATACATTTTCCAAATACATGACCAACATCACATCTATACATTTGATGAAAAAGCGCTGGGTATAAAAACCATGTCTTTAGTGCAGACACAGTTGCACAAGTCAAACACAGGACTATCTCAAATATAATCTTTCTCCCTTGTCCTTGTTGTCCCACATTAAGATACAAGACAGCAGCCCAAAGCTCAAAGTGCACACTGTGTGTTACCATGTACTATGGTAGTGTAAAGATTCAAAACAGCTTCTTTGAAAAAAAAAATATATATAAAAAATAAGGATTTACACATGATAATTCATAATTGATGTAATCGAAACACAAGTGCTTTATTATATTCAGTATCGGTATCGTTCCAATACTGGTCACAATTACTGGATCGGATATCAGACAGATACAAATGTAAAATCTGATACAATCTAAAATCCATATATTGCATGCATCACTATGCACTGCATAGTGCATTTCTTCTTTATGGGAGAAGAATATTTGATACACAGTTGGAGAATTATGTATTTGAAAAAACTTGAAATGGCTCAGGAAAAATGTGGCCTTAGCTGCTTTATAGTTCGTAGTACAATAAAATTAGTGTATCGGACTGATATCAGTATCGACAAAAACTTTTGTGATATCTGTATCGGACAAAAAAGTGGTATCGTGCCATCCCTACAAACAATGCACTCCTCTGCTAATCTAAAAAGAGATGTGACCAAAAACCATACACAAGAGGTCACAATCAACATAGCTATTGTATTTAACAAAAGTGTAAAATGCAGAAAACACCAACTCCCACCACATACTTAGTATAGTGAATAAATCATCTTTTAACAACAGGACCACAAATGGTCCTCAGATCCTGCACCAAACATTATTTTATTAAAGAGCAGAACAGGTAAGTGAGCAGGTCACTTACATCCCATGTTTACAATACTTTGATATGTTTAGACTATATGTAACTTGCAATTGTTCTACAACAGTTTACTTTACAAATTACTTTAAATAAGACTTGTTTAAATAGACAGAACCTTGATACTTGGTACTTGGTAACCTTGGTACTGGAGTTGACCCAAATAACTTGGCTAACTAAAGTTAGCTAGTCCAAGTAGTTTAAGGCTAACTACTAGGCTAGTTATCACTGCGGCGCCCTGACAACAATAACATGTATTAACTAATACAAAAAATATGAAAACGGCATAAAAATAACTGATTAACAATCGATAGATAACGAACTTTTACCTGATATTGTAGGTCTTCTCCGGTTTCTTTGTGTCCAGACAGAGACTCCTGAGGCTGCCACGACAGACGAGTGGACGTGGTTTGAGGTTTAAGCCTTTTCCAAAACTTTGGGTTTGTATTATTCGTCATAATAACAACAGCCGCGCTGGTTAATGTCATAAATTTACATAGTCTTGCGTTGCAGTTACTGTTTTTAAAAGGGCAGATATCGGCTGCTGCTTTTGAAACGACAGCTTTTACACTGGTGCTGCGCAGACTGAGGCGATGCTGCGTTCAAGTGCTCCAATCAATGTACGTCAGTCATGTATGTAACAATTTAATTGTTTACCCAGAACCCGAGTTTATGAATCCCATCATCTCGATATTTCATCATCAACAACTATGTTGGTCATAACACTTTGTTGCGATCATGCTATTTATAGAACTGCTATTTGTTGTCAGATTAACACAGGATGCATCTGTTTGGGCGCAAAGTCTCCGATATGTTCACCTGCACTTGAAGGCAACAGTAACACGTCCCGTTGAACCTTCAAGTCTTGCTCAGTCAAATGCAGAACACATCGATCCAGAACTACATATCGATTCAGGTACACTGTTGTTACATGAGCTGCAAGTATTTTAGTTGATTCACTTGTATTTCATGTTTCCTTATGGAAATTAATTAAACTAAAGTTGACCCCAAAAATCCTTCTTTTAAGGAGTTTGACAGATAAAGATTTCTTGTCAACAAATACAGAAGTATCATCGAGTGTTTTTATTATGATCGTTTTACATGATTCAAAATATTAAAAAATTCAGTTTACAATTATCTTCTGTTCCATTTGTTGAGCAATAACTTCAGTTTCCACAGGAAACGCTGACAGTGTTGCCTAAGGCATGAAACCGAATGGAAATAAGCTGTTGACTCCAAGCAATATATGCACAGCTTATGAATGAATTAAAAAACCTGCTGAATATGATTGTAACCAGTTACTGTAGTACAGCTTTAACTGATATGGTTAAACCAGCACTTGGTGTTAACACATCATAACATCTCAGTCAACAAGTACAATATCAAAGTCATGATAATAAATTAAGAGTTTATGAATTACTTTAAATCATATTAGATGTATGGAGTGTGTCTTGTCATTGTAAGACCAATCTCTGTTTCTAAACTGTCTGCTGCAGGAACCAGAATTGCCAAGATCGTGATGAAATCCTGTATCACTTTGCATTGAAACAAACAATTTTTTAAACAGCATTGAAAAAGCAGCAGGCATGATGGAATGGATTCAAATATGAATCCAAGTAATAACCACAGTAGGATCTCACACGTCAAAAGTGTGTTTGAGTCATTGATGACTGATCTAGTATTTGTGCACATTGACTCTTTCGTACAATTTGTTTATTTAACACTTACTAACAGTGATGTGACAAGTTGAACCTGCCACTGCTTAATTATTTATATATTTCATTATACAAATGAAAGTTATCCATTACTTTCAGTCACATCTGATAATTGGCTGCAAAACTATTCACTTTTGTCCACTTACTTTGCAGTTACAGATCAAGATGAATGTTGGTTTCACATTTTCTACACCTGCTACACATTCTGTCACTAAGGATTTACCTCTGATATACAGCTATATGCATATTCACTCAGTGCTGATAAAAGCATCTCATACTATTTCATCAGTTTCTATCTATCTGTCTAGGCATTTGTCTGGATCAAACCAATCACAGATGAGATTGTACCCATCAGTCCCACCAACCAAACGGGAAATCGGCCGGCCCACAGGAAGCCAGGCGGCATCCAGTGAATGGCGTTACTCAGATCAACCATTTTGCTGAGAATGGAGAGAACCTCGCCTCGCATCTGCTTGTGGATCTGGGAGTGACTACAGAAAAACAACAACAATATAACACTTGTATATCTGGACATGTTGTAGACAGGGGGAATATGTCTTAAAGTTATAGATGTGTCTTATTTAAAGGGACTAAATATTTATAATGAAATGTCGGAAAATAACACCTGTTGTCAGCGCTGTGTCTTCCACAACTCTTCAGCTTCTGCGTCAGCAGCAGCAGCATTCGAAATGACCTGAAAACAAAGGTTTTACACTGAGAGTGCTTTATGCTCTGTATTTTGCAATTAAAGCAAGAATCACTGTAAGTGTTCCATTCTAAACTTAAAGATTCAGGGTGAAATTTCTGGTTTTCCATGCATATAAAACACATGGGAGACTTGACTTGACACTTATGAATAATAATAGTTTTTAAGGGTACCACACACCTGAGTATTCCCAACAGCAGTGAGAGTCCCCACAGCACCGTGCTTAACAGCCACCATTCACCGGACCTCACTTTTATGAGCTCAGCGTCGGCGGCCCATGCAATGTGTTCGCACGGGTAATAGAGCTGGTCTGCCACATTGTTTAGCACAGAAATCCAACGTAGACATGAGTCCCCCTCCTTTAAAAGATGCCAAAACAAATGACACATTATTATTATTATTTTTTTAAAAGAAATCACATGGTAATGCTATTTTTTCACAGAGCTGATGAGTGAGTTTTCTCGACCTCTGGTCCTTGAACAGCTATTTATTGATACATATTTAGGAATCTATCTGAGATATGTCAAAAATATGTTAAAAAGTTGATGTACAAAAAGGACTTGATTGGTTCTAAAAAAACATTTTCATTTTTAATAACTCTGTGTTTCTGAAATTAAACCATAGAGCAAATGAACAGAATTTTTGAAAACACAGAACCACTGGTTTTCTTGTTGGAAATTCTATTCAGAAAGTTAAACACAAAGCAACTTGTCTCAAAGGAGTTTGTTAGAATTGTTTGTAATTGAGTCCTTTCATTTTGTTTGACCTCATGCCGTTCAGTTCACCAGCAGTTTTAAGATATTCAATCATTAAACATTTTTTAAAATATAAATAAAATTCCATGGTTGCAGTGTAGCTCACCCTGGCTCCAAACCCATAGCTGTGGGTGTAGGCCAACATGGAGAGGTCATCAAACAGCCTCAGCATCGTCCTGCATTGGCTGAGCTGAGCAGAAAACAGGAGCAGACTTTTCCCCAGGCTGTGCGACGACACGACTGCTCCTGCCTGAAGAACTCCTCCAACGAGCTGGGAACCATAGCAAAACGTCCTGATCTGAGAAGACACAGGAGAGGAAACCTTTTTTCAGGGATGTAGTGAAAGCTGAATTAATTTGACATTTTCATACATCCATTTTTATACTTATTATAGATTGACATAAATCCTGTATAAGGTGGTTAGGTTGGAATAACAAGGAAACATGCACGAAAATCTGTAATATACTCTAAGAAATATATTTGAAGTACTCTCTAAAATACCACCCTTTATGAACCATTAACAACTGCTCATGTTGGACTGTGAGGTGAGAAATGGCTATAATGTTCCATCCCAGTCTAAGGTGGCAGCTTTAGAATAATCAGTGAACAGCTGATTATCAGAGGCAGATTGACTTCAGTATTTCATACTAAGGAAGGACAATATTATGGGCACACTATCAGTATCAGCAGATATTGGCTTTAAAATGGATTATCCAATATCAGCAAACATGCCAAGATCTGCCATTATGACTAATGACTGTAGGCTTAATAGACTGTTACTGCCTTGACTTCTATGCTGAGGCCCTCTTTTTAAGTTTATTTTAAATGCTCAATGAAGAAAATGTATATCAACATCTGCTCCCGAATGAGTAGACAAAATATTATATTAATTTCACAACAGAAGAGACTAAATAACCTCTGCATTTGGTCACAGGGGAAAACGTACTGTATATTGGTATTGGTTATCGACCCAAGCGCTCCAGATATATTGGCATATCATAATAATAATAAAAAAATAATCCAATATTGTGCCCTATTTCATACTATTCTTTGAGAGTAAACATAATACATTTGAGGACACCAACTTAGCCTTGAAGTAATAGGATTTAAAAAAAAGGAAAATAGTCTCTCAGTTTAAAAAAATGTCTGAATAATTTATAATAGGAAATAATTGTATTAGCTACTACATAAATAACACATTCATAATGATTTAATAAAATTATGTATATAGTACTACACTTTACACTCTACATGTGGATCATTTAAAAACAATGCTATATGAAATTAGCCTGTCCCACATTTGACATTTAAGTGAATAATACTCACAACTTTATCTCTTCCTCTGTAGGACTCGAGGAGTTGGACCAGAGACTCCACAGCCTGCTGCATGTTTGTCTGCAGCCCACACACACACGCTCTCTGTCTCTGTCACGACGGTAAACAAAGAGAAACTAAGAAATTGTGTTGATTTTGTGAAACTCAGCTGGACTTTGAAACAGGAAGCACCTAAAGTAGACCCAACTAGATGATTACCGAGTAAAGAGACAAAGATGGTGTACTGCTGCCCTCCTCAGGCGGTAAAGTAAAACTACAAATGTGAACAGAACTATTACTGTAATGTAAGTGAACGTAACTATCTTTATCACTTATGAACATAAATGCACACAAATCACGTACAGTCTGAACCCCGGTAGAAACCTCAGACATCTGATCACACTTCCAGTAGACGCCTTTAAAGGTGCATTATGTAACTTTTGGTGGGTTTTGTACTGATATTGATACTTAAGATATATGAAATATGGGCAATGAACGGTTTTCAGTAATGTTATTTATTCCCATCTCCCAGTCCGTTTCTCAATATCCATCCTTGTGCGTACTTATCCGTACTTGTGTAATCCCGTAGTTGGCGAGTATGTACTCCAGTCGTACTTCTCCAGTATGTACTTGAGAAAGGGCCCCGGTCTCTCTCTGTGCGTCTCCCAATACATTCCCCAACATTGGTTCCTACCCATTTCAGGTTTATTGTCAGACATGTAACATCACTCTAGATCAGGGGTCACCAACCTTTTTGAGACAGAGAGCTACCTGAAGGGTAAAAAATAATATGGAGGGCTACCACATTAACATTTTTTTTTTGTTTACCATTTAAATGATTAATATTATGCATTCAACTGCATACACATTCATTCCAGTGCTTACTCCTAACGATTATCAGTTTTTATAAACAATATCAAAGATATTTTACTGAGCGATCATACGGATACATGCAAGTGAGGTGAAGTGAAGTGAGTCCGCGGGCACCGTATTGGCTGCCTGCGGGCTACCAGGTGCCCGCGGGCACCACGTTGGTGACCCCTGCTCTAGATTGTCTTCTTCTTTATCCTCCACACGAGGGAGCCAACTCTGTATATAAAATTATATATACTTTAGGCAATATCCATGCTTTTTACAAAGCCTGTCATCTCCTGCTAAAGTTTCTACAAACCAGCCAGAGTTTCATGTTTTAAAGTGGAAACTTAAGAAGAACAGCTCGGCACACATTGACCTGAACATTTTTCCCAAATTTGCGCCCCAAAATATTCAAAAAGGTATTGTAACATTTCTTGGTATTAAATATACCACTTCCTTTACAACCACCATATTTTATCCTAGGCTTAGTACCAGAAGCCTCATATCACTATTGAGAAGCCTTTTTGTGAAAGATGATCACAGTCTCGTGGCTGAAGACAAAACCCCCACCATAATATCACAATGGAGGGTTAGATAAGTTTATAACATGTAATACACGTTTACAATTAAAAATAGATTTATTCTTCTCCTCTTTTTTGGTTAATGGTACATTCGTAATATTACTTACTTCATCTGATTGTTTATTTTCTTTCTCTTCTTCCAAATTATTAATATTAAGTGGCACCATTTCCTTTCGTGTACCTCACATGTATCAAACTCAAGGCCCGGGGGCCAGATGTGGCCTGCTACGTCATTTTATGTGGCCCACAAGTGATTAATTGGTCTTAAAAATATGTGTTAAAATAGGGCTATGCTGCTTTAAGGCGTGCGTTGACCATGAACTACATTTCCCACAATGCATGGTGATTGTGTGTTTGACAGCCCTGATGTACCTAATTATCAGGGCCGGCCCAAGGCATAAGGGAACTAAGCCGCTGCTTAGGGCTCCGTGACCACTGGAGGGGCCCCCAAGTTTGGATTGGTGTATTTTATTTAGAATTTTTCTCCCCATTTTAACCAAAGCTTTTACACAGTTTTTACATAGTTGTCAGATGTGATTATTTTACTTTATATTTTATTTATAAACCATTTTTATAACCTTGTTCCTTGATATTTATTTGTTTCTTTTATTTAATGCTGTGTTTTTTACATATAAAAGTCAAATCTTTGTATTACAGGAGTGTATTATGATTCCCCCCCAAAGATTGACTGTTATGGACTACGTCTGGTGGCACGTATGTCTGCTTTACACTCTTGAAAGTGTGATTGTAATATAAGCTGCATATAAGAAATGAAGAAGACACTTAAAGGCCACTATAGTGTGAGCTGTTGTAATCTGGAGTCTGACCATTAGATGTCACTTATTCATACACACCGGATCATTAACTGTGTTTAGTCTTGCATAATATTGTATATTGTTTTTCCCCCCAGTTCATTTATTTTGCTCCATTCATCTGTAATCCACATTCCTCCTTCAAGCTGATTAAACCTAAACTAATTCTTTGTCAGCAAGCCATTCTTTCTTATTAGTATTTTACTCAGAAAACAAGATGAAACAGAACAAAAACTTTATTTATTTTAAGTTATCTCAGTGGTCAAGCAACACAAATACATAGAAAGCTACAGTAATAGTGTGTTTATTTTCTATACAAGCAGTTTCACAGACAAAAACCTATGTGTGTGTCGGTGTTTTTTCTTCAGTTTGAAACGTTAATAGTCAGTGTGCGGAGAATCATTGTCATAGACATCTGAAAAAGGAAGGAAACCATTAACTTGGGATTTAAATACATAAAATGCATATATAATGTAAATTCATAACATGTGGATGCAAAGATAACTCACCACTAGGATGGTCAACATCATCGTATATGTCTCCTTCCCTACAGGAGAAGGTTGATTTTAATTCATTTTCACTGGTTAAATATTAAATAAATGTAAAATCAACAGACAGAAGTCAAAGACAACCAGAAGTATTGATTTAGGAGATTTCTTTCCCAAATATTGAGATGTTTACTTAAAGGAAATTCAGGTAATAATGGCAATAATGCATACAGCATATACCGTATATAAAAGACTCACAAGCAGATGACAATTCACTTACATTGGAAGAAGAAGGGATCTGGCCACATATCCATCTGTGAGATGCAACACAAAACAGAGTTTTATGTTATTTCATTATTATTGTATCAATTATTGCCAATTATATGAGACAAACACTCATGAGTAAAGGTTTTTTTTAATTTTTTTTATAACTTTGGTGTTTGCATACATTTTCCAAACCTGTTGCGGCACAGAGCTTTCTTGCTATTGGCGAACTGGATGATGTCAAGGACTTCTCCGTGAGACACAAGCAGATCTTTACCTCCTGGCTTCTTGATGATGCTGTTAGGATCCACCATCATGGTGTGCAGCACTTTGAACTGCCCTTCATACTGTCGAGCAACAGATGACAGTGACCAGGTTTTGGCATTATTTAAAAAGCACATTAATGTTATGCATCATGTTTGCGTTGTATGTGGTGTTCCTCAGGGATCAGTCGTAGACCACGCTCTCTTTTCATAAGGTTCCTTTATGGAGAAATGATGTGATAAATACAGTGATACTGACCTTAAATTTTTTTCTTAGTTCCTTCTCCATTTTGGGATCTATGCTGAAAATGATATCAATTTCAGTTTTCAGCAAAACATCATTGTGACACTACAGTCTTGATCAACCATTAAACTAAACATTTCTGCTTCCTTTTAGTGAATAGATCAGAAAAGAACAGATACCCGATTTCAGGTGGTGGTGGGGGGAAATCCTCCATTATTTGAACATCATCATAATCATCTGAGGACAAAACAAAAATATGAAGTGAAACAAACGTTTTGATCCTATTTGGTTTTTGATTTCTATTTCCTTTTTATACAAATGTACGCTGCTTATGATATATTAAGAAAACCATGTTGGCCAATTTATCTTGATGTGAGACAGACTTTTCCACTTGGAAACTGACGTTTGAAAACTGTTCACTATGCTGCACCAAAGTTAGTTACTGCCCTTTATGCCTACTGGCATGTAGGGCAGCAAAAAAAGGATTTCCACTCCTGTCTGTTTTGGGCCAGTGTCTTTATAGAGCCCCAGGTGTGATGTAGGGTCCTCGACTCTCCCTCCACCGTCCTGAACCCACAAGTCCATCGAGAAAATTGTGAGGACACAGTTTGTGTCACTGAACTACACTACCTTTTTTCCTTTTGGGGTCACTTAGAAACGTCCTTATTTTTTAAGGAAAATCACTCCTTTTTTTTAATTAATCAGAAATACACCCTATACATTGTTAATGTGGTAAATGACTATTCTAGCTGCAAACGTCTGTTTTTTAATGGAATATGTACATAGGTGTATAGAGGCCCATTATCCACCAACCATCTCTCTAGTGTTCTAATGGTACATAGTTTTTACTAATCGTGTTAGAAGGCTATTGGATGATTAGAAAACCCTTGAAAACCCTTGTGCAATTGTGCAAAATTATTATTTTGAATAAAAAAAATCATTATTTCTAATCTTGTCAATGTCTTTACAATATTTTCTATTCATTTTGCAACTCTTTTGATGAAGTGTGACTTTTGATGGAACACCAAAAAATTGTATAGGTGACCCCAAACTTTTGAACTGTAAATCCAAATGAAGAATTTAAAATACTTAAGTCACAAAATAACACATTTAAATGTACTCATATATAGGTAGCAGTGGATGAACAACTCATATTAGCTGTGATGTTAAAACACTGATTTTATCTGTGGACTTTGGTGCAGGAGAGAGTGGTTGACAAACTTCAAACTTGATTTTCCAGCCAGAAAAGCCAGGCTAATATCTAGAATTTTTTTTTTTTTTTAAGATATGGAAAACTTACAGGCATACATTTTATTTGGTGGGGGTTTTGTTAAAGTGGCTGAAATCTGTTATACCTTTACCTTACTGATCTCAAACTGGTTCACAGAAACAATGGTGCACTTGGTGAAGTCAGTATCGATATTGTATCAATATGTCATACAACTAGTCATTATTTATCTATTAAATATAGAAAAAAATAAAGTAAACATGAGAAAACATATGATCCATTTAAAGCTATACAGTAGGTAAACTGAGTTTCATAGTTTGTAAACTGAGTTGTCATTGAAGACAACGTTTCTGCAAAGTTTCAGTTAGCTGGGTATTTATTTTGAAACAAACGGAGTCAAAAGCATGCTTTGTTGGTTCTTACCGTCTTCTTGAGTCATGCTGCAGATGAGAGGAAACACAAAGTGCATGTTAACTGGCACAGATTCAGAAAAAAACAAGAGAAAACCAGAGTTCATATGCAGCAGGATGAGAATGACGTGCTGTACCTGTCTCTGTGGTTGGAGTCCATATTAAACATGTGTGGGGGGTCAGGAGGAGGTGGAGGTAACGCCGATGTATCTAGTTTTTTGGACTGCAGCACTTTGCGCTTCACTGCTTCGTAGTCAATGTCCACACACGTGTTGCTGATATATCCATCTACAAGCACACAAGCATATGGATTTACTCTTTTTTTTTTTACCGTACAGTACTTAACAAATGTATTAGACCATCTGTTATAAAAACGAGAAATCTTTCAAAACGTTATTTAAAACTAAAAATGTTGTTGAATTTACCTTTTTATATCCACATTTGGTAGAAGTCAGAAATTAATGAAGCACATTCAACCACGAAATACTAATGTTTCTGTTCAGGAATGCTATAGTAATAAACTGTAATTTGACATCTTAATCAAGGAATAATAATGTGCTTTACTATTTTTAGCATTTGAAATACAATAACAACATTAAAAATATAATTTTGGTTAAAGAGCTTCGACAGACTGGTGTATTAACCATTACAGAATAATAAAAAAATAATTGTGATCATCATGATCAATATTGTTAATTTAAAGGGCAGCTGGGGCTTTGGGTGGTGGTCTAGTACATTTGTTAATCACTGTATGACATACAAACATCTCAACATATGACATATCATTACATTAACACATGACATACTGTACAACATGCAGTACTGTGCTTATGTCTCAAGGCACCGCCAGCGTTGTCGTGATTATGTCTGTCAAACATGATCATTTGGATTTCAAATACATGTGACTGAAAGTTGGTGTTATATATCAACAAACTCATTTGTCAACAAAAATAAAAAATACTATTGAAATGAATCTAAAACTAACTGAACTAACTATAGCACCATGGGCAGGTTGTGTACTCAGGCAAAGAGAAAACTGAATAACCACGCTGGGTTTTGATGTTTATTTGATCCAGTTACACAAACAAACAAATGTTTTGTCTCTTCTGCTCTGGAAAAAAAAAAAAAAACACCACCCAGGTGCACTGAAGTCTCCTACCAGCTTTCTGCCTTCATACTTTTGAGTGCCCCCCAGTTCCCACGGTGTATCTAATGAAAACATTACAATCGACATAAACTATCAAAAAATAAAAGTATTAAGCAAAGCAATATTATCAATAACAAAATAATCTATAATAAACAAACTATTCTATGAATGACCACTATGAACCAAAACTAATAACTAGCTCCAACAGGATTTGTTGACATGAAATAGTGGGACAAACTCTGGTTTTAGCAGTAACATTAAGAAGGGTCCGACTTTTCCTGCATACTTGTTTCCCATATTTGCTGGATGTGTTCCAATAAAGAAAAATAATGATACTGAACATACTGAACATAAAATGTCATAAATGAATGAATTGGATATGATCCTTCTCAAGTTTAGTATCAGTTGTAGTTTATGTGTAGTATTTTAATCTAGACACAACAAACAGATCTAAAGATTAAAAGCTTTACTTTCTGACCTTCACGGCTGAATTAAACACTGTCCTCTGTGGCTCAGGGTAGAAGGTGGATTAAATGAGAGGAACTCAAAGCAAAACTCACAGTCTCCATGTAGAGAACGAGCCAACCATCTTCCTCCAGGGTTGTCCTTCACTCGAATGATATCCACACTCTCTCCTTGTCTCACATTAAGGTCTAGTTTTCCTCCTCCCTGCCAATCGTGTCGGACCTTTGCTGTATGCAGAACCTCTGTGTCCCCTTCCAACTACACATGGGATGGATAGAAAACAGTTGTGAAAATATATATAATATAAAGAAAACACAGGGTTTTAGTGGCCAAATGCTGTTTGTTTCTTACCAGAAAGTTCTTCCTCAACAGTTTCTCTTTTTTCTGTTGCTCTAGCTTCTCCTTCTTGTCCTGCTCCTGATGCCTTATCAGTTCTTTCTTGTTCATCTTCTCGACGTTCACATGGACCTGCTTCACCTGCACCTGGTCCCTATGAAGGAGCAACATAACCTTTATCACACATCCAACAAAAAAAACCAAAATTTCATAGCTTTCTATTAAAACCCACATGTATCTTTATCATCACTCATTTTTATTTACAGTGAAAGCTCAATCACTGATTAACCAGGATTACCAGTTGACTGATGACTCATGCCTTTCACTGTTTCAGTTTGACCCACATTCCACCACCACTCAACCTGTTTCTCATCACAGTATCCAGAATTGAATGTGTGTGTTGAATCACAAAAAGAGCTCTTAGTTTAGAAGTAAAAACAAAGCCACATGAACATGCTGTTGACTTTAGAACTAAGAGCAAATAGGGAGACACTTTATTATTGGAGGATAATTCTTCAAATATTTGGAAAAAAGGTGTCACCGAATTAAATAAATATAAATATCCCTTAAAAAAGGCACATTTTCCTCATTGTTGTTGTGTTTTTTTCTTCATAAAAGATGCCACTGCAGTCATTAATTCAGTTGAAGCCACTTTCTATTTTTGATCTACAGTACAGACACAACAGATACAAAAAAGTAAAACGTTCTAGTGCACTTACTCGTCAATAAACTCGTACACGTCGTCATCCTGCAAAAGAAAGAAAACAAAACTCAGTGTTTTTCCATCAGTGACATAAAAGTTATTACTTTTCTTCTCTGCTGACAATGAATGAAATTTAACTGTGTAAATAATATACACTCACCTCGTTCATGCAGTGTAAATCGTTGTCACTCGCAGACTCTGCAAAGTCACGCAATAAAAAAAAAGTCTTTAAAGATATGAAAGACTTTGTTCCAAACTATTTCAAATGTCTTTGTGTTTGAAGAAGAAGAAAAAGTGAATGTGTGTGAATTTTACCAGTCCTCTCAAAACTTCCAATGTCGTCATAGGTTTCCTGGTTATCGGCGATGTCTCTGCAATTCATTATGCAAAAATGTTTGTTTGTTTGTTTGTGTTTCAGAAATTACTCACTTCTCTTTGCTGCATTTTCAGCAGCCACAAGTATCATTTAAAGTGACTTTGTTGTTCATCATTTTAATACGTGATAAGTGCCTTGTGTGATTTATACTCCTGTGAGTATTTTACTTATTGTTTTTTGCATTATTAAGATTATTGTTATTTACAGTAAATTGGCATTTTAATGTGACATAAAAATATTTCTTTTTAATTTAATAACACCAGCATGTTGTAAACAGGTAACTACTCACACAGAAGCGATCTGGCGCGGCAGCTGGCTCGGTTTGTTGGATCGTTGTGGTAGTTTTGGAGGACTCAAAACTGTCGGTAGTGACATTTTTCTTCCTGATGAACTCGGGGAATCTGCTGAAGGGAACCAGAGAGAACGGAAGTGAAACAATGTTTAAAGTTTTGTTATATAAAAAAAAATGAAGCCCCCATAATTCTCTGATATTTAATGTTTGTTCGGTAGCACTGAGATTTTGAATTAGTTAACTTTCCAATAGCAAGCAAATTAGATGGAGAAATAAAACCGACACACAAGTCGTAGAACAGGCTACAGTAGACAGATCTGTTAATGTCTCAACCCTTAATCTGTGACACATTAAACCACAGAGTAGAACGACTATAGTTCTTGCGTGTGATAATCATCAATCTTGTAATTTCTTCAGCCACTCTTTATTAATTTGTGATCATTTTGAACAAAAAGAACCACAAGTGTCTGCTTCTCGTCTGCAAAGGCCCGAAATAAAAACGTAATTTTCCAACCAGAGAGTTATCAACTAAGAGGGTTATAGATGAAATGCATTTCACATATTACAAAACAAATGGACGAATAAAAAGACAGAGACACTCACTGTCGATTTTCCTCACAGAGGGGAGAGCAGGTCCTCGGTTGATCCTTCTAAAAGGTTCCAGGTTAACATTTGGAGGCCGTTTAGGCTTCAGAGGCAGACGTCCTTCAGGAGGTAGAGGCTTCCTGAGCGGCGTGACCTCGCCTATGCTCCTCTGTCTGTGCTGTTTTTGACGGAGATGAGGGGTGGATGTGGGGGTAAGTTCAGGACTCTGAGCCGGGATCAGAGCTGGTTTGGTGCCTGAGGGCCTCTGGTTCCTCAGCATCATGTTCTGCAGCATCTCGCCTGTCTGCTTGACCTTGTTGTTGTCTGTCAGTTGGATGGATGCTCTGACTCCAGAAATGGGAGGTGGCTGAGCGAAGGAAAGAGGTCTGGAGGGGCTGGAGGAGGCCAGTGGCTCTGCCTTTGGAAACCTGCTCTGTCGCAGGCCGGTGAAAGGAGGAGGAAAACTCGGAGACAGTCTGTGATGAGCCATGTCGCTCTCCATCACCGGGACGATCGCTCTCCCAAATCCAGGCCGTGGAGATTTTGGGGAGCTGCTGTCTCTGCTGCTGCTGGTGTCTGAGGCGCTGGCCTTGTTGTTGAAGCGTGCTCTCAGAGCCTTGACATCAATGCTCTCCTCCTGAAAACACAACACAAGAGCACAGACTCAAAAGTGCACCTGCTCCGTCTCTGAAGCAGGAAGTTAGCAGTAGAGCACTGCAGAGCAAGGCACACTCCCCACGCTCAAAAGCACACGCTGCTTCTCAAAAGCCTCTGAACAAAGTAAACCTTCTCTGTGCAATTTCCTGGTAGTTTTGATCTTCACAGAGGTGACAAATCCCCACCAACTCCTCACAGCAATCCAAACCTCGGAAACTGCAAGGTACAAATGCATAACTGCAGGCAGCAAGTCATAATATCATCAGTGCCCACGCCATGGCGATATGATGCAGAGGCTGATATTGACAGTAAGATGACGTTTTTTCCCAGGAACTACACATCTATTTCAGCAGGACAACACTAGGCCACAATATACATGAGATACAAGTGTGAGTCTGCTTGACTCGCTCTCCTGCAGTCCAGATCTGTCATGAAACACTGACTGTTTCAATGGGTGACTCTGGACTGTTGAGCAGCAAGTCTTGTTTAGAGCAGGAAATGGACAAACATTCCATGATGCAAAGCTGCAACAATGAGTATCTCCATTTTCCAGATGATTACAACGTGTAATTAAAAGAAAAGCTGGGGTAACCCAGTGGCTCTGTGTGTTGGAGGCAGACATTTTTTTTTTTTTTTATGACTTTATTTAAGGCATTTTCAGATATACAAACAAGAACTTAGATACATACACATACAAAAACAGATATAACATTACTCATTAACATAATCCCATATTACCCTCCCCGTGTTCCCTCCCACAGGCCAAGAGTGAAAAAAAAAAAAAAAAAAGAGATCCAGAGATACTGTAGAAGCATGACATTAATAGACCAGTCAAACAAACAGATTGACAAAAGAAAGCATTTAAATAACATGACATGTTACAAATTTAACTCCTTCACATACTCGACAAAGGGAGACCACACTCTGTTGTAAGGAGGCAGACATTTTTAAACAAAAAGAATTAACAATCTGTCCTTTTTGTCTGTTAAAGAAAGATTAAAGTGGATTAAAGTGGATTAACAAAATACACACAGATAAAATAAAAGAGGCAAGGTTGAGATGGATTGGACGAATATATTGGATTTCTTATATATCAGGTGAGATGACCTATGATGGAACCTCTGGAGTCAGTGATGAGTTATGATTTTATTGAAAACAGCTCGGATCCAAGGAGAACATGAGACACCTGAACAGTAACTCATTATCGCAGATCCTGGCAAGCAGTTTGCCAGGTCTGATACTTGAGATATATTATCCGATGCCTGGCACCTTGGTATCTACGGAGGGAACCTTGAAATGCGTCTTTGCGTAAGTTATGGCTGCTTATATTGAACACCAGGTCTGGTTATAAGAATATATAATAATATATAAGATTAGCACTTTCTCTCACAGATTAAATTAGAGAGTTTCTGGGCAGGAGGAAAAGAGAAACGACAGAGAAGATTCACGGATGTTGTGAAGTAGGACATGAGGACAGTTGGTCTAACAGAAGATGACATAGGGATAGGACAAGATGGAGGCAGATGATCTGCTGTGAAGACGAAGGGAAGCCGAAAGAAGAAGAAGTTTGATGAGTGGCTACAGCTCAACTATCACTTCCTCCAAACTCAAGGGGTGTCAGTTACAGGCATGCGGGCCAGAACCCGCCCACCAGAAGTACCAATCCGGTCCGCAAGATCAATTTGTGTAAACTACTTTTGTAAGAAGGCTGCAGTTCCTTTGAGAGCTGGGCAAGTGCACGAGCAGCCACAGCTCCAGCCCTGGAGGTCACATCTCCCTGCACTTCAAGCTACATTGAAGATAATCTAACTACAATTATGTAGTTATACATACAGTAATTCCTGCATTTTTATTTGCTCCCACTTTAGTTTCAAGAATACTACACTCTTAGAAATAAGGGTTCCAAAAGGGTCCTTCTACAAGGGTGGAGGTTCTACCTGGAACCCTTTCCCAATGAAAGGGTTTTTCAAGGGTTCTTGGTAACACTAATGGTTAAGAACCATTTTGATCCAGAGAACCTTTTAAAACCCCTTTTCCTGAATAAAGGGTTTTAAAAGTGTTCCCTCCAAAAGGGTTCCAGGTGGAACCTTTAGAAAAAGGCTCTACCTGGAGCCAAAAAGGGTTCTCCTATGAGGACAAGCAGAAGAACCTTAGATGGTTCTACTTAGCACTTTGATTGATAAGAGTGTACATAGATGTGTAGTAAAATAATTTCTACAATACTAACAAATACTAACATTTTTAGTTACAGATACCTGTGTTTTTTTTTTTACCTTTGTGGATCCACTCTTATTGCTGCAATGCACATGTGTAAATAGTAAACTTAAGCATGACATTTTCAGGTTTTTCATGATATATAATTTGTATAATATACTTATCATTAAATGTAAAGGAAAACATTGGAGTACTTGTTGTTTATAAGTTAATATGATATTATTTTACTTGTCCGGTCCACATACTGCTCTGAATGTAGGCCCTGACTTAGAATGAGTTTTAGCGCCCTGCTATATACACTTCAGAGGTTGATAAGTGGTTCTTGTTGCTATCACAACACAATGCACACAATGCATGGCGATAGCATGCAAAACACATGCAAACCATAATTTGCAAATCAGTATGTTCACCAGTTGGATTCTACGTTTCGACATCAGACTTAAAAAGACACATTAATTGTTGCATCATGAACTCATGGGCTTTCAGTCTTACTATGTTTATGTTCACATGTCATATTTCCTGTCAAGGTTCTAGCTGTGAACTGCACTGCACCACTGCAGAAGTGGAGTTAGAGCATGAGAATAATCATCACTTTCGAATGACACCTTTAAAAAAACAAAACAAAAAAACCCCACTGAACTTCACTCACCCCCCTTTACAAACTGACAATAATAATATATAATAGCAATAGAATTAACACCAGCTCAATTCTCCTAAATGTAATGTAATATCTTTTGAGTGTTTTACAGAACATATTTAGTTGTATGGAGGGCAAAAGGGGAGATTTTGAGATCTTACAACTTCACTGAAAATTGTTTGTAAGATGGAATTCCTTTTAAAAGAAGGATGAACTCAAAAGCCACCACATGGCAGCCAGTATAATAAACACAACTCTATATAGATGTAAAGCTAAGGAAAGCTAGCATTTGCTGTGTGTATTCTTGGAATAAATCATTCATTATTTTGGACAGGAGTAATTTTAAACCATTAAAAGTGGGGGAAACAATCAGAACGCCGTCCTGCTAAGTCTGACTTTTGAAGTGTCAGACTGTTAATTTACAAAAAACATTCACTTGCCCCTTAGTACAGTTTTTGTCATTATCTCCAAAACCACTGGCATTTTGAAATGTCTTTCTTTAGAAATGTCTTTCTTTAGAAAAGTGTCAGTACTAATTAATTATAATAAACCATATTCAATCCAAAATTGTTGATACCTTTAATTATTTTAAACAGCCAGTTTGTTTACGTGGCTGTCCTCAACGGCTTGAATGTTGGGTTCCATGCTGTTGGTGATTAAAAAGATGCAGATGGATCCACTACTTTATTATGTTGTTGTTTCCAGATGTGTTGAAGAATCGTCAGTATGGTTGTCGAGTCAGCCCGGAACTACGCGTACATGTCTCGTTCTTTGGCCGTCTGTGTGACATTATTTATCATTTATCACCCTGACAAATTAACTTGACGACGAAAGAACTTATGAAAGAAGTCCAGCGCCCATGGCAGAAACAGCAGCAGCAACAGAGAGAGAAATAATGCTGGTTAAGTTAAAGTTATAAATCAGTTTTAAATCATTGCTGTGTGATTACCAAATGTGACCAGCAAACACAGATTTGCCTGCGTGCAACAAGAGAAACAGAAGAAACAAATGAAAAAAGAGAAAATGTGGTTCTCTGTTCATCCTGCTGTCAATAACAATGTTGGTGTAACAACAAAGGAATGGCCCCCATCTATTTTCTTAACACCTAAAAACACAAGCCTTACAAAGTCAGAATAAAGTCAGCGTATGAAGAAATGCAGGAAGTGTTCATAACCACACAGTAAACCTATATGCAGCATCCTGCACCGGTTACCTTCTCCATCCACACTCGTGCAACAAAGAGCTGCAAACTCTGAGCTCGCTCTCACTCTGTCTCATCTCTGCACCACAAAACTCACACATGAGGTTGAGCTTCCAGTCAGTGTTTGTCTGCAGACGAAGATCTCTCTTTCTCTGTGTTGCTGTTCGTGTGTGTGCGTGTGTGCGTGTGTGTGTGTGATTAAACTGTCTCACCACACATGGCAGCTGTGCAGGTTATCAGTAAAACTACAGTTAACATTATTTAGGTTTCAGTTACCTGTGCTATAATAGATTACCAACTACAGAAATAATTGTATTATTTTGATATTTTCTGACATAGTTGTTGTGAAACCAGGCCTAATAGAAACTTGGATGTTAGTGTTGTTTTCATTGTTGTCACATATGACATATGGGAAAACAATAAAGGATGGACTGTATGTCAAGTCACGAAGAAAGTGCCAAGGGTTTTACAGTCAAAGGTTAAATATCATCCATTATTGAGCATTTTCTCCATAAAAGAATTTCAAGCAGAAGTGAAGAAGCATCTGCCGAAATCATCACTAGCGACATTGCTGATGATGATTCTGTTGCCTTCATCTTTTGTGAGAAATGATGGGATTAACTAAAGACATTAAGCTTTTCACTGGATTCAATACACCAAATCATGAGTTTACTGTAGGTTATAGTGAATGGAGTGAAACATTTTTTTTTTCTGAAAATGTATTTACAAGACAGAATTAACTAAGTTGTTTGTTTTCTTTTCAATAAAAACAATGAATTCAGTCAATGTTCTGTCAGGTTGCAGTGATGGACAGAAGGAAATGGACAAGTTTAAATGTAGCACAAGTGTGTGACAAAAAAAGGTTGTAAACATTGTAATTATTGATTTTCTTACCATGTTTGTGATGATTCAGTCGTGGATAATGAAGAGCTCCATGTGACTGTACAGTACGTCAGGCAGCTACATGACCTGTGTCAGTGAGCTTCACAAAGAAATGCTCAGTAACCTCAGACTGTCGGCACGTTCACGGGCAACTGTTAAGTTTGGTTCAGTTACTGTTAAGTTTGAGTACTTCCTGTTTTATTCTGTTGTCATAGTAAGACTTCCGGTGTGTGCGGGCCCTGTTTAGCTAACCTCAGCTAACTTTATTACTCGACACTTGGGCTGCGAAAACTTAAACCTGTTGTCCTCAAATTTACTGACATCAATTTATACCTCAAGAGAATTATTATAAGTAAGATTATTTCCCAAACTATCTTATGTCAGGTATTTTAAGTTTATTTGTTGATTACTTATAGAGCAGAGCACCTAAAGAAAAATATGAATCACCATAAAATGACACTGAGTCACCTAAATATAGATCTTTTTAGTGTCTAATTACTTTATATTATTTCTAAGCACATGTTTTTTTTTGTTATTTATAACATTTCATGTCAGATATTAAAGGTGCCATATGTAAGAATGTGGCCAAAAACGGTAACTACATTCAAATTCAAAATACCGGGGTCTTTTAGGTTTTGTTTTCTGACGTAACTGGCAACCCGTGGTTGCTCGGCAGCTGAGACTCTACTGACTGCAATCATTGGTGGACGGCGGTAGGTGGCGCCACATGCCAAAACATGATTTCAAAACGTAAACATGATTTGCAGTCTGCAAAAAAATTTTTTTTAATGCAAATATTTTGTCTGTACTGTTGTTGTTGGTGAGTTCAGTTTGTTAAATGAACATTATTCCTGAGTCTCTGTGACATATTAGGAGGATTTTATGGCCAGTTGCTTTAGATGTATTACATAATGCACCTTTAAGTATGAAGCTTTTGACTAGTATAACAGGAGGGCTAAACAACAGTTAAAGCTCTTTTATAGTCAGCTCTGTGCCACATTATCATTCCCCCTTTCATGTAAATGCACTCACAACTTCCCTGTTTTTGCCGTCCTGAAAATTGACTCCTGTTTGCTTGTTTGGTTTATATTTCCCCCCTGTTCGTTGTCTTTGTAGGACTGATTATGACTTTTGTTTATCACAGAAACATGAGCCTTTTTACATTAACAACATGAGATAAACGGCAGAGAAACATCAACATTTCTCCCTGAAATGTCACAGATTTCACTACACTGTTTGTTTGACCGGAGCCAGTGGAACAAGTGTGAGGAACAATAAATTGAAGTAAAAGAGTGTGTTGAAGTGAAATGTGCATTCTGTATTTTTGAAATTATGTGCATGCAAGTCAAGTTTTAATCAAATTTAGATCCTTGATCACGATATGAAAACAAAATCCCCAGGAGCAAAAGTGATTTATTTTTTTTGTTTTGTTTTTTGAGCAACAGAAGATTGTAATTAAATTGAATCGGAAATTTTATTAGTAACATGTGAAGACCGAGTATAGCTAATTAATTTTCATGTATCAGATTTAAACAAAATAAAAAAAACAGTATACCGCTCATAGTTTTCAATTTCAGTTCATTAAATGAGAAACAGGATCAACTTCTCAACAAACCTGCCCTGTTGCTGTATTTTTAAATCTCTTGTTTCTTTCTGTACTTAGTTCTCATCCAGTCAACAACCACTTTCACCACCAGTGTCTGGACTTTTAAGTGATTCTCCTCCCTGTGCCAAAAACACTTTGACTATGAGCATATGATTCTGTTTAATCTGTAATACATTTATTTTTCATTTCCTGGTCTCTCCTGGTTGAAATACTGTTATCTGATGTTGGTCAAAGTCATGACTGAGTATCAGTGTGTTCATCACAGGAGGAGGTTATCGTCCACACGGGGAGCTGCTGACACAGTGTTGGGGAACCCACTGACAGGAGTGGGTGAAGCAGGTGTGTTTCCTGCCCACATGACCTCACACGGCTGAGAGGTCATCATACCATGACTGCCGGCAGCTGACGCTGTGACACCTGCCATGTTTGGCCACGGAGCCGTGGGTGGAGCTGCCCACTGGTTCCCCAGGGCATGACCCCAGGGCATGGCAGAGGGAGAGTATGGAGGAGAGGAGTATGGAGAGCCCCCTAGTGGCTGTGTGGGGAACATGGACAGAATCTGAGAGCTGGAGAGCATTGGCTGAGGCTGTGGCTGTGGCTGAGGCTGTGGCTGTGGCTGTGGAGCATCTGTAAGAAAAGCAATTGATGGAGTGAAGTAAAGCTCAGTTATGCTTTTGCTCAATGTCGGGTCACAAAACAAACTATGGTGACGTCTTCACTATTTTACAGTAGGTACTGGATAAAATGGATAAAACAGTGGATACATTTAATTTGGTCTTATAAGGGTTGGCCCTATGCAATTTGGCGCCCAACAGGCGAGATAGGGATTTGGTGTCCCCCCCCTCCCATTGACATACAGCAATAGGCGGGGTACACCCTGGACAGTTCGCGAGTCCATCACAGGGCCACATTAGAGACAAACAACCATTCACTCACACTCTCAATTTAGAGTGACCAATTCACCTAATCCCCAAATCTGCATGTTTTTGGACTGTGGGAGGAAGCCGGAGAACCCGGAGAAAACCCACGCACACGGGAAGAACATGCAAACAGAAAGGCCCTTGTACCATCTGGGGCTCAAACCCGGGTCTTCTTGCTACAAAGGCAAGCGTGCTAACCACGACGCCAACCGTGTGGCCTTTATAGATATGACATGAAAATGTAGATTAAATTAATCATCAGTACCATGGGAACTATGGCACAGTGAGCTTCTGTTTTAAATATGTCTCCTTGACATAGATTAAAAAAATCTAACACACTGAATGCATATTTTGACAGATCATTTGCCTTATTTCACATTTCCTGCACTCAGAATAATATATAATAATAATAATATATACCTAATAAATTACCTAATAATTAAATATAATTTCATTAAAATATGATGTTTTTTCAGCACTTGAATGAACCAGATGTTTAATTTAAAGGATTTTCTGTAACGATAAAGTGTGCAGTCTTCACAACATTCAGAAACATTTGCTTTCTGAGTTTGCGTGGCTCCCCCTCAGAAGGACACAGACTTCACTGTCCAGGCTGAAGGACACAGGGGAGGAAGACAACATTCGTCCCAGGGCTGTCCAGCTCCTAAACGCTGAACACTGACCCAGCAGTATAAGCACTAATGCAGCTACACAAACGAACACATTACTCATGTGTCTGTGTCTTGTTTTAGCTACTGTCATGTCCCTTTTAATCTGTCCCCTGGGGACAAAATAAAGTGATTTGTATTCAACTGAACAGAATGTTTGTTTTAAATAGTCGAAGAAAGAATATCTCAAACATGTTCTATTTTTTCTTTGATGGAAGAAAAAGTTGGACCAAAAGAAAACACTAAACAATAAAAATAAAAAAAACACTTAAACTGAGGGTATTAGTCTCTGGAGTGATATTTGACACTTGAAGATAAGTTGTTTTTATAGATAAGTTGGGATTTATGTCATTTTAAAATATTTTGGTATGTTGGCTTCTGAATAGAAAACTTCTTGCACTTTAAGGCAATTTTTTTTGACGATCTTCTCTATATTTGAGTAAGGTTTTATTATCTGTTTTGTGGTTATAACAATTCCGTTTGTGCTGCTGTATTTTGCTGTCACACAGAGGCGTGTTGAAGTACATTTAAGGAGACTGTTCATCACAAACAACACCTGTGTGAGGGTAAAAGCCTCTGCATGTCAGAACCATGTTAGCACTAACCTGTCTGACTGATACAGGAGCTCTCTGTGGGTGACAGTGGCTCCCTCATCTGGACGGAGAAAATTTCCATCAGCTCATTACTGGAGGAAACCTACACACAAATAGAAAATATGTTCGTTTGCCAGCAATAGAGGATTATATGGGGTTAAAATAACAATCAATACAAATGTATTCATTATTATTTTATTAAGAAAAAAAAGAGATAAGTCACTTTGTACTGCTGTTCTTAGTAAAATGTTGAAAACACTCCTATGGTTGTGTAAACGTTTTACCTGATTTACTTCCCCAGGTGAAGAGTCTGGTCGTGGACTGAACACACTCTCTAAAGCTGTTCCCTATGAAAATAAAAGTCCATCATTTAAAAACACTGTTAGATTTTGTGACAATAATTGCATTTTCTCCATCTTTGGTTCACCTCAGGAGGAATGACTGAACTCTCATCAAGGGGCAGCAAGGTGCTCATCTGTAAACCAAAGCAAAATGCAGTTTTTACTTTTAATCAGAAAGAAATAAGAAATTCATTTATAAACAATTCATCTCTGACTTGAGTCGGCGCCTCTGCAGGTTCCTGTTGTGTCTCTTGGTCCAAACGCTGACAAACTTCCTTGATGTCAGCCACGACTGGATCTGCCTGGTGAAGCAGAAAAATCTCCTTTCATTTCATTGTTATTTGTTCCAATCATGCAATGCAGTGTCCATGAATGAATACAAATATATATACGGTATACATTCTCACTACTGCTCAGTGTGCGAAATACCCATTAATAATTGGGGGGGGGGCAGATGTCCCCATCTCCCATTTATTGCACAATACTGTTTCACCCCCCCAGGAGCCACCCTGCATTATTGGATTATTCCCTGTCAGATGTGGGCTTGTGTGGGCCTTTTCCACAGCGCCATTTGGAAAGCAATTATTAAAACATTAAAAATACACAATTAGAAATAAAATAATTGACATTTTGTCTGGTTAAAAAGGATAAGAAAGCATGCAAAGTGTATTATGTATGTAGATCATATATGTAAAACTGAAAATACAAAAATCTTTAGGAAAAAAAATGCTTTCTAATTACACTGTAACATGTTTAGACCCCCCTCAAATTTTGCATTTGAGGCTTTCAGGGGGTCTTGAATGTTAATCAGGGGGGTCTAAGCCCCCCAAACCTCCCTGTATTTCGCACAGTGCTTCTGCTGCGAGGAGAAATATATTGATGCAGTGGAATGATGATAAAAGCCCTTCAGTTAAAAGTTTGTGTAAGATCATATTTGAGCTGTTTTTTGGGGGGAAAATCACACAAATATTCTACGTATACTGTATACTAAAAAGATAATGATTTACAAGCTGACAGACTGCTAGTGCAGGGACTTTTCCCATATGATTATTATGATTATTATGAGTTGCCATGCTTTGACTGTTCCTCTACAGTCCCAGTACTGTACTGTGGTAGTTGTTACCAGGTTGGCCATCTTGATGTAGAAGAGGCTGTAGGAGTCTTGGTGTTGGTAAATGTAAGCCAGAGCTCTGGGGTCGGACTCATCTTTTGTCAAAGAGCTGATTCTGCTCCTCTCGTGGTCATGAAGAACAGCCTGGAGATGAAGTAGATGAAGAAGAGGATTTTAATCCTGATCCTGAACACACAGAGCCACCGCGCAAGCAAAAAAACCTGTGATGATTATTATCACAGCAAACAGCATGGAAAGCAGAAAGTGAAACAAACGGCTGTGGCACGGATTACTTCCGCATCTGCAGAAAATGAATAACAAGTTCCTAGATTTATTATTACAATAATTTTCTCGGGACTACAAGGGATTTCACATGAAAAAAAGATAAATAAACACTAGTTAAATTAACTAGTGATTCAGCCAAGTTCATCTAAAAAAACATTCCAGACTGAGGAAGATAATATCCGTTTCAAATAGTTTGGAATATGGAGACAAAGTAAGTGATATATACAGATTTTTAAAAGAGTCAGAGCATTTCTGCAGCATTTATAAGGAGCAAATCTCTCTCGTAATTTGTTGGTGGTCGAGCAGATTGAAAACACATGGGAGTGATCCCAGAGGAGCTGAAATGCACAGCAGGAGATGCTCAGCAGCTTGAATACATTCAGTTTGATTTGGGAATTATTGCTGGTACCAGGTTTACCAGGCACGACGATAATATTCCACAGTCAGTAAAAAGATTAGGCGGAGAAGTGGGTAGTAAATGATGGAAAGGATTATTTTTAAGATTTGGAGGAAATTTCTTAAAGTTTCAATTAAAAAGCAACGTGGAAGAAGAATAAAAATGTGTCTGTAATTACAGTGTCCCGTGATATAAACCTGGAAGAGGGAAAGCAGAATGTCGCTGAGCCAAGTTTTAGATTATATCAGTCAAATCCAGGTCAGGGATTAAAGCAAAGACAAAACGGGGAAAGAACTTTGGGAGAGTTCTCGTTGATGTGACACACCCCAGTCCGCTCATCCAGGATTTTCAGGCCGGTGGAGAAAACTTTGAGCCAAACCCTCGGTTTGTGTTTCCCCTGTTTCCTTGATGCTACCTCAATGCCCTGAACACACACACACACACACACGTGCACGCGCACACACACACACACACACACACACACACACACAGAGTTCAGGCAACTTAAAATACCAGGCAAAAATGAATATAAAGAGTTTTAAATACTGATTATAATCATAGTAACAGCAGCTGTGGCAGGGTTTTTTGTTTAAAAGCAACAGTCAGCATTTAGTTTTACTAAAGTTACATTAAAGTGTCAATAAACCCCTAAACAACTTTTTTTTCCCAGGTTAAAGGCAGCATATATGGGTATCCAGTAATGAGAAAACCATTTTCTGCACCAGATCCTAAAGGAAGGCACATGTGAACAAGGTCAAATTGAATCACATGGAGTAAGTTGATTTTCTGCTGCATTATACCAATATGCAATGAATACGTTTTGCACTATCACGTTTTGTATGAACTATTCTGGTCTTCCTTTCTGTTTTTTTTGTCATCTTTATGACAAATGTAAATGTAAAATGTTTAAATTGTATTTTTGGTAACACTTTAGAATAGGGAACACATATTCACCATTAACTAGTGCTTACTAACTAGTAGCAAACTAGCCCTTTATTAGTAATCATTAAGCACGTATTAACACCTTAGTCTACATAACCTTATTCTACCTCTATTACTACATTATTACAAGATTTTTCCTACATACGGGTGTTAATAGGTGCTTAATATTTACTAATAAAGGGCTAGTATGCTACTTATATGCATATTAGTAAGAACCTAGTTAATGGTGAATATGTGTTTCATTTTTTTATTTAATATTATATTTATCTGCTCATTTCCTTGCCCACGTGTATGTGTAGAATATTCCTTTATACAAAAAAGTTACCTCTGATACTCAAGATTAATCTTGTATTGATACTGTATGAATGTGTATACATGGTTAATTATGATGTTTTCTGTATCTGCATTAATTGACTATGCTGTCGGACTAAATATCATTTTCATCAACTTATGTAACAGTTATTAATGTTTATGTATAGCCAACACAAATACCACAACGCCCATGAGCGTCAGCTGCAGTTGCCATGGTGAAAAACATGTCATGGTTGCACGGAATTTAAAATGCTGCAGTTGTTAACACATTTTGCTTTTTTTTTTTTCTTAATAAAAACTGCCAAAAGCAGTTTAGTTTTCTTAAAAAGTGTAAAATGCACTTTGTGAGTTGTAGTTAATGTCTCAGCTGTGTTTTTGAATTCAAGTTTCTACATCACACTTGATATTTTGTTGCCCAGATTTGGGGCCTAATGACTGATCCAGGAGAGTTTCATGCAGATATGAACGGCTGCAACTGTCAGTCATGTGTTACTGTTTATGGTAATAAGAATGATTTTCATGTCCAGAACCATGGACGCCTGTATAATATCAACATTTTAGAGGTGCACCAATTCAGTGGGATTTTCCATCTGGGAAAATGAAACGTCAGTGTCGATATAATTGTACTGCAGAGTCCCTCAATAGCTGTTAAGATGTATTAGGCTGGAACGGACAGAGCAGTACGTCTGACTGATGTCTGGAGAATTCTGGAGAACAGTTTGTGAATCTTTCTCAGGTTCTGACAATGTACCGATGACAGCTATTTAATCTCAGTTGTTCTGGTGTATATGTTCAACTTTCTTTCTGATAAAATGAGACAGATGATGTTGATTATGGCAGTGGAGGAAGGACACATGTACCTTGAGTTTCATCATGGAGTCCCAGCACATCTTGTCCCCCTGGGAGCCGGACACCGGGTCAACACCAATGAGCTTTGCTTTGTACCGAACCCCGTCGCCATGAAAACGGTCCGCGGTGTCACCGAGTGTCCTGGTGGCTTCTGCAGGGAAACATGAGCAGAAAAGAGAAAGAGACAAACTATGACAATACAATCGATGCAAAAAAGAAGTTTGTGCATATTTGTGTGAAATAATTGTTATATTATCAGTGTTTCTGTGACATTACATATTTGTATTACATATTTGTAGTCCTCATAGAGACCAAAACCTGGTCCTAATGAGGCAGAATCAAACACTGAGGCACTAGGTAAAGGGCTATAATTTGAATTATGGTTATGTTAAGGTGAGACTTGGCTAAGGTTAGGGATAACACTTTGTTAAGGCTCTTTAAATGAATGGAAATAATGCAGTGTCCTAGGAGGAAGAGCTGTGCAAACCTGTGTGTGTGTGTGTGTGTGAGAGAGAGAGAGCATTTGACTGATCTTTGGTCAATGTTTTATTCATTTTTCTGGAATGTAAACAGGTAATTTAGTCATTATGAAAAAAGTTTTATGTGTTGACGTAACAAAGGTCGGGTCTTAAACCATTTTAACTGTGTTGTTTAAAGGTTTACTAGCATTTACTCGTGGTTTAGTTCGAGGCTAAGGCCAAATAGACAACACATCTGCTTTAAACAGTTCAATTAAATAACGATCAATCAGAGTTAATGCTATACGTTGATGATTGTAACGTTGTAAATAACAACAATGGATGTTGTCTGAATGGGAATACGTTTACTGGTACAGGTGTGGAGTTTCTGGGCAGATTATAAAATATTCTGCTGACGATGTTCAGCTCCATGTAGCTCATGTGACAGATAATTTAACAACACATCTCTTTTCCGTGGAGATTACTGATTTGACAAAATAAAGTGCAATAAAAGCCCAGGGTACATAATAAAATTCAAACACAAACAGTGGCCTTAGCAACACATTAAGCTGATCTTTCACTGTATTGTTGCATGAGTGCAAATTTGTGCGTAATGTCGTGACTAATTTCAAGCCAGATCTTTAAAACCTAATCTCATTTTCAATAAGTAAACACATTTCTAAGAGATGTTTAGTCAATTCCTTTAAACGTAATTCTATGCATGTTATTCAGTTCATGTATACATATTAACTCAAAGGTGCAATATGTAAGAATGTGGCCAAAAACGGTTACTACATTCAAATTCAAAATACAGAGGTCTTTTAGGTTTCGTTTTCTGACGTAACTGGCAACCCATGGTTGCTCGGCAGCTGAGACTCTACTGACTGCAATAATTGGTAGATGGCGGTAGGTGGCGCCACATGTGAAATGCAAATATTTTGGCTGTACTGTTGTTGTTCAGTATGTCATATGAACATTATTCCTGAGTCTCTGTGACATATAAGGAGGATTTTATGACCAGTTGATTTAGATTTATTACATAATGCACCTTTAAAGGTTGGGAAAATTCTCCCCTAATGTGTGGGTCCTGACCCAGTGTTTGGGAATCACTGGTCTACAGCGCCTCAGAAAGTCTTTGATATCGTATCCAAGAAGGGTTAGGGTAAGTTCTAATTTAACTCAATCTTAGTGATCAGTTTAAAATATCTGCACACTGAGAGATTTATTGTTCTGTGCTGAGGCAAAATCATTGTCATTCAGAAAAAAACTATTTGTAGTGGGATAAAAGTACAAAGTAAATCACTTAAAACATCCCTTAAAAGTAAGAACGGTATGGGGTAAAAAAGTTGCCCTGATGCTGTTATAATCAACAGTGTCATTTCAGTTATTTTGCCGCCCTTCATATTAAATGTAATGGACAAAATAATAAGAAATACGTGTCCATAGATTTTATGCAGAAGCTGCAGAAATCAAATGACCTGCTGTAATAAAGCAGCAGAACAGTCTGAGGTGTATAAACATGAACTCTGCAGCAGCAGCAGCAGCCGCTGACAAACACAGACAAAAACACTTTGTTGCTAGACAACTCAGACAGTTGTTGATGCTGTTGTCTCCCCTGCACCGTGAGTTACACCAATCAGTCATCTGCTGAACTCATCGGCTCCACGTTCTCTCCTGATTATTTCAATTCTCAGTGTGAAGTCCAGGCCGTTAGTCTCACTGCTCTCTGTGAGGTTTTCTTGAGCTGATCCAGCTCTGCAGATCAGAAACAGCTGAAAGGTGTACATTTCACTGGCAGCACAAGTGAGTGAAGGTCCTATAGCTGTTTAGGTGTATAGGCAACAGAATGGTCTTATGTTTTTATTTCATTTAATAGTTTCAATCAGAGACGCTCTGGTCATAATTAAACCCTTTATTACTACAATACAGTAATAAATACAGTGAGACTTTACGCAGACGATTCATCAAACACCATTCTGAATAACAAAGTTTTGCAACAGCAGTAGTATGAGGCAGCACTGGTGTGGCAGGAAATTAGTGAGGAAGGACTGCTAACTATATGGACTGCTTTATGCCTGCCCCACACTACAAGGATATTTGGCCTAATATCAGTCCTGATTTGGCCCTTCTAAAAACCGTGTGTGCCTTCCAATTTCAGCCTCATCTGAACAGATTATCTGGCCAAATTATCCTGCACGGTTAGGGATTGACAGACGCAATTTTGACACACATTCGGACAAATCAGAGTCTTCCCGATTTCAAATCGTAAGTATTAAAGCTCCCATAGAGTGGTCCTATCACACATATATGTTAGTTAAGGAGATCTATTTACATACATTAACTTGTCTTTATGGTCAAAAACCTCCTAGTTGCTGGAAACGAGCCGATAGAAATCTCTCCTCACTGAAGCTCTCGTCAGCCGTGCTGAGTTTGGCCAGGTACCTGGAAGTGACGTAATTTGCACACCCGCTCTCAGAAGCACAGCTCCCCCCTCTGGAAAAGTGGATGCACTGCTACTCATTATCAAAACATTGTTTTAACAATGTTTAAAAATGGCTTCTTCACGACTCGCCGCCGCAGTCCCTTTTACGACTTTGACCCATAGTCAGACCCAAAGTCAGAAGACACTGTCGCAAGTGAAACACCTCCACAACGGACGTTATTCTTCTTCTGTGGTTCAATGTACGCAACCAGATGTGCCCAGACTAGTGCGCGGACCAAGAGGATCTGCTCATCAGGAGACGAGATCCTCACGTCACGATTCCAGGCTTTTTCAGACTGCTTGAAGAGCCTGGGAATACAATAAAACCCAGCGTTCTCAGCAGTGGCTGAACTGTTTGTTTCCAAACTTTAGAGCTTCATAAACGGGGTAATGGCATAGATACACACCAAAAACAGCATTAATTGTAACATCTGATCTATGGCAGCTTTAAACATGTTTGTTATTTACGACTGAACATCGATCGGTGGCGTGTTCAGGACCCCACAGTAATGACCAACTAAATCTGGATTGTATCTAGTCTGTGCTATCTCAGGATTAAAACATTGAAAATTGGTTACAAAGTCTGTTGTGTCTGTGGTCTCCTACATTTTTAAAATTAAGTAAAAAATCCTCCAGTGTGAGGCAGGCAATAATCCTGAGAAAGCACAGACTAGACGATCCAGTCCAGACGCAGGACCGCATACTTTGCCTTTAGTCATATGATATGTCCCTTTATAGTTTAGGAAAAAATGAAAGCAACATGTAAAAAGAATAAATGATAGAAATAAAGTATATAATGGAACTATGTGATAAGACAAGAATGACTTATAAGATGTTTTCCTGTTTTAGCAGAAATGAACTGATGTAAAGAGGCCATATGCATACCATGGTTTAAAAAGGGTACTGTGATCCAAAGTAAAAATATTGGGACATATTTGACATCTTCCACCTCCTGCCCAGAGACTAGTTTGAGGATCCAATCCAAAATTCTAACCTATGAGGAGCTACACTTTTCTACACAATTGGTGGCGTGATCAGAACCCTGCAATAACATACTCAATCTGGATTGGATCGTCCAGTCTGTGCTTTCTCAGGATTAATCAGGCAATAATCTTGAGAATGCACAGACTAGACGAGCCATTCAAGACGTAGGATCACATACTTGGTGTAGAGTCAAAAGATTTTAGGAAGGAGATTCCAGGGATTTGGGATCTCACAGAAACTCGCGTGATTTAACGTGACTTCAGAATATAAACAGACATGGAGGTGGACTGTTGGCGTTGTCAGTTAATAGCTCTTGTGTGTGCGCGTTGTTTTGTGCTTTGAAATGCAAAAACAACAACGACTGTGGATTCAGTCATGGGTGAGAAGACGGAATCAACTTGGCTTGTACAAATTACAGTTCTAAAGAAAAGTATGCAACATCCGATCGCTGATGTTTGAAATCGGGAAGACTCTGATTTAAATTACGTCTCTTAATCCCGCACACAGATTATCTAGACAAATTTTGTCTAGATAATCTGTTCAGATCAGCCTAAAGTCAGAAGACACCAAGTTTTTTGGAAAGGCCAGATTGGGACTGAAATCTGGCCAATTATCCTCCAGTCTCGGACAGGCTGTAGTTTAAGAGTGGGTGTAATTGTAGCGTGACTAATAGATTGCGATCCGCTGGTTGTCCTCTGATTACAGCTGGACCGTATAACTACTGTGTCCTGCATGAACCAATGCAAGGATTCATTTCAACACTTATTTATTTTAGCTGCTAAAATATGATGTAAGAGTGGATATTTTAGGAGAAACAGATGAAAAATACCTGTTCACTGAACATTAATGTAGACATAATAACCAATATAGATGTCGTGACTTTGTTACTACTTTATTTCCTAGAGGATTAACACCCACATCTTTGAGCTTGCAATTTGTCCTAGTTTTGTGATACCAGGTCTAGAAAGGTGTTGGCCCTAAACTATAAATAACCTTGTAACTCTAACCTCACAAAGCTGCCAGAGTAAGATGAGAAAACGGCATCTGATTCTAGGACGCTGTATTAACTTTCACTTTTTTATCATAAAAAACATCCTGCAGGGCTTCTACTGTTGTTGAAAATTTCACCATATCTTCATTAAAAACTATAATTCCTTATGACGACTAATAACTGACACAATTGGGATGGTTTATAAACATCATTGCAGATTAATTTTAACACAGCATGTATTAGAAAAGGCAAGAAGAGAGCAGCGATTTTCATTTGCGCTCCTCCACATGGCAGTCCCAAAGGCTGCAAAAGGATTTCCAGTAAGAAATGACTGTATACATCAACATAATGACACCATGTTCCTTTAACAGCTGGAACAGTTGGACACAATCCAATCGAGCAAGTATGAGGAACAAGGAGGAAAACCCAAACAAACAAAAGTGCTACCTGAAAATGCTCCTCATTTCCCATCAGATTGTCACAAACTCAGTGTCCCTCTGTGAGGACAGAGGACAAACCGTCTCTAACAGCGGAGACACGCACAAGCACAGGCAGATTAATTCTCACAATGCATACAATATCACTTTGGAATGACGTGGAACTTATTCTGAGCAATAACAGTTTGTGTTTAAAGGTTATTACTTAACATTCCTCAGGTAACGGGACGTGCCAAAGATTTGACACTGAACCACGTGACGTTACGTAGGCAAAAGGGTCAAAAATATATTATACATAACATATACAACATCATTTCCTGTACTTGTACTGTGCGAGGTGAAGTTTAGAGGCAGTAAAGCTGCACATGAAGAGGTGACTCTCACGTGCATGAACTCAGAGAGCAGAGTTTGTCTCTTTTTAGTTTTGGAAAAATTAAAGCAACATGTCAAAAGAATAAATGACAGAAAGACATTTTATAACGGAACTGATATGTGACATTTTTCTGCAAATATGTTTGAACAGATTTAAACAGGATATGTATACTATGGTTTACAAAATGATACTGCAATTTAAAGGAAAACAGTATATTGGGACATATTTTCCCTCTTAAGGATAGAAGTAGTTTGAGGATCCAATCCAAAAGATGAATCTATGAGGAGCTACAGCTAAACCCTGTTCTCTCCCCACTGTGGGATAAATAAAGCTATCTTATCTTATACACCTTTTCCACAACATAAACATAGAATTTGCAGGTCGCAAATTACATTTAGTGCCACTGTTATTGGTGAAGCCAGTACTTTAACGTTTCATTAATCTCATACGGAATCATGTTCATTTTATGAATAAATACAACTCACGTGTCTTACATACAGATATTGTGGAACTGAAGGAGAATAATAAATGTGTCAAGCCAAACAACTGAACATTCCGTTGATTTTGACAGATTTCTCCTCAGATCACAGGTCAAAAAGCCTCTGTCGCTAAAAGGGAACGTTGGTGAATTCATTCAAATTCTAACAGCAGTTAAATACTTGTACCTCTTGCACTGGAGGAGAGCCAGGGTCTGACAGCCGCTTGGCTCGGGGCAGGACAACTTCCAGTCATTTGCTCCGTCTCCATCATGATGAGGTCTGTGTGGAAATGAAAGGCTGCAGGAGTTGGGGATCCCTGTGAAAACAGAGTGGCTGTCAGTTGTCAGGGTGCTGAATCCGGTCTGGTCAAAAGAAGAAACGTTGAATCCACCTTACCTGCTGGGAGTGTGCGTCTGCTCTGACCCCGTGGCTTAGTTTGACTCACAGATGGAACTTCTCCGAGTCAAAGGTCAGGCCACAGACTCACTGGTGAAATATTAACATCCTCTGGGACACACAAGTATGGGAACACTTGTAACAGACTGGAGAGGCTTCCCCTGCTTCATCTCTCAGGGGGTGAGTGTGAGGTCATGTATTTCTTTCTATAAATGAAGGCACTGGGTGGTATTTTCTTTAAAAACACAGCTAAACCATAGTGTGACATAAAAACATTGCTGGAAACTTTGAGAAAAGAATGGTTGAAATGTAAAATGGTCATATTTTTTAATTCCTTATGTGGCCTCGAATAGCTCTACACTGTTACCGTGTAACTTGTCTGTCATTCCAGGATTGATGACTATGTCGATCAGCTGAGCGTCTATTTCTCTAACCCATGAAACACACAAACCTCTGCTTTACTGTTTTGTTACTGTGTAACATAACAGCAGGTGGTAATGAAGCAGTAATTATGAAGCAAACACATGACAACGATAAACCAAATGCTAATTTAATAGCATGTAACCATGAATAAATGTAACATAAATAATGATCTGTGCAGCTTTTCGAAGTTTGCATTTTTACATAAACGATATAAAATGTGATATGTTATATAATATATTTATTTATCATCTTTTTTATGTGGTATGCTAACACAACTCTGGAGTCTGAGAGCTGTGAGTGAGCAGCAAAGAGAGGTTTCTGACAAATAAAATGAGAAACAGTGAATGGAGTTCTCCGTAGGAAGTGAATTTGGACATAGTAAGATATCACTTCGTCAGAGTTATTTTCCCAGACTTGACAAATCTGCCCCCAGAGTCACTGAAGACATTAAGCAACTGTGCTCTCAGGCTCGAAGCTTTATCTGCTGATGACTACACTGAAGTCTGTGTGCCAAATTAGTGGACTGAGCCTTTAAAGCTGTCCTTGAATGATGACAGAACACACTGTACGTCATCTTAAGGAGTCTGTTCACACTGAAGGGCGACAAAGTTCTTCTTAAACTAACAGCAGTTTGTGTTGGGGGCAAATTTATTTTTGAATGAAAACAACCTCACTTATTTTATTCTTTGAGTCCACAGAGTTAATCATGTTTCACCTCCTCTTTCATGACTTCTCTGTGTTTCTGCACGTTGCCCTGTGATGTCTGAGATGGTGGTGAGGTGAAGTGAGGACAAACTGTGTTTATTCCGTGTTTATTGCATGGAATAAATCTGCTGCTTTGGAGATTACATTTTAGGTTTCATTAAATTAGGATCAGATTAACCTGTTGGCTGAGGGCTCCTTGTGACCCCAGTTCCTCCTTCCTTTTGGCAATAGTTGCCTGTTCATACCCAGCAGCCTCAGAGCACACTACACATTACACTGTTATTGGATTTTCTCAGAAACCAACCGTTTATTTTTGCTGTAATAATATTTTACGTAAGGTTAAATTTAGGGGAAACTATAATAAGTACCTCTGCAAGGTTAGCGGACCTTCGTTGTCATGGTTACAATAATAAACACACGGCTGAGGTCATAGCGCGATCATGGTCCTGCTTAAAAGAATCAAATGATGACTGTCGCTTGGAATTAGAAGGCCTGCAGTGTTATTTCATTTTATTCAATTAAACTTTATTTGTTTTGCCCAAAATCACAACATAATGGTACGTGATGTCAAGGCTCTGTACATAGTGAGGTCAAGAAGGAGCAATATTACAGAGAGAGCGCCATCAGTGCCCACGCTGAGGAAAAAAATCATTCCCTTTTAACAGGAAATAACAGCCAGACAAGACTCTGCGTGGATGTCTCGCCTGACTCCAGTGTTTTGTTGATAAATAGATTGACAAAAATGTTCTCTCATCATCACAGACCAACATTAAAATGTCACCATGGATACGAGAGAGCTTTTTCACTCGTCTTTTTGGGGGCATTTCTTGAAAAGACTGACGCTGTTCGACTAAATGCACAATAAGATTTAACGTAAAACTAATTTGATCTTATTTGTTGCAGTCCTGACAGCCAAGAGAAAAAGACTTAACATGATGGACCATTTTGTTCAAACCAAACTGTACCTCTCCTTCTCCAACCTGCCTTTCTCATGAGGGCCGCAGGTGTCAATGGTGCAAATCCCAGCTGACATAGGGTGAAACGTGGGGTACACCCTGGACAGGTCGCCCATCACAGTCCATCACAGGGACACACATAGAGACAAACAACCATTCACTCTCACACTCACACCAACATATGGTCAATTTAGAGTGTCCAATTTGCTTAATCCCCAAATCTGCATGTTTTTGGACTGTGGGAGGAAACTGGAGAAAAGTGTGACGAGTGGCTCAATATTTGCTTACTTTTAATACTAAACTAAAGTTCCAGCGTGGAACTTCTATTGCCTCTACTACTGTCCATCTCTGAGTCATCACCACAACGCTGCAGTCATGATTTGACCTACTTTTTCCCATCACTTGCTCCCAGTCTGACACACACATGCAGGTTCAGAGACACAGGTATGTAGATATGCAGCTGTTCAGTGAGCACTTATTCCGATTTTCAATATTGAGCAATGAGGATCATGAGGGGCTAACATTGTGATTGTTGTGCAATTTGTGTTGTAATGTGAACATCCATGTTTATCTTTAGCAGCAGAATCATGGGTGTTTTCGGCCGTAGTACTTATGCATGAAGTCGTCTCATGTCACTTTGACGTCATGCGGCGCGGGAACGTCCAGACAGACCTGATAAGACCATTTAAAAACATAAATAACAATGCAATACTGGAGCTGTGTGAACTCATTTGACTTTAACATGGATTTATATTTAAAAGTCTAGTTTTTTACTGCTTTTACTTTTACTGATAAATGGTCATAAATCGTAAAAAAAAAAAGGAGAGCCAAAAGCAGCAGTGCCTCAGAGACGACTGCTGTTTGTGTGAGGAAAACCGGAGAATGCAAGCGATGCACTTTCTCAAATAAATATTTTGAACCAGACTAGTTGTGACGCGATGTTTACGCTAGCAAAAGAGGCTTCGCATGGAGAAACATTTTTTTTCCCAGGAAGCAAAGCTAATTGTTGAAAACCCTCAGAAGCAGGAAAGATTTCATGTCAGATTAAGCACTGTTTTCCCTAAACTCTTCTCTAAATGAGAGGGAGTCTTGTTAAGTCAAAAAATAATATGCAAACCCTGAAGATGAGGGCCAAGGCAGCAGATTTTGGCAGCGTGGAAGAGACCTCAGGAACCCGGGGGCATGAATGAATGAATGATTAATCCACTTCACCAAGTGAATCTGCAGAAAAGGTCATGTGACAAACATGACCTGCCATCACATCAGAGAGAAAGGGGGGGGGGTTAGGTTTCCTTCTTGACAGGAGCGAGTGGGAGATAACTGTTAACAATCACACATCCCAACAGTGAAACACACACAGAGAGAGAATAGTAGCTCTGTGCTCTGGGATTATTTAACTGCACCCTGTAGACTTTTCATAACAAACTGTGTGTGTGTGGGTGTGCTTTGTTATTGTAGGTCGATAAGGAACAAACAAGTTAGTAGGTAGTAAACAGGTGGACATGTAGTTATAGTAGGTAGTTATGGAGGGGAGGGAGGCAGCTAGACAGGCAGGCTTGGTCATCCATCCATCCATCTTCAACCACTTTATCCTCAACATGAGGGTCGCTGTGCCAATCTCAGCTGACATATGGCGATAGGCGGAGTCACACCCTCTCACACTCACAATTTAATGTGTTCAATTTGCCTAATCCTCAAATCCTCGTGTCTTTTAGGACTGCGGGAGGAAACCGGAGAACCCAGAGAAAAGGAAGCTTGGTCATGTCGAGTGTAATTCTGAGTAACTCTGTCCGTAACGAGGCCCTCTTTCCATGAATTGATGGAACAATAAATGACTTTTTTTCTAATGACCTCAGTATCAGGAACTCTCAGAGCGTTTGACCCGTGTGAGCCTCTCTCAGAAGAATGTAACTAATGGCGGTTCACTGTTTCCCACATTCCACTTGATATAAACTGGAACAGCAAATCCGCTGCTGCAGCATGTTTCATGAAGTGGATTACATGTTCTGAGAGTGTGTGACGTCTCGAGCAGAAGAAACATCCCTCATCAGATAAACTAAAGAAAAGTCAAGCACCATGGCTGCTCTGTTTCTGCCCCGTCTTAGTGTTTGGTAATTAGGAAAAAAATCTGTGTCAGTCAGTGACTTAACAGTTACTTAATTTACCTGAGAGCAGGTTGAGAGTTTGCTCCTCTGTTTACTTGTGCGTGCAGTCTTTGAATATCCCCGTATTCATTACATCTGGTCTCTGATATGTCCCACTGCTAATTCCACATGGACTCCTTTGTACACACTTATTGTCACGGCTGACACTGAATATGATTGGAAACAAAAATGTTTTTGGCTTATTTCTGGCTCTGTTTGCAGGCAGATGACACAAGGTAGTCGGTTAACAGTGTGGCTGGATGCCAAACTCCTGGGTGTCTTTTACAAACCATAAACAAAGCCTTATATAGGGAGTGTCACTGCGCTCTCAAAAGGCACTCAAAAGCAGAACCCAGGAGGGAGATTTAAAAGCAGAGTCTTTGCCCACCACAAATAAAACACAAGCTTACAAAACCCTACGCTGGCAAACAAATTAAGCATCCGGCCAAGACACCGAATACATGTGAAAAACATTATCAAGATCAAAACGACAGGCAAACAACAAAGTGCTGGGCATTTAAGCAGCATGACACAAAGCCAGCCTGGCAGAAAAGTGTAAACAGGTCTGTTTATGTGGTGTCTTCAAATGATGGATTTACAAGAGTCCATTTGAACGACTCCTCACATTATATACACAGGCCATGGAGGTTTGTTTTTCAGCTGAAGTATGTGATGAGCACATTGTCACTTTAACAGTATGGAATTTGTCCTAGTGTTTTACTTTTCACAATAGACTTTTAATTTCTTCTGTTGTAACTGCTTCCATAAACCTGATGAGTACAAAGTACCTTAAAGGGAAACTTCAGTAAAATTACAAGTATCTCAGCAGAAAATGATGATTTTGGTAGAAGTCGAAGTCATTTTAAAAATATTTTTTAATAATATTACTTAAAGGTGAAGTAAGTAGTTTATAGTGCCATCTAGAGGAGAGGCTGAAATTCACAACAAAGAACTGCTCCTCTGCTCACCCCCTCCCTTCCCTGAGCGATACGGTATCCTCAGCTGGTCAAATGTCGTCCTCGTCGTCTTTCTCCGTGTCAGCAGATGAGGTTCGTGAGGCGAGGGAGAGGGCGAGCTACCGCGGCCGTAGCAGACGAAGCGGAGAGAGGAGGCGGGACTTCCGCTACAAGTAAAGAGACGCTTGATTTGTTCTCTCGCGTTTGTCCTTACAGGCTCCAGTAGAAACATGGCGTCTCGCTGCTAACAGTGGCTATGCAACCGCGGCCCGCGACCATGTTATTTAACATGACTTTTTGAAACACTACGAAAATGAAACAAAAACTATTATTCAGCGACTAGACAATGCAGGAGCACATAATATGTATAAAAAAGTGGATTTTGGGTTATATAAACCCATAAATACTACATATTGTACCTTTAAGTATCAAAAGTAATTTTATGATATAAAATGTGCATCAGTTTTAGATGTAAAAGTATTAGTAAAGGAGTTAGGATTGAGCCATGGTGGCTCAGTGGTAGGGCGAGTTGTCTTTCAACTGGAAAGTTGTGGATTCAATTCCTGACTCTGCTAGTCTGTAAGTGTCCTTGATGAAGACACTTAATCCCATGTTGAAGTGTGTGAATAACAAAACTGTTGTGTAAAACAGTTAATCAAGAATAGAAAGGCTCTTTATAAATACAGACCATTAAACCAACTCTTCTTCTTCTGATTTTATTAGGTAGTAACGAGTAACAAAGATAGTAAGATGAAATCTAGTGGAGTAAAAGTTGTTGGAAATACAAATAAAGTGAAGTACAGATATATGATTTTGTGCAGTAACAAAGTATTTGTACTTAAAGGGACACTATGTAGTATTTATGGGTTTATATAACCCAAAATCCACTTTTTTATACATATTATGTGCTCCTGCATTGTCTAGTCGCTGTATAATAGTTTTTGTTTCATTTTCGTAGTGTTTCAAAAAGTCATGTAAAATAACATGGCCGCGGACTGCGGTTGCATAGCCACTGTTAGCAGCGAGACGCCATGTTGCTACCGGAGCCTGTAAGGACAAACGCGAGAGAACAAATCAAGCGTCTCTTTACTTGTAGCGGAAGTCCCGCCTCCTCTCTCTCTGCTTCGTCTGCTACGGCTGCGGTAGCTCACCCTCTCCCTCACCTCACGAACCTCATCTGCTGACACGGAGAAAGACAACGAGGACAACATTTGACCGGCTGCGGATACCGTAGCGCTCAGGGAAGGGAGGGGGTGAGCAGAGCAGCAGGTCTTTGTTGTAAATTTCAGCCTCTCCTCTAGATGGCACTATAAACTACTTATTTCCCCTTTAAGTACAGTACAACACTGGCTGCAGCACTGGTTTTTCTCACCGCTGAATAAAGAGCATGTTTTTGTTACTACACGTGTTCATGAGGACCTTTTTAAAACAGTGGGGTCAGCAGGTGAGCAGTTCATTCAGGTGTAAGTAGCACATTTGGCTCATCCCCAGATGGGATAACTCAAGAGGCCATACATAATATAATATAATATAAAACACACAACGAGGGAAAATACTAAAAGAGAGCGCAAACCTCATCCAAAAATCCTAATAATTTCCTCGGGGCGATAAACTACATCCTCAGAAAACGTCATTCAAATCTGTCCTTTACTTTTTGAGCTGCGCTGTTCAAAGGCAGACAGAAAAAACACCATTATATCATCTCTTTTTTGATCTTCCTCTGATGTTATGATCATGTGACATGTGACAAAAGCTCCGCACCTGGAGGCCACAGAGAGTAAGAGACAATTAAAGGACAAGGACAAAGAGGTGAAGAAGTAAGAGGAGGAGGCATGTGTCGACTCGAATACTTTCCACACTGTCAAGCACTTTTTACTTTTACCACCACTTTTGTTTGAAATATGAAAACCAAAACTTTAATCCCTTATTTGTATTGATAATCTCGGGAATGCATATCCATCCCTCAGACTTTTGAATAAAACATTCAGGGGAGAAAACTATCTCACAGACTGACACGCTTTGCACACAGAATAATAAAACGTGTGTTTTGGTTTTTGTGCGCTCATTCAAGTGATCCTTTGAAATGTTTTGACACACAAACAGTTTTAATAGAATTTCGCAAAAGAGTTGTTTACTTTTGCAAGAAATGTGTATTGATTTGCTAAGTTTGGGGAGAGGTTTTGTGGTTTTGAGTGTGCAGAGTTTTGACACAATGAGCGAAACTATGCACTAAAGTGTTTCAATAATTTAGTGGGGATTTAGAGAAAAACTCCAAAAAGTGCCATGGAAACATCTTCCTCATCTACAGCAGCAGCAGCAGTCTGCTGTGTTGACATGAGGCAGGTCTATAGATTCACGTTGTTGATGCCAAATTCTGACCTGATCATCTGAAAGAATCAGCGTAATCCCGACTGATCAGAGCAGGCTTTGTTTTTCCAGTTTTCATCTGCCCAGATTTCCGTTTTTGGCTGACAGAGGGTGGAACCTGACGTGATCAGAGATCAGAGATGCTTTTCTGCTCACAATTAGGATCAGAATCAGCACTAAAGAAAAAAAAAAAAAAAAACCTTTTGTCTATGATGACAGAAAATCAGAAAAGACAGAAAAGATGTAGCTCAGCGCACAGCACGTGACACACACTCAAATATAGTTTTATAAAAGGCACAAGTATAAAAAGGCATGAAAGTACATGCTAACCTGCCACTTTATTAGGTACACCGGTTTAACAGCTTGTCACAACAAATCTTGTTTTATTTGTATTATGTGTAGCCCATTTGGATAATTTAGTAATTATAAGGAATATATGATCCACTTTTATTTTAACATTTGTATTATTTTGTGTGTGTTCATTATCATTAAAATGGTTTAACCCTGTAACACCGAGCATATCGCTGACAACACGTTTGCACAAGCGCACTTTTACCGTAAATACACGACGGTTCGTGCCATCTATAAATTCCAACGGTTTCTGAAAGCTGAGAAGTTGCACTTCAAAGCCAACATGTGGTCATTACGGTCATTACACATGTGCTGTTTCAGGAAGCTGAAAAAATCTGCGTCTTTGTCGCCAGAGAGGAGCGAGTGGGAAGAACCAATTGCAAGTTAATTTAAAACTGCTTTTTCTATATAAACCTTTTTGTTTTTTCTTCATTTTAAATTGTTAAAACCATAATTTAATTGCAGTAAATAATAAATAACTGCCGGGTATTTTAAGTTATTCTGGAAATATGGACAATCGCACTTAAGTTACAGGTTAGTTACTTAGTTTTCTGGTCCTTTTATGGTTAAAATAAGCAACAAAAAAAAAAAAAGACGGACATTTTGAGGGTTAGGTTTTAAAGGGTTATGGCTCCTTAAATTGTCCTGCTGACGTAACTAAAGTGTCTCGTCACCCACATAGTTTTGAGGAGAGTGTTTTTTGTTCATAGGCTTATTTTTGTAACTGATGGCTTTTGTGGAATGAAGGTCCAGATGCCAATTTGACGTCAGTCTCGCCTTTTTTTTTTGGATTTCACGAGTCAGGAACTTCACGTCCTGCAACAGTGGCAAGGAAGGTTTTTGCCACTATACAAATATCTCAACGAATATGAAGTGAAAAATAATCTGCTAAAGTTCAAACCAAGCATCAGAATGGAGGAAAAAAAATGGCCATGTGACGTGTTGGTTGGTGGAAAACAGGCGGCTTATTTCAGAAACTACTAATCTACTGGGATTTCTCTCTCTCACACACACATGCACACGCACACACACACACACACACACACACACACACACACACACCCACACACACACACACACACACACACACACACACACACACACACACACACACACACACACACACACACACACACACACACACACACACACACACACACACACACACACACACACACACACACACACACATCTCTAGTGTTTACACAAAATTGTCTGAAAAAGAGAAAATGTCCAGTGAGCAGGAGTTCTCTCAGCAAAAAAATGCCTGGTTGATGCCAGAGGTCAGCGGAGAATGACCAGACTGAGGATTGAAAATAACCAGTTGTTACAAACGAGGTATCCAGAAGATCATATCTGAACACGCAGCGCATGTCAAACCTGGAAGCAGATGGGCTTCAGCAGCAGTGGCACAGCGCACGGATGAGCGCACACAGCGACAACTGCACACACGCACACTTATAAAGAAAGAGCGGTTATCTGAGCTATCCTCGTCTTTGTCAGCTCTCAGCAGTCTGGCCTTTCTCCTCTCAACACTCTCATCGACCATGTGTCGCAGAGAGTTTATCTGTACAACACTCTGACAAGACTGATTCCTGCTTCAGAGACCACGATTATTTTACGCCTGGAAATTCAGGAAGGAAAATGTGCTCATGCAAAGATCCAGATCGTATGTCTCAAGAATGGACTGACATGCAGTCGTTGGAGGGATGATAAATGAGTATTGTTTGACGACCTGTGTGAATGACATGGCTGAGTGTCATTAAGGTAAAAAAAACAAACGCTTCAATCATCAACATCCATTTAGTATCATCGGCTGTGGACAATGAGACCTGAAACTAGAGCTTTGTTGTGTTTTTGTGTGCAGTGTAATTTTAGAAAAACTGCGTGTGTGTGTCGAGCAAAAAATAGTGCTTGTAATTTTGGAAGCGTGGTTTTGGGGATTTGATTTGGGAGTTTCAGGTTGCACTGATTGTATTCCAAATCTCCATTTTTAGTGCAGAAATAGCAGAAAACTGCAATTCATGGTTCATCAAACATGATTTTGTGTTTGTTTGGCCTGGATTAAAATTTCACCAAACCATGACAGTATTTGGACTGTCATGTTCTGTAAAGCCACAGGTTGTGCGTTCAAGAATCAGTCATGCCCCGATCACTGAACTCCCTCATTCTTCATTATTTAAAAAGTCTCACTGAGATTAAGAAAACTCTTTTTTTTGAAGGGAGACATGGTGAAGACAGGTAGAAGCACACATAAAATCTGCCTCCACTTGTCTTATTCCGAGTTTAAAAGCATGTAGTGACACCAATCTTCAAGTCTTTCTGCAGTTCATTCCATGCTGCAGGTGCAGAATATGCAAATTCCACTGTTTCCATGTAGACACTTGGAACAGAAAGCAAAAGGTCACAAACTCTTACAGTTAATAAAAGCATAGGCTACTTCACTGACATATCAGCAGTTAGACTGGTTCAGTTTTAAATTTAAGAGCAGTTTACTTTTACAGCGCAGTAGCGTCCATGTTATTTGGACGAAAGAAAAAAAAAAAGAACCGAGCCTTTATTTGACTTGAGGTAACGGCTGGTGAAATTCCAACCACAGTAAGTTGTTCCATTGTCAGAGTAGATTACTTTCAAAGAGTGAAAACAGAAAAGCATCAACAGTTCCAGCATTTGTTCCCCAGATGGATTTGCAGTAGTGAGTGCGGCTGCGGCTCCGTGCATGCGTGTCGCTCACATGAATGGACTACAGTGCTATAGGAGCGCTGCTGCGTTTCACAACACTGCAGAGGTTTACATCAAAATAATAACATGCAACAGAGAGTCACCACATAAACACAGATTTTGTGTCTTTTTTTTTTTTGTAGCCGCACTAGCGGTGTGTGTGTGTGTGCGTGCGTGCGTCTCCAGGGTGATTTAACACAGGATCCACAACTGGAAGTTACTTGAGGTCGTTTGTTGAACAGGAAGTTTGATCCATTTGACAGTGCGTTATTGTTCTGTACAAACACTGATGAAACAGAGATGTTAAGCTGCTTTGGTCCTGACCATGATTGTCAGAGACGTGCACTCATACACACACTGAACTAAAGTCTGTTCCACACAAGGATAATAATTGGCCAGAATTCAGTCTGTACCTTCAGACAATCGTGGGTGTCTTCTGATTTTAGGCTGATTTGAACAGATTATCTGGCAGAAATTATCCTCCAGTGTGAGGGATTAACAGACGCGATTTAAACATCATCAGACGCATCAGCGTCGTGTTTGATATTTACGACTGAACAGTGATTGTTGGCGTGAGCAGAACCCCGCAATAACCAATGAGAGTTGACCGGGAATCGGATGTTCTGTACTTTTGTTGGAACAGTAACTTGTGATTCCGTCTTCTCAGCCATGACTTCATCCACAGTTTTTTTTTGCGTGTTCTCAGCACAAAACATCGCAGCTATTAACAGTCCGCCTCAATGTTCTGAAGTCACGTTAAATCATGCCGGTTTCTACAAGATCTCAAATCCCTGGAATCTCCTGAAACCCTGAAATCGGTTGATTAAACGCATCCTGTGTCTCGACTGGATCGTCTAGTCTGTGCTTTCTCAGGATTAAAACACTGGTGGTAAAGTTTTGTTGTGTCTGTGTTCTCCCACATTTTTTAAAATCAAGTCAGACTTGAAAATCCTCTAACGTGGAGCAGACTTTAGATGGGAACAAAGCAGGTAAACATCAATTATTTGAACAGTAAGTTTGATACCAGTGCATTTAAGATTCTGTACAGGTGTATTTTGATGATGGCAGCATAGAATGTCAGCCTCCCCAAAAGTAAGAAATTACAGCCTGGTAAAACTCAAATTTGCGTTGAGATATTTTAGAATAAACGGCGTTACAGGGGGTGATACAAAATGCCCCAAAGAGGAAAGTGATACTCTGTACAAACAGACTTTGGTCCCCACTACAGTTTGCGTGTTAGAGAGCAGAGAATGTTTTATATAATTTAAAAACATACTTTTAAACACTTACCTTTTTTTAATCATCATTCTAATGTGGCATGGTGGCGAGTGACACATTTTCCTGTGAGGTGACAAAGTCAGGAGAGATTTCTTTTTTTTTTAATCACTTAACATGGTTTTTAACGTGTGCTAACACAATGATCAATAACACTTTAAAACTGTCAGGTTCAAACATACATTCTCAGGGTCGAGCATGTCCTCCAGTCATCTGAACACATGCATCAAGAATGAGTTCTTCAGTGCTACCAGCGCTAAACAAGACAATAGTTTCCAGGTGCGTGCCAGCCAGCGAGAGAAGCAAGGGGGTGGATCCTCCATGAAGAAGGAAGGAACAAATGACACCCCGAGGCCCAAAATCAAGCAAATCAAGACCCAGTTTTTTCCTGCTGTGCTTCCCTACTTAGGTGAACTTCTGAACCTTGTTAACAATGTTTGGGCTATTTTTAAATTAACTCTGAAAGGAGCGAGTGAGTAAAGACCATGTGGAAAAAATCTCAGATCAGATTTTTATCAGAAATTCACCGTCGCACAGCATGCACCTTGGCTGCTGAGGTATTCACTCAGAAGCACTCACTCTCACTTGAAGCACATTGATGGTTTCGTCTGGTTGCAATATTACTTCACTTGGGTGAAAAAAGAAAAAAAAGTAATGGAGATTAACATTTGCTCTCGAGCCTTTAGCCGCTGTATTCAAGATTAACTTGTGGTTCATGATCTGCAAACATAATTAAAAAGACGGAGGCTACATTTGAGAGCTTGCTTTTCAAGGAAAACAAACACAAAAGTCCAGGAAGAGTGTCTCGGAAACTTTACTTGGGAATAATTCTGCTGTTGACACAACAAATTAAATCTGTCCATGTTTGACACACACACACACACGCACGCGTACACACACACGCACGCGTACACACACACACACACACACACACACACACACACACACACACACACACACACACACACACACACACACACACACACACACACACACACACACACACACACACACACACACACACACACCAAAGGACCAGCCAAAATATCCCTACTTTACCAAAAATGTCCCCACTTCATTGTTTGGTCTTCTCAAAGAAACAAATACAAGACCCACACGTTCCCTATAGCCCTTAACCCTAACCTTAACCATCACAACTAAATGCCTAACCTTAACCCTGGCCCTAAAACCAAGTCTTAACCCCAAAAGCCCTTTAAAGATGTGAGGACCAGCCAAAATGTCCTCACTTCATAGGGTTTACAAAGAAATAAATACTCCACTGAATTTATAATGAAAACTGCTGCTACACTGTAAATAGAGCAAATGTTAGCGATACATTTTTTTTGGTTTGTAAAGCAATCCGAGATCTTCAATTTCTTGTTTCTCCAAATCCATAAAATTGCTAAATCATGGTCTGGGGGCAACATATTTTTGCCATGTGGTTGCGGAAGTTTGGCGGGCAAAGCAAAGTGTATGAGTACCACACTGCAGAGCCGTATTAATATCCACCCTGAGCCCAGACTGTAATTAGGTTTAGCCAACAAAAGCATTTTGATTAAGGGAAAGGAAAGGTTGTGCATTTCGCTAAATAATGTGGGAGATGTTGAGTATCGAATTACAGCCAATATTCTCTGTCCTTGAACTCGGGCAGACTGCTGCGAGAGTCCAAATAAAACAGATTGACAAATACATACAAACACTGCTAAGATGTAAATGCTGTGCCTGAGCATTCATATTCATATTTATGAGTTGCCTTCAACAGTTCACACTTTTCTCAATGGAAAAGGTTGAAAAATTAAAGATTTAGAGCAGGAGTGTCAAACTCTAATGACCTAAGGGCCAATGAGCATCTAGTCTGGCCAAGAGGGGCCAGACAAGAAAGTGTGAAAAATCATCATGATATCGCTGTTATAATATCTTCATGATGATATTGCACAGAATTTCAAAGTAAAAGTGCTTGTTTTGATACGGAACCATGTGTCACTTCACAATAAAAGCATATTTACATTGCAAAATCAATCTATTAATGCAAAAAAGAAATGAAATCCAAAATGAAGTAAATAATGTTGATAACTGCAATTAAAGCAGCTGAAATATATGTAATTCAATGTTGAGCGTAAGACATTTAATACAACCCAATGTCTTATTGTTACTATTATTATTAAAAACATTGCCGTATATTGTTTTTCAAGGATGAGGAGGTCATGGGTCACATGTTCATTATAATTCACTATAAAAGTGGTGGGTGACATGTAATTGATTGGGCTGGCCGACAGTTTGACACCTCTGAGTCTTACCTGCTTCCACCATTAAGCTCAAACTGAAAACAGAGTACAGTGTATTGTTTGATCTATTGTATGTATTGTTTGTTGGGTCCGTTTTTCCGAGATTTTTTTTTCTCCTCCATTGAGAACCTCCAGCAGATCCGAGTGTTCTTTTCGTCTGAACAACCGTCTAAACAATAGTCCTGAGGTGCCTGCGCAAAGTCGACAACTAATAACAATTCCATCAACATGACTTAAAGCAAACCCAAAGTTGCTTTCAATTCACCCCCCCCCCCCATTAGGTAAATGCACTATGCTTCCGTAAAAACCACTTGGTTAAGTTAAGGTAAGGATTACAGCATTGTTTGAGGTTAGAGAACCTTTGTTATTATATTCTACAACCATAAACACTTGTCAAACTAAAAAGGGAAACAAACATTCTTCCATCCCACAATGGCTTTGTTACCACAGCGTGAGGAGATGGTCGTGGTGACAGGTGGGCGATACAATGTGCAGGACTTTGATTGTAGAGGCCTGTGTCACCTGGGTCGTCTCTGGGGAGGAGCTTTTTTTTTACAGTAATATCACTTTGTGTAATGTTAGTAGGAGATTGTGGCCGTGGTGATTGTAAGAATCGCCTTCTCAGCCTGGTGTTGAGTTACTTTTTAACCAAGGGCTTTCAGAATCCAAACATAAAATGTTCAACAAAGCTGTAGCACAGTGCTTCTCGAATGATTCAGCCTCTGGGCTCACATTTATCCTGAGTCATTAAGTTGCAGGTCCTATTTTTGAACCGCTCAGGTTTGATTTCACAAAAGGGGTTAGTTAAGTTCTTCTTCAAAAGTGTCACTTGTGATGGCCTCGCGCTTTAATGTGGCAACACTCGCGGTACACAATGCGCTGCCGTTCTCCCTCTCCTCTTGACCTCACTGTAATAAAAACCCATATTTAATTTTCATTCATTGTCTCCCGCTTTATCCTCCGCACGAGGGTCATGAGGCGCTGGTGCCAGCCTCAGCAGACGCAGGGTGAAAGGCGGGTTGACCTTGGACAGCATGTCAGTCTATCACAGGGCCAACATAAAGAGACAAACAACTACTCAGTCGCACATTCACACCCACGGTTAATTTAATGTTAAACTTTGAATATTACTGGACAGTAGAAACCAGAAGAAACCACCCTCTCCACACACACACACACAGGGAGAGAACATGCAAACTCTGTGCAGAAAAGCCCTCGATTGGATCAGGTTGCAAACTAGTGTCTTTTTGCTGCCAGGCATCCCATATTTAATATAATCCTTTTTTTTGGCACTTCAAGAAATGCTTGATTGTGCATGAACTCCTCAGGTAACAGACACTGTTGTCATGACAGTGTTGGCTTTATCACATACACACACTGTCACACGGTCCAATCCAATCCAACTGTATTTGTAAAGCACGTTAAAACTAACACAGTGGACCAGTCATGTACAGAATAATACATAAAAGGTGTATATGATACGCTCACACGAGACAATAAGAAACAACAAAAATATATTAAAAGACATTTAAAAAACTGTGCATGGTCCTGAAATTAAAATAATAATAATAAAAAAAATCTTGTTTTCACACATATGTGTGATCCACTCCATTGGCCCATTGACCCACTTTTGGACCACAATACACCATTGAGTAAAACTCAATAACAGATATTGTTCTGATATTGTACATCAGATTTTTATTTTGGAAAACAGTGATTAAATTTGTCACTGAAATATACTCTTAAACACTTAAGCAGCAAAATGTCCGTCTGGACTTTTAGACTTATTTAAAGGTCTCATATTATACCCTATTTCTCCAAATTAACCTACGGTAGTTACCTGATGTCCTAATGAACATGTCTGTGACATGCTTTGGTCAAAATACCATAAGGATGAAGCCGTCATATATAACATGTATCCACTGGACAGATAAATCCTCTGAGGCTGGAAGTTTGTAGTGTAGGACTCTGTGCTGCACTGTGGAGCCAAGAATAGAACTTTTCACAGACTTCCGGTTTTCGGACAAAGAAAAAAAAACAATTCCAGGTATTTGGCGATTTGTGACGTCCCAATGAGTGCGGAAATCAACATTGTGTGTTTTATCTTCTGGACCACAAAAATATGAGTGAGTCATCTTTTTTCACACTTTGCCGACTGATAGGGCCTCGAGAGTCCCAAATATAAGGATTTAAATGATTAAAAAGTTGATTTTACATAATATGGGACCTTTAAAGTAAAAAGGGACAGAAAATGTCCAGTAACTTAGTGCATTTGTCCATTTTTCAAGAATAACTTTCAATATCTGGCAGCTATTTACAATTTACTGCATGTTATAATAGTGTATTAAGAATTTAAAATTAAGAAAAAACTAAATATTTTATTGAAAAAAAAACAAAAAACAAATGTAGTTGGACAAAAACACTAGATTTTGCGTGTTAAATATGAAATATGAACAGTATAACACATTTAAAAAAAAAAAGGTTTGTTTGAGTCTTTGTCTCAATGTCCAAAAACAAGCCAAAAAAAATGGGAACTATGTGCAGGCGTTTTTCCAACTGTCTCCTCTCTGGTGACAAACACACTGATTCTCGTTATAAGTGGCTATAAACAGTTTTGTTTCTGGCCACATGTTGAATCAATAAATGACCATTTCCTCATTATGTTAAATATGTACTGAGATGCATTTCCTTCAAAACACATTTGCTGCTGAAAATGATTACATTTGCAGGCCATGGAGTCTGTGTGTGGTGACTTTATATGTTCGCCGTGTTGAGACACTTGCTCTTCGTGGGAGGAACGACAGCCTTAGCTTTATCCTTTGTCGCTTGCTCGCTGCCCACATCGGGAAACTGTGAAATGAAGAACAGCCCAAATGACATGTGGCCACACCCAGCAGGGACACACGGATACAGCCTGGAGCTGCACCTTTGCACAACCACACATAATTTGGCCTTTAATGTTGCCGACACTTGATATTTATTGTGTTTTCCTGCCTAAAAACGCCACAATAGCAGCTCCTTCATCACAAGGGTTTTCCTTTAACGTTGTCAGTTTTACAAACATACAGTATACTGCGTATTTTTTGGCTGGGGTAATTTTTTTCAAGTCTAATTCCTTCTATTGACTCTCATCTAATCTGGTTTTCATCTGCTGTAGATTTTCATTTGCTTATGTAACTCCGGATCCACTTCTCTTTTGATTTCTTTGTGCTTTTGAAGAAAGATCACTGCAGGACAGGATAGAGTTTTCTCCTCCTACCTCGAAACTCTTTTTACACCAAATGTCTTTACATCTGCAAATGACAGGGGGAGAAAAAAAAAATCTATTCATATGGCATTCATTTGTTGTCATTTTTTGTTCACTGTTGTGGCCTCTCTCAAATGATCCAAGACTTAACTGGAGGCGGAAACATAAAAAGAACATCAAGGCTTTGGAGTTGCCAAGAAAGCAAGCAGCATTATTAAAAACAAAATTAGAAAAATACTCAAAAATGCACAGGACAAAGGGGTGGAGATCCCAGGGAAAAAAAAAAACCCGGGAACAAAGGATGGAGAAACTATACAGAGCCAGCTGTGCACTGGACCAGTGCACTTACACTATGTCCCCCAAGAAAAATCCTCACACTGAACCATTAAAGACCAATCATTAGACTATGAGTAATGACCAAAACAGTCTAAAATAACAAAATAAATTCAACAAACCTGCTGGAGAGAATAAATCAAATCAATCAAACAAACCAAAAAAGCCACAGTGGATGTTTTTGACCCACATCTGCTTAAATGTTGTTGACATCTTTATCTCTTCCTGCAGAATGGTGCCAATACACAAGTCTTTGATCGAGTCCTGCTTTTAGTGACGAACTACAGAGCTGTGGTCAGTACACACAACGCCACGGAACAGAGATTAAAGGTGCCATACGTAAGAATGTGGCCAAAAACGGTTACTACATTCAAATTCAAAATACTTTTATGTTTTGTTTTCTGACGTAACGCAACCTGTGGTTGCTCGGCAGCTGAGACTCTACTGACTGCAATGATTGGTAGACGGCGGTAGGTGGCGCCACATGCCACAACATGAATTCAAAACATTAACATGATTTTGCAGTCTGCGAAATATTTTTTTTAATGCAACTATTTTGTCTGTACTGTTGTTGTTGGTGAGTTCAGTTTGTTATATGAACATTATTCATGAGTCTCTGTGACATATTAGGAGGATTTTATGGCCAGTTGCTTTAAATTTATTACATAATGCACCTTTAACTTTTTTCGAGGACAAGAGTCCCTTTAATGGTGAAAGGCACCTGATGATGCCTGGATGCTCCACACAGCATCATGTCCTTGATGTAAGTAAGGAATACAAACTAAAAGCCTGATTAAAATGCTTTGTAAACCAGTGTCTAGGCAGTGAAGGGGGAAAGGGAGAGCGTTCCACAGCCTTGGTGCTATACTGCTTCAAAGGAGCGATCACCTCGTCACGTCTTAAAATGACAAGTAACATCTGACCTGCTGAAGGCAGGGATGTAAGGAGGAGTTTGACCATGCAGCGCTCTAAAGGTTCGGGTCAGGATTTTCAGGCACATCTTGAAGGCAGCACCTGCTCCTAACAAGTAGTAAAGACTAACACTAGTACAAGAAGTACTGGTGTGTTAGTCATCTGACCTCTTGATAAACATTTAAAGTAGGCATTTAAACATCTGAATGTTGTGGAAGAAGGTTCAAGATTTTCAATTTATGAGGATGGGTGGCGCTTTTTTCACACTTGACCCCCTGTCCTCTGAAATGTCTGTGCACAGCACTGTGAGTCACCAAAGAATTAAGTGCATAAACACTGATCACCACTGAACAGGGAACAGGACTGAGGTAACGGCTTCAGATACTGTGTTTTACAGAAAGTGAATGTAAAACGTTTGTAATACACAAACCTGATAAGAAAAAAAATAAAATATATGTTTGAAGTTTGCAGTGTGTAACTTTTTGGAGCTTTTTTTTGAGTCATACTCCAACCTGTTTGCAGGCGTCTCATTTTACTTGTGCAATGTTGCTGAAGCCTTTGTCTGTCCTGGCATAAAACAAATCACTTCCTGTGTGCGGCGTGGGAACATCATCGTGGCGACATGAGATCTAAACACCAGTGAGAAACAGGGAGAGAGTCGTGTGGAGCTAAAAGGCTTAATCAGCAGTGTGTGAACTCATTTGACAGTCAGGGTATTGGTATACATGCATGTAAAAAGTCAGATTTTTGTCTATTTTTTTGTTTTTCTTAATGTTATATGTCTCTTATCTTATCTTGTGTAAAATCGAGCTAGTCTTAATCGAACTAACATACCTGAATAATGTGATTCATAGTCCGTTTATTCCTGCATGTATACGCACGGACGGGAGTCGGACTTGGTGTCCCGTGCATGCGTACAAAGTTTCCTGCACGGTATTTGACCCGAAAGTAGGAGGTGACGGCGTATAAACTGCAGTACTGTTGCCGGAAACCATACGGCGGCAGCGGACAACACTGCGATCACAAGAGCCATGCTCCATCTAATTTGTGTCGTAACGGTCAACAGGAAACTGATTCCATACGCACTAGCTTACAGAGAGATACAGCACCACTAACGGAGGCGGAGTCAGACGTACATGGCTAATACATCGGTTTTCTCCTCCGCATGTATACTTGGACTCGACAAGTTTTTCCGATTGCCTGTCTTAGTCAGACTACGGCCTTAGCTTGGTTAAGCTGTGCATGTAAGCGAGTGAGTGGTTTGAATGTAACAGGGGTTCTTGATTGTATTAAAAATGTTATGTTATGTTATTATATTTCTTATTTTATATTTAATCGATGACAACATCCTTTTGAACCGGTTAAAGTGCTGATGCACAGGTTAATGGGTTAGCCATAGGTTTATACGCAGGTTAGTCATGGAGTCAAATCTAAGCACACATGGAGTAAGTACATCTACTGTCTGAGAGCAGCTGAGACCACAGACAGAGCTAATGCATTTGAAGTGCATTTGTGATAAATGAATTACCTTGAAGGCATTTAAGACACTATAAACCACAGTCGGGACAGTTTGTACATCCCATGATTCACCTTGAGGACATGGAGTTTCCAAACGCTGGCATCACTTAAGTGTTTTGTTGGGCAGAGAAGGACAGCAGGTGTTTACCTTTCAGAGAGGTGTTGTGCTTTTGTCTTTTACGGTTGGCTGACACAGAGACGCCTCGCTGCTGCTCACTGTAAACATCAGTCACACTGTAATGAATGTGTGAAGGCTGCAGAGTCGGAGCAGAGCTAAAGTGCTAAACTGACGTCCACCGTGTCTTCACTGTCCATCAGGCCTCCCCTGTTCCTCACAACCATTTACAGTCATCTGTGTTTGGGATAACACCGTGTGCCATACTGTAGGGAAAATACCAGCTACAACAACACACTGAAACACATCATACTGAATATTCTGCATCATTCCCAATGATGTCATGTCTTTGAGCAGTTAAAAATAGTTTATACTTGTTGTAAACATCTTTGTAAGATAGTTTCCACCACAGGCTGAGGGAAAAAACAAGGAAATTTAATCTATTGCACATTTTTTTTGATTTGTTTTCTATCAGTTGAATAGTCTCACGCTCACGCTTTCTGCTTTTTTTTTTTTTTTTATTCCGCACATTATTGTGTTTGTAACCTATGTCAAAGGACGGCCGTTAAAGGGCCACTTCAAACAAAAAATATACAGGTTTTTTTATTTTATTTTTTTATAAAGTTCCAGAGATAAATGTGTTATTCGATCATCAGACAGTGAATGTGAGACACATATCTTATTCCCAGAGGAAGTTGGGATTGAAAAAATAAATATAACTGACAAAAAGTGACCCATAGCCCTATACACTGCTTTTCCCTGTGTCAATTATAACACGTTTTATGAGAAAAAAGACCTGAAAACAAGAAACTAAATTTAAAGAAAAAGGGTCAGATTTAATCTACCCTTGTAATAGAATGTGAATTAAACACATAAGCATTTTTTATTTTTTATTTTTTTTAACGTTTACTCTTCATTTGACCACATTGGGTGAAACAGCCCTTTAAGTTATTTATGATGATCTCAGTCTAACAAATCCTATTTTCTTTTACCAGGACATTCTAGAAAAAAAGATATGTAAATAAAGCTGTAAATTAACATTATTACATAAATCATAAGGGGAATTCTTTTATATTATTATTGATGGCTTACTTTAAATGCTTAATGTCGTTTATAAGCAGAGGTGGAAAGTAATGAATTAGATTTACTCGCCTTACAGTATTTGAGTAGGTGTGTATTTTTTGTGGTGGGTTAGGGTTAGGGTTACGTAAGTACGCTTTTTTTGGAAGTACTGTATTCACTACATCTTAAATCACATCCGTTACTGAGTAAAACAAAATGTTGGCCTGAATTAAAAATAAATAAATAAATAACTTACGCCCCGTAAACTTTGGCAGTGAATGATGAGGACGGGTCAATCTGCACTCATTAAGGTCCCAGAGTGAGTGAGAAAGTTAAAGCATTTGTGACCTTTGACCCATGTTGACCGATTACATCATGTGTTTACATAATTGATTTTGTCAGCACTTTAAATTGTAAAGGTTTGCCTTTAATTAAAAACAATTCATGTGATATGTATGTCCCCTTGTCCTGTTTTACACTACACAAGAAAGTAAGTAACTTTTACTCAGAGTACACTTCAAACAAGCCACTTTTTTGCTTTAAGCTGAGCATATATTTAGACCAGTACTTAACCAGTGCTTAAAATAGTGGCACTTTTACGTGAGTAGAATATTCCAGTAATCTTTCCACAAAACAAATCTACATGCAGGTACAAATAAAGTGACTTGATTTGACTTGAAGCATCAGCAGTGAAATCTGTGGCAGACTAAAAGGATGAGGAGCGATGCGGATCTGTAAAGTGGTTCTGATTTGTGTTTTGATGTTGTTGATTGGTTACAGTCATCACTGATGCTTTTATTACAGCCAGTGGGAAAAGTGCCAGCATTCATTGCACAATCCGACCGAGAACCCCCACAAACACTGGACTGAATTAAACCACACATGTAATACAGTATGAGCTGCGATGGTAACAGAAACCCCTCCGCTTAAGCTGCAGACATTTATCCTGTCAAAAAAGAGTTTTCACAAGGGAAACGGGAGAAACCGACACGAGAAAGAGGAAACCTAATAGAGCATAATTTCATCAAACTTTTCTCTTCCAATACAAATGCTGCGTTTTCTGGTTGTGCTTTAACAATCGGCTCATCAAATTTAAACATTTGACATATGACAAGCCCGTCTTCTGAATGCTGCCGATTTGTATAATCTTGGATGTCACACAGAGATTGAAACAAACTTTTCCATGGGTGTTTTTTTTTTCAATGCGTCGCTGCTGCAAGTTATAACACAAAGCAGCACCAATAAGGTGGAGGTATGTGTGGATTATGTGCATGTAAACAATTACATAATGAGGATTTCACAGCAAGAATTTCAGCTCAGTGAAAGTCCAAAGTGCTGCAGTGATTTACAAACACTGAACAAGATCAACATCAGCATATTTAACTTTAAAAAGAGCCTGGTTTATGCCATAATTAAAGCACAGTTCCTTTAACTTTTACAAGTCTCTTTGTTTATTGTGATTTGATCATTAATATAATGGCTTCATTATTAGACATAAAGCATTTCAAGTTTTTTAACAGCCCGATAAACCACAATTATGTCATCATAAATGACTGAACTATGTATGAAGCCTCATTAAAGTTGTAAGTCCTCATTAAAACCCCACTTTGGCTGCAAACTGAGTGCGTTCACACACATTATGACTCATGTAGGAAGCCTCTTCCAGTGTCTGCTTTATCTGTACTTCGTCAAACTGACCCCTTGACAAGTTGCCACAAACGTTACGCACAGCTGACGCCAAAACTGGATGACATGTGAGACATACAGCGGAAGTTGTAAGGGGGAAAAAAAGTCTATTTTACTCTTTATCTGTGGCTTTCGCTCCATCCTCCTGTCAAACTGCTGCTGCTGCTGCTGCTGGGTGGTTCACTGCATGTAGAGACATCCCACCTCTGTGCGCACAGACCGCGTGGATCATTACTGGAAAGCAAATGGCATGAGTCTTCCAGAGAAGATATCCAGGGGGGCTTATCTAATGCTGCAGGAGGTTAAAGAGGAAATGCTCTCCCACATCCACAGCAGAGCAGAGGAAATGTCACTGACGAACGCCAGCATGTGGGTGACTGCTGTGGCGATGGAGAGCCACAACTTTACGCACGGATCTCCGGTCTCCGTGAACAGAACTCAGACTCTGCTGTCAGAAACGACCAGTGTGCAGACAGCCATCAGTTTGCCTATTTTCATGTTTGCTGGAGGAGCCATCGGGAATTTGATCGCAATAATCGTCCTTTCAGTGTCGCGACAGGAGAGAAAATCCTCGGCTTTCTACACGCTGGTGTGCGGTCTGGCGGTCACGGACCTGCTCGGCACCTGTCTGGCCAGTCCACTCACTATAGCCAACTACCTGGACCAGCATGTGCTGAGGAACCAGCACGCGTGCGAGTTCCACTCCTTTTTGCTGCTGTTTTTCGGTTTAACGGGACTCAGCATCATATGCGCCATGGCAGCGGAGCGCTACCTGGCCATCTGCTGCCCTTACACCTACCAGCGCTGGGGTGTGGACAGACGCTTCGCGCAAAAGTT